>NW_006912898.1:1373807-1873532 GCF_000585585.1 Capronia coronata CBS 617.96
CCCTCCCTATCCTTACCCTCCCTATCCTTACCCTCCCTATCCTTACCCTCCCTATCCTTACCTTTCTCTACCTCTATCCCTCCTATTCTTACCTTTTCTATTCATATCCCCTATGCTATCTTTTTCATCTTGCTTGTCACTCCTGTATTTGCCCATTATGTATCCCTTGCTGTTTTAATCTCCCCATTGCTCTCCCCATTGCTCTTTCTGCTGTACTTCTCCCCAGCCCTATGCCCCAGCCCCCCATCATTCTCCCTGCCTTGTGCAGAGGTCTGGAGGGGGTGAAATAGGCCGAGAACAAGCAAATGACCATAGACAACCACTTGTATATATATACATTTTCAAAGATGATCTTCTGTCTTGCAGACTTCAGATGTTAGTGCCTGACAGAGAAAGAGCGAGGATGACAAGAATAGTTCTGGGCCGTGTCTTCCTTGTCTATTCAGGCACGCCTATAGAGCCGTAGCTACGCTACATCTGGACCATCCACCTGCTACGTTAAACAGTAGCTCGAACACCAAAGTGCTTAACACTTCGGAGAAATAGGGGAATTGTATCTCAATGGCAGGCTAGACTGGACTGACGAGTCAAGACAGAGACCTAGCTCCCTCACTACTCATCAAGATCGTCGTCGTGATCCTCATCCTCGTCAGCCGGGCCAAGTGCATCTCCTTCGACAACGGCAGCAGCCCCTGTAGTCTGAACGACCTGTCCGGTCTCTTTGATTCTAGCCTCCTGCTTCCGATACAGCGCAGCCAGAAACTCATTCGTACTCGCCTCCTCGATCCCCTTATCGTCCCTCACCTTCAAGAAGCGAGGGAAGCGCATACTCAACCCTCGATCCTCATTGACCAGCCCGATCGCAGCCGTATACGTCGGGCTGAGCGTGATATCTGCAAATGCCATCTCCCACACCTCTTGAGGCTCGAACCACACGTCCGGCTCGGGACCACTGTACTCGATATAACTCGGTCTCGAGCCCAGCACGTTGTCGCCGCCCTCGGCGTATTTGTCCTTGTTGGCTTGGTAGAATTTGTCGGTGAAGCCCGAGATGCATTTCGTCACGACTTCGAGAGATCCGGTCTCTGGGTTGCGGCAGGCCAGGAGGATGGGCGACCACCATTTCGCTTTGCGGCCTGAGCCGTGCCAGCCGGCGACGGGGATCAGATCGATCGTGTCGGCCGAGGTGGCGTAGTCCTTTTTCACTTTGAGCCAGGAGTCGAGACGCTTGTCTGGCTCGTAGGTCGCGAGAAGTGCTTTTCGGCGGGTGCCTTTCTCTTTCTCTTGCTCTTTGTCCAGTTGCGTCTTCTTGTTGTTGATGTTGTTGGTGCTGGATTTCTTCCCCTTTTTGCTTGGGGTGATAGGCATGGTGGTGGTGACGGAGGTATTGTTTGTAGTATCATCACCTTCCGCCTCGCTGCCGGCTGGGACACCAAGGTCTGGGTTCGCAAGGTTGTCTAGGACCTTGACCATGATGCCTTCACACTTGATGTCTGTTGCCGATTTGAAGAACTCGAGCACAGTCTCCGAATCTGCAGACGTCGCGTCGATGCTTCGCACCCAGGTGAAGTGATGTTCCTTTTCCACGAACATGCTTCGGAGAAGAGCTCGGCGCTCACGGAATGGTCGGTCCAGTAGTGGTTCGCCATTCAGGTACATGAGGTCAAATGCGAACAAGCACACGTCGATCTGGATGGAGTCGATATCCACGTCCTTTTTGGCCCGGTTGGTGAGTGTTTGGAATGTCTTCAGTTCGCCAGAGTTCCTGTCAACCGCGACGACTTCTCCCTCCAGGATGAAACTCGATACTCCGTCGCCGCGGATCTCGGGCACCAGGGCCACCAGGTCCGGGTATTTGTCTGTCATGACTTCCAGGTGGCGGGAGAAGATGGACACCTTCCCGCGTTCGTCGCAATGGACCTGCGCGCGCTGACCGTCGTATTTGAATTCGCAGCTGAAGTCTCGTCCTTGCAGCTTGGTGAGCATCTCGCTCAGGTCGCGCGTGATGCTGCCTAGCATGGGCCGCAGAGGGACATGGAGTGCCAGATTGCAACGCAATAGCAGCTCTTCTGAAACGCCGACCTCCAACAAGCCTGGGACAAGGTCGTTGTAGTTGGGTCGCCGTGCGAAACATGTCTTTACTACCTCCTCTGCTTTTCCCCAGACAATGGCGAGCTCGTCTTTCTTGAGTCTGGCCAGTTCCGTAGCATCTCTCACTGGGAAGTCTGCGCCTGGAGGACGGGAAAGCTGGAAAGCCCTGGCCAGGGCTATCAGCATCGTCGTCTTGACTGCTCCGATGCGCAAGTGCTGCACAAGAGTCCTGACAATGTATCGGCTCTCCTCTGGTCCACGAGCATCTTGCAGCAACCGCTCGACTAGTCGCTGTTTCTGCTCTACGCTCCCATGACCTTTGCTGTTGGCAATCTTGACGAGGGTCTGGTAGGCACCCTTGATCGTGAGAGGCTTTGGTTTCCGCAGAGTGAAACTCTGTCTCTTCTTGGCCTCGAATGCCACGTCGCCTGCGTCGCCGTGTTTGTCGTAGAGACTCTTCAGACCCGCGTTGTCGAGTCCGCACACCTTCTTCAAGGCTTTTGATATCGCCGATCCTCCCAACCCCAACTCGAGCGAGATGTACGGGGGCGAAATAGAGTTAGTAGCCAGCCATACTGCTGGAACAAGACTCTCCGGGTCCGCCTCAATCAGCACCCTCAGACAGTTGACCAGCGTGTCCACGATCTTGATCCGGCTCTGAGTCGAGTTGACCAGAAAGAAGCATCTGGTGAGAAGAGCGTAAGAAGCGTCGCCTCCGTCTGCTGCCCAGTGTCTTTTCAGCTCTGATACATATTGTGACGGGTCAAACGTGAGAGGACTTTGATCGAACGGTATTGATAGAGTGATCGTGTCTTCCTCCGACGCGGTACTTTGCAGACCAAGGACACCTTTCTTCGTGCCAGCGTGATTCTGTGCAACTTCAGTGACGGGTTCAGAGTGGTCCAAGGCCGTAGAGACAAAGGCCTTGACATCCTCCTCGGTCTTGTGCTTGGTGTCTTCTGGTCGGTTGGACGGTACATGTTGGCTGGACCCTTCTCCGTCCTCCCGTGCCCATTCTTCCTGCAGTCTCCTAGCCAACTCTTCGTCCGTGAGAGCATTTTCAGAGGTACTTTGGTCATTGTCGAGGACCAACTGGCCTGGTGCTACCGTGTCTCCATTCTGTCCAGTCCGATCGGTGGTCTTCTCTGGCTGCTCGCTCTGTTTGCGAAAGAAGAAGTCTAGGCTGCGATGTTGGACGACGGCGGGCTTGGAATCGTTCTTCTTTCGTCGTTTCGACGGGCTGTCCATAGTCGTTTGGTCACCGACAGTGTCGCCGGTGCGATGACAGGATGGTTATTCAATCATCATGTTGTTTGTGGCCACAGAGTTGCTGTTGTAGTGCAAGAGTCAATAGTCAATAGTCGACAGCGTCATCGGTTTGAATTGGTCGCGTCTCCAATCAATCAATTAATTTACATACAATAATGACGCGTTTTGACTGGGAACTTGAATTGGGGAAAGACACATTTCACCTCTTCAAGTTGGTAGCAACTCCTTTCCGATTGACAAGGTCGCTTTGACAAAACCCCGTTCACACATACGGCACCCTGATTACCAATGATCCAAATGGCCGAACTGCAGTCGAGCAGGACTGGCGACATTTGGACGAGAGCGGAGGACTATTTGAGTGACAAGATCCAAACTGCGGCGGATCTCGAGCAGGTTGACAGTCTGCTGTCCAGGGTGCAGGAGCAGCAAGATCTCTTGCGGAAACAGGTACACCTCCTTTCATAGCGACGAGTTGTGGCATCTCTGACCGCCGGATAGCTTCAAGATACGCTCCAGAGTCAGCGAGATGCCCACGAACGGGCCCAAGAGCGGTCACAAGAACTAAAGACGAGAGCCGAAGCTTTCCAGTCACAACGGGCGGATCTAGATGAACGGCTGAAGAGTCTTGCGCGATCGGATGCCAGTGACGATGCGACCAAGAAGATTGAGACACGAATGGGCAAGGTCCGCAACCTAGAAATTGCACAGGGATACCTCGAGCTGGTTCAGCAGTTGAATACTCTGCGAGACCAGGCCAGAAAGAACCTCTCAGAACATCCCGACGTATCGTTGCAGGCCTACCTTCGTTTACGCAAGTTGTTCGACCACCTTCGTGATGCGCAGCCTGCTGCAGAAGGAGCTGCCCCTCAGTTGCTCTACATGTTCGAGCAGCAATCCGGCGAGCTGTATGCGCAGGTCAAGGCCGTCCTGGAGACATCGCTGAGGAAGACACTGGAGCAGATGAAATGGCCGGGTAAAGAATTGAATCTCTCGGAAGCTGTGAGTGAGCAGTGGAAGCAGGAAGTCGGACTGCTGTTGCAGCTACAAGAACCGGATTTGATCGCGACTTTCGCGAATAGGGACACTCTCGGTCCTTCTGCCGTCCCGGAACCCCTTGTGCTCCTCCCCCTGGAAGTCATGATCGAGCCCTTGGCGACGAGGTTCCAATATCACTTCTATGGAGAGAAGCCGACGAACCGGTTGGACAAGCCAGAGTATTTCCTCACTCACGTCCTGGATCTCCTTGAGCGACATGGCGGATTCATGTCCGACCTGCTCGGGCCTATATTGGATGAAAGAGCACGCCTGTCTGAAGCCATGGAATCCGTCTATACCGACGCCGTATCAGCTTTCATCACGGCGTTGCTGCCTATGGTTGTCGAAAAGTGTCTGTCTTTCCTGCCGCACATCTCCCGGGAGCCGCAGCTGATGTCTCACTTCATGCACGAACTCATGGCATTCGACACTGCCATACGGGACACTTGGGGATATATCCCACTACCTAGGATGTTGACAGAATGGAAAGGGATCACGTGGATGATCCTGGATAAACACGGCTACTTTGCTTCGTGGCTTGCCGTCGAGAAGGATTTCGCGTTGTCTCGCTACAGAAGCATCAGAGATGCCCCTGATAGTAGCGAGGTCGACTTCGATGCTGATGCCACCAAGACGAAACCCACGAAGGGAGCAATAAGGGTCAACGATCTTTTGGAGACGGTCACAGATCGATATCGAGGCCTTTCGTCGTTCAGCCAGAAGATGAGGTTTCTCCTGGAAATCCAGCTGTCCATCTTTGACGATTATCACAATCACCTACATGGCGCACTGCAAGCATATCTGGTTGCTTCACACACGGCAGGCCGACTGTTACAGGGCGGATCCGAAGCTGATGCTCTTGGTTTGAAAGGCTTGGAGACGTTGGCCAAGATATTCGGGAGCGCCGAGTTCCTCGACCGCAAGATGTCGGACTGGAGTGATGATGTGTTCTTCCTCGAGCTCTGGGATGAGCTACAGTATAGGGCGAGAGTCAATGCCGATGGCTCTGTGGGAACTGACCTGAAGGTCGACGATGTGGCAGCCAAGACATCCACAACTATCAAAGCCAACGGGCCAGACGTCGATGCGGACACTGATGGAAGCGGCCTGTTTGACCAGACCGCACTGGCATATCGTCGACTCCGGCAGCGCTGTGAGGAAGAGATCCTTCGAGCATTCGATGTCAATGTCCACGGCTCTCTCAAGCCATATGTGAAATATGCCCAGTGGTCCTCGCTGGTGGAAACACCATCCGATCCTTTGTCGATGGCGGCCTCTCCCAGTCTCGATGGGTTCTTCGAGACCACTGCGGTTCTCTTGGGGTACCTGGCGCGAGTGCTTGCTCCGGTGGCACTGCGCCGCATTACAAAGCACTACTGTTCGACAGTGCAACGGGACATATACGACAACGTCCTCATGCATCACACATTTTCCGCCACCGGAGCATCACAGCTGAAGCGAGATTTGAGCGCCATTGAGGAAAGCATTGAGAAGAACAGCAAGATTCCCGGAGTCATTGGTTCTAGCATGAAACGGCTCGAAGAAGCATTGTTTCTCGTTTCGCTGCACACTGGGAAGTCACAACAGGGGGCGTTTGACGGCGAAGGAGATGGATGGGGCTTTGAGGATGGAGACGAGGTTGCAGCCGAACAAGACTCGACTCTCACTCCATCTGATCATTTCGCTGGTATCAAGGAATGGGGGCTTTGGGACGCCGAAAAGCTCATCTTTGAAAGCAACGAGGCTGCGAGAAAGGCTTTGGCCAGTATGGGTTTGTATCACCTCAGTGAAGGTGATGCGAGGAACGTCCTGAAGCGTCGAGTGGAATTGAATGGTTGATATGAGACAGCGAGGCCACACAACGCTGCCGTCAGAGCGGAAGCGTCAGCTATCAGCAACAAGTTGAGCCATCAGAAGCGTCCGGTCGAGAGATCTTCCAGGCACATTATATATATACCTCATACTCTCAATTGTCTTCCCAGTTTATAATCACCTGTCTCTACAGTGTGTCCTCTTTCAGATCTATGTTGCCCTGACCGACGCAATATCTCTTGCCTTGCATGAAGTCCTAGGTTGAAGATCCGAGTGATTGGTGTCTGGTTGCTGACCAGATAGGCGATGCCTTATTACGAAGTAGCAAGTACCGAGCACGGCGAGGCAGCAGCTATGTGTATGAGACGATGAAAAGAACGAGAAGAGAATATCTTTACACTACGATTACTATGATGCTTCGAAACTCGGCACGTTCGCAGCCGTCAGTTGGCTACGTTGATCAGCATCGACTTCACACTGAGATACTCTTCGATACCCTGGCGGCCGCCTTCTCTCCCATAGCCACTTTGCTTGACACCGCCGAAGGGACTCTCACACGCACTGAGCAATCCCAGGTTCACGCCTACCATGCCCACCTCCAAGGCCTCTGTCACCCGCCACGCCCTGGGGATGTTCTCGGTGATGATAAAGCTCCCCAGCCCGACATCACAATCATTTGCCATTTCGATAACGTCTTCCTCGGTTTCAAATTCATACAGGCCGACGACGGGAGCGAACGTCTCTTCACGGGTTGTGATCATGTCTTGGTTCATGTTCTTGATGACGGTCGGCTGGAGGAAATATCCCTTGTGATCCGGCAAAGGGGCTCCGCCGAGAATGACCTGGCCGCCATGTTTCTTCGCATCTGGCTTGCCGTCAGTATTAACCCGAAATACTATCACAAATTCACAATGCGACATCTCGCAGCCCCAAACCAACAGCGGCTAACTCACCACTGATATGATTCAAGGCCTTCTCAACGGCGCGTTCATGCGTCAAGGGCCCAACAAAGACTCCGTCCTCAGTCCCAGGACCGACCTTAAGCGACTTGATCCTGGTGGTCAACGCCTCGGCGAATTTATCGTAGATGCCCTTCTGCACAAAAACACGATTGGCAGTGACACAGGTCTGGCCCGAGTTGCGGAACTTGGCCATGATGCAAGCCTCGACGGCGGTCTCGAGCTTCGCGTCGTCAAACACGATGAAGGGACTATTCCCGCCCAGCTCGAGCGACAGTTTCTTCACCGTGCCGCTGCATTGGCTGGCGAGCAGCTTGCCCACGCGCGTGCTGCCCGTGAAGCTCAATTTCCGCACCAGCTTGTTCCTGCACAACGCCTCTCCCACCTCGGCCACCAGGTCCAGGGTCGTGATGACGTTGATCGTGCCTTTCGGGAACCCGGCCTCGCGCGCCAGGGTCACTTGCGCGAGAGCACTCAACGGCGTCTCCCCTGCTGGCTTCCACACGGTGGTGCAGCCGGCTGCCAGCGCGGCGCCGACTTTGCGCGTGATCATGGCGATCGGGAAGTTCCAGGGACTCAGACACGCCGCCACGCCCACGGGCTGCTTGAAGGTCAGAATGCGCTGGCTGGGATTGGCCGGCGGTACCACTTCGCCGTGCACCCGCTCGGCCTCGCCGGCGAACCATTCGAGAAACGAGGCCGCGTAGATGACTTCGCCTTTGGCCTCGGTGAGAGTCTTTCCGTTCTCCAGGGTCAGGATCAGCGCCAGGTCGTCGGCGTGCGAGAGACACAGATCGCTCCATTTGCGCAGCCATCGAGCACGTTGCCGCGCCGTCGTTTGCTTGTATGATTTGAAGGCTGTGTCCGCTGCTGCGACCGCCTGGTTGGCCTCCTCGGCACCCATTTCGGGAAGGGTGGCGATCTTGTCGAGTGTCGCTGGGTCGTAGACGTCGAAGGTCTTGCCTGAGGCCGCGTCGACCCATTCTTCGTTGATGTACCCTTTTGTCTGCAATAGGTCTTTCCGTTTCAGGTCGTTTAGAGATTTGGGTGACATGGCTGATGCTGCTGCTGTTGTTGTTGCTGCTGATTTCGATCAGGGTTTCGTGCTGAACAAGGGGGTAATGGCTCTGGTTTGCTTTTGTCAGGAACACAAGTGAAGAATGTCCAATTTGCTAAGAGGGGAGTGCTTCCGTGAGCACGCCTAACAGACAAGACGAAATCCTTATATCGTATCCGTCCTTATAGAGCCTTGACCCCAAATAACCATACTCGCGGAATATGAGGCCTCCCCACATCACCCGTTGGGGTTGGTTTGGTTTGGCTGAAGAGACGCTCCATTGTGCGGGGAATGGAGAGGGAGAGGGAGAGTTCGTGTCTCTTGGACCGAGGTAGGAGGATATGATCGTGAGACGATCTCGGGAATATGAGGATGCCCTCGCTGGAGTAGGTCCTGTCGCGAGAGAAACAGCATTGGCTATCCTGCCGGTTCGAGGATCAACGACCCTCAGAACCTAGGTATTGTCTGGTCATATGAATGGGGTTGGATATTCTTTGGGAAGGTTTCGACATGAGACCCGGGGAGCCTTGCTTGAGGAATCGAATGTCGCGATGGGACACACAGAGAGAGTACGTGTCTTCAACGTCGCAGTCTTGGAGAGAACTCATTCATTACCTTTATGATTGCACAGACGTCTTCAGGGGGGTCAGCCTTGCTGGCCATCTTTGCTCAACCAGCCAACAGTATCCCGAACCATATTAACGGAGTAGTGCCAGCCTCGAGTGGACTGAATCCAAGCATACCTCCCTTGAAAGTCCTTTAGATATCATATGAATGTGGTGAATGATGTCCGGAGCCGAGACCTCGCTCCTCTGGAAATCTGCGTCTTCGAGAGTCAGGCTGAGAGCCCCTGAGCCCCAAGCCCAGGGCCTGTGAAGAATAACCGCATCCCTTTCACTGGGAATTGATGACCATCCGCTTGCTTGTGAGGCCCAGGCCCAACAGTGGTTGCGATCAGTGCGCCACGCCAGGAGACGTACAATACATACCTGGAGCAGTCCGGTCAATTTCAATTTCAATCTCATATCACGCCCGACAAGATCCTTTGAGCATTCTCAACTAGCTCGCGAATCCCTGCACCTCTGTAAGGTAATCTATAGTTCATGTCACTCCGTCGGTCGCTCGAGCACTCTGGGTAGCGCCGGTGTCCAGCTCCCAATCCAGCTCGTTGACTGGTGTTCCATATTCGATGGCCCCCGAATGGCGCGACCCTAAAAGATTCATTTTGGGCACAGGGGGGAACGCACCCACGTGGAAATTGGACCATCCGAAATCCAGTTCACTTCAACCATATCCTTGTCCCAGACATCTATCTGTTCGGATCAGATATGGCTACCTGGTGGAGATACCGGTCAGTATGCTTCTCCTCAGTTTATATTGTGCAAGCCTCCGTCCAGACTCCTGCGAGCTGAGCGCGAGTGATCGCCGTGAAGTAGCGTCGATTTGGACTCTCGACCACCACTGCACTTTGAGACATTTGCCGTATTTGCCAATGGTGTACCACCAAGATTGACCAAGCCCGGATGGCTCGAAGCATTGGTGCCACAGCCGTGCCGAGAATCCCAAGGACTTGTGACGGACTGCCAAAGCTCTAGCAGCACATACTCCTTGAGAGAGTGGGACCACCAGCAGGTGCTGTGAATGGAGCCCTCCACGTTTCTTGGGTCTCCCCCCTTTGTTCATTAAACGAAGCATGGATATAGTCCCATACCACATTCAGCAGCACTAGCGATCAGGAGAAAAGCCACAACTCGACCATCGATTTCTTTTACCGAGTTATCGTCCACCTCCCACAGCCTTGATTTTTTGGGCGGCTGATGTTGGCCGGCTACTTCCAGCGCTGTACAGTGCAGGCACTTGCGCCAATGGCATACCCAGCTAAGGTAGGGAGAACGAGAAGCGCTTGTAAGTTCGAGCGCCGGCTCTGGGTATGTGGAGAGATAAGGCTTGCACGGTGTTTTTGTTCTCGACGCCCTCTCGCATGCCAATGGCCTTGATCAAGCCACTGCTGACACGAGAGACCAATCTTCCTTGGCCTCCTTGAATCCTCTAGTCCTCCCGAGAACTGGGCGTCTGGGCCTTGATATATTAAGTATATCCCAAGGTTTGACTGTCTTGGTTGTTGGTTGCGTAAAGCCATGTAGGTGTGTGGCAGTCTTGACCTTCGTTATATCTATCGTGCTCCTGGTAGGAAGGACTGCGTTATTGTCACTGACGTACCAACTAAACTCTCCCCGACGGATCTAGCTTCTCCTTTCATTTTACTGATCAATTCATGATGGACGGCTTCAATGGTGCTCCTCTTGAACATGGACTTCAGGTTGGAATTGTCGGTGCCGGGGTTGCTGGACTCGGCGCTGCTATTGCTTTGAGAAGAATTGGCCACGATGTTGAGGTGGGTTAATGTCCCTGTTGTTTAGGCGGACAGAAATGTAGAGCCCACGTTCACGGGCTTTGCGTTTTCGTGTGATTTGGCGCTCACGTTTTGACGCTCTAGGTATTCGAACGGTCTCAATTCAAGAACGAAAATGGTGCTGCTGTCTCACTTACACCGAACGGTGGTCGAGTCTTGGAACACTGGGGGTTCGACCCTGTCAAAGCCGGGGGCATTGAGAACAAACAGGTACGTATTGAACCATGAATCTTTGCCCGGCCGGTCTTGGTGAATTCTCTTGCGGTCATATGATTGAAATGCCTCGAGATACCGGCTGACGCAAGTGCCAGGCCCGTCGACCAAAGGGTGACACTCTCGAACCGATGGCTCCAACAATAAACTTTGCCAACGTGGAGCAGCAATACGGCAATAAATGGCACTTCTATCATCGAGTTGACATGCATCGATACCTGAGAGAGATGGCCGAAGCAGCGGGAGCCGTCATCCGACTGGGCACCCAGGTGATGGACGTTGATCCCGAGACTGGAGTGATTGATCTCCGAGACGGGTCGCAAGCTCAGAAAGATCTTGTCATTGTCGCAGATGGCCAACATGTAGGCATCTCCTCGATCCTGTGTCTTGTCTTGTCGTATCGGCACGAACACAAGCTAACTGTTATCTGTCAGGACCGCATCAATGCAAAAATCACCGGCAAAGCAGTGCCGATGCAGCGGAGCGGCCAAACAGCTTACCGCTGCCTCATCCCCATGAAGGATATCCTGGAAGATGATGAGACCAGACCACTGTTCGAGAACCAGCCAGCAGGATTCTGGGCTCCCGCTCTGCCAGCCAAGGGCGTCATGGTGGTGTCGTATCCGTGCAGAAACAACGAAATCCTCAATGTGGTGGCAGTCCACCGCAAACTCGGTCAACACGCAATGAACGACGACGACGTCTTTATTGACGACTGGAACTTTCCCGCCACCCACGAAGACCTGGACAGGGTCATGGACGGCTTCCACCCCAGAGTCAGGAAGCTGATGTCCAAGTCGCCCGAGGTCAAAGTCTATACCCAAATGAAGCGGGAGCCCTTGACCAAGATGACCAAGGGCAAAGCTGTCTTGATCGGCGATGCTTGCCATCCCATGCTCCTGACTCATGCCCAGGGCGTATCTTCGTCGATCGAGGATGCCGCGGCTCTGGAGATCTTCCTCGCCGACGTTCCTGGCTCGGAGGGCGTCTCTTCGGCTGCGTCCGAGAAACTGCTGCACCGATTGGAACAGTTCGAAAAGTTCCGTCTTCCACGGGTCTGTGCTACACAGATCATGACCGATCCTGTCGTCCCCGGGCCACAGGCTGCGGCCAACTTTGCGAAACAAGAGGCTGAGATTCGAAAACACTATTCCGGCCCGCTGCCTCCTACTGGGTCAATGCCTCATAGTCCGCCGATCTGCGACTTCTTCTTTGGCTATGATGTGAGAAGAGAGGCTGTGGACTTCCTGAACGGAGCCAATGCCGCTGAAGAGGAGAGGGCTGGACTCGGAGATGCAGTCGCAACTGAGGTACCCTCTACAGTTGACCAGGAGGAGGCCGTGCCAGTCCTAGCTCCTGTGCAAGGCCAAATCGAGAAGCGAGTCGTTGGAGTATCGACTATGGAGCCACCACGTCCTACTTACAAGAAAGTTAGCGAAAGCCTTGCGCCTATCCAGGAGCAAGTCGAGGAGATTGTCCTTGTTGACGCGTCTGCACCTGATCTGGACACCCCCAGCCCACTGGAGCAAAGAATACTAGATCTGGAGCGCAAGCTGGCGGAAATGGAGAGCAAACTGGCCCGATTAAGCGTGCATATCACAACCACCGAGGTCCAACCGACACCGCCGCAGACGCCGCCGGCTGTTCATGACAAAATGCCTTCTTTGGTACTGTCGTGACAGAATGTCGGGACGATTGGTCTTTTGAGATCGCCCAGGAAACAATCAGAACGCCATTTGAGAACAGAACAGGTCTATTTTCAAGTGCCCAACAAGCGAGGTTGTGGGGGAAAAGGTTTTCGGGCTTATCTGTCAGGCGCGAATGTCAAGAGCTGGCCTCGAGCAGCAGGTCGCCGTGTATGTGTGTGTGGTGTTATTCATAAAGTTTGGTGTTGGAGGAGAATCTGCCTTTCTCTGGATATATCCCTGAGCTGATAGTGTCTAATGACTATTTTTTTCTTTTGATTTCTTACTTCCTGTGTTGCTTTCTTACCCTTTTACACCTCCTCTCTGCGGCGCCTGAATCACAAGCGGTTGAAGGGTCTCATGCTTGAAGAGTAATGGTGGGAGGTCCAAGATGTTGCTTGCCGACAAATGGAGGGCGGTCTTCGTGGAAACAAGGAAGAGGTACATTGTTGCTTCATATTGTCACTGACACCTGCCAGTGATATTTTCGCATGGTATTGTTCATTGAGCGGTACTCGCCTATTGAGGTCGTTTATTGTAGTAACTCCCTGTGTTGTGTGTGTATGCTGGTCTATTGTGTCTGTTGTGTCAGCCTCGCCAGCCACTTTACGCGCCAACTGCTTTGTAGTACGCTCTTGGCATCAATGATTCGGCCCCGAAGCCTCAATTCGGATTCAACTTCGCCTTCAAGTTCCAGGTTCGCTTCTATTCGCAACAACTCATTGACCGGTAGACTCCCTTGTACCGCCAGACAGACAGCAGCCAGTGCATGACTATGAGTCAGCTTTATCCTACATCAAAAGCTCAAACGCCAAGTACCATCCTGCCCTGATCAGATACCTCGTCTTTCTCCTGGTCTTCTTTGGTGGCCGCCGATCTCCCCACCAGCCGGAATGCGCTTTTAGGCATTTGGGGCCACTGCATTCGCCTCGCTTTCGCTTCGTCATGCGTCTGCGCCTACTGATCCAGCGACATTCGCTGCCTTCCGTTCAGATCGTCTATACCACAGGAACCGGCCCTGCATCCCGTACGAAATCACGCGACAGTACCATCGCAGACCTCCTCCACGATGTCAACGATCTAGTACCACTCGAGTCGGCCGACGGCGAGTGGGGGCTGGAGGACTATGTCGTGGAAGTCGTCCCGGCTTTCGACAAATCTGCCGCGTACGAGTGTCTGCATTTCCAAACCTGCGAGGCAGTTTTGAGAGAAGATGATGAGGTGGTCATCCGGGCTCTGTCGTCGGAAGAGCTGAGAATTAGGAGACTCGGTGGGAGACATCAGATCTCAGGGGATGGGAAACATCTAATTGATGGTGTTGCGTTTGGGAAACAGTGGTTGCGGAAGGCCAGGAGGCCGGGCATCGTCATTCCGCCGAGGAAGAGGAGAAGGATGTTGGCTGCACAGCATGACGATGAAGACGACGAGGATGAAGAGCGAGTCAGACAAATTCTTGCTGCGGATGAGGGTTATTACCCAGGCGCAATGGTTCCTGCTGCTGCAAATGACGAAGAGGAGAATGAAGACGATGAAGACGATGAGGATTATGTCGACAATCCACTTCAAATTGCTGTCAGGGCAGATTTCGACGATGCAGACTCGGAATCAGCCGAAGATCCCGGACTCTCCGATACAGATTTGCAGGACGAAGATCTGTCGGATGAAGTCAAGCTTCTCTTGAAAGAGGCTGCGGAGATCCAGAAGGCTGCTAGTGGTGCTGTGGCGCGGGACCTTGTGGGAAACCACTTGAAGAGAAAGAGAGAGGTTGATGATGAAGGCGAGGATCACGAAAGCATTACTTTCGAGGGCTTTTCGACGCCGGTCAAGGCTGCCAAACACGTTCCTGTCAACGAGGACGAGGCTGAGAGTGAAAGTGAGGATGATTCAGGTACCGACGGCGACGGTGACAGCATGATGCGGGAGATTACAGACCACGTGGCTGAGAAGCGTGCAAAGAACATTATTGCGGAAGATGAGGACGACGAGGATGAGGTCGATGAAGACGTCCAAGATATGTCTGACTCTGATGATTCCTCGAGCTCTGAATCTTCTGCTGCCGACTCTGCCACAGACAGCATGGTAGAAGAACTTGCTATGCAGGAGGCGAAGAAACGGGCTCTGAATCTGATCGAAGCCTCGGATACATCGTCTGACAGCTCCGAATATGCGGAATCAAGCTCTGAGGACAAGGCCGACATCGACGTGGAGGAGATTTCGAGCTCTGGATCAGACTCAGATTCAGGCTGGGATTCAGAATCGGATTCGGACGATGAGAGCGACTCCGAGTCTGAAACGTCATCTAGCTCATCCGAATCCGAATCAGAGGCAGATTCCGAGGTGGACAAGGGGAAGAAAGGCCTGAAAACCCCCTCCACAGCCAACCCCGGTACTTCTGGTCTCCAGCCTCCAACGTTCAGCTCAGAAAATACGCCTAAGCCGGCCACAGTCCCACCCGGTTCTGGAACTGGGAGGACGCACACCAACAACAGCAGAGCTAGAAAGAGGAGGAGACTGAATTTTCTCAAAGAGCAAGGTTTATTGCCCAAGGAAGCCGATTTTCGGGCGTTGGCCGCGTATGACGAAGCGCAACAGAACAGTGGAACGGAGCAAGCCGGGTTTGCAGAGCAAGAGCAGGCCGCTGCGGGTGGTCAACAGCCAGAAATCTTGAGTGACGACCAAGAGAAGGTGACGGCCGTGGCAGTGAACGTAGTCACCCGACCTGAGTCTAAAGCAGAGGCTCCTGGAGACCTGACTGCAGACAAAGAGGCTGTCGCAGCATCTTCAGCTGGAGAGCCGAAGATATCACAACCAGAAATACAGGCCGAGACGGAGCCTGCACCGAAGAGAGCCAGACTAGACTTGGCCAGTTCTCGACGAATGCTGTTCTCATCCCTGGGACTGAGGACACCCAAGACTCCAGAGGCAGAACAGGCCTTGAGGGAGAAACTATCCAAGTCTATCCGTCCTCTCAGAGAACCAAGTGCTGCCTCTGCTGAAAGCGCTCTGCCGTTGCCGGAAACTGAGACAGTCGCCGAGTTTGATGATTCCTGGAAGGACAAGCTTGTCATTGCCGCTGTAGAATGTGAGGAGCAAGGCGGTGTCTTGACCCCACCACCGTTTCCTTTCCAACAGCGCTGGACCAAGACTTCTACCGAGAATGTCACCAAGAGTAAGCGTCGTGCTCGAGATCAAGCTCAGTACTATGAAGACAATCAAGCTCCGCCGCAGGAAGACCAGGAGGATGCTTTTGCACCCGATGTATCGATGTTGGCCTCGGCAGATGGTCAACAATCCAAGGTTGTGGATGGCACCAACTCTGCTGAGGAAAACCTTGAGGGTTCGGACGACATACCCCTTCCCACCAATTTTGACATTCTACCCGATCTTGACCAGGCCAGCGTTGTGCCAGGAGTCGTCATTGCCTACAGGGAACTTCACGTTGATGCTTCGACAAATTATCAGCCTGAGATTTCGTCATTTCGAGTTGGCCGTGTCTCTGAAATGGGCGATGATGGAAGCGTCTACCTAACTCTGGCCAAGTCCTGCCTGGAACCTTCTTCTAAGATGAAGTACGACGAGGAAACCGGAGAGAGAGTCTACGGCAAGTTCGAAATCCCGTCCGAGGATGCCGAATCCGAACCTGATGACGGGACTCGTGAAGTATCTTTTTCCAGCATGATTTCGCCGAAGCTCGTGCAGCCGTCTTCGGTTGAGGTGCCGGGTAGTAACCACAGTAGTGGGCTCAGGGGTGGAGATGCATCGGATTCGTACCCGGACCAACAATATGCAGCTATACCGGAGACTGTTCAACAAGAGGTGGTGTCGTCGAAGCCGGGCGACTCTCAAATACCTTTTGTCGAAATTGCAACGCCGCGTAGAAACGAGATATCAGATATTATCAAAGAAGCCGGATTCAACTCAGCGTTGGACGAGGAACTACTGCAGCCTGATCCGATATCTTCAGATCAACATGAGACAGATGGGGACTCTCCTGATCTGCAAAACCGGTCTCAGGAAGAGTACCCTCATCGATTTCGAAAAGAATCACCCCGCCTCAATGACTCTCAATCATACAACGTGGCCTCTTCCGAGATGGAGGATAGCGCCTACGTTCAAGCTGATCATGCCTCTGTGGGCTCGGCACCCGAACAGCCATCATCGCCATTCGTCCATACCGCAGAGACGGTGGAATATCCTCATATCTCTCAGATCGAAATCAACTCTTCTGGACCGCCTCTGACCATAAACAGTAGCTCTCATCAGGACGCGCAGAAGAACTCCCCAACCCCTGCCGTTGAGTTGTCATTCACAGCCTTGGATCGGAATGACTCGGGTGATGAGGCAGATCACGAAACCACTGAATTGGCCGACCATGCTGAATATGAAGACTCCAATCAACGACGGGCTTCATCAGAGCCACTAGGGTCAGATGTCCCACAGTCCCAATCCCAGGCAGCCTCCTTCGAATCCTTCGAAGAGGAGGCTGAACAACATGACTTGGACAGAGGAGATTCTTTTTTAGATCATGGCTACGCTGGTCACGATTCTTCGTACCATGATGACGACGGTTGCAGTGAAGATGACAGCGATGATCTCCCTTCTCTGCTGGATATAACTTCAGGCCGCTCACATGCGAAAGGTACCAAGCTGCGCTCGAGCAAGGTGCCGCCGCCCCCAACGAGAAGGTCGGCGCGGACCTCAAAGAAGACACAAAGCTCGACTCCACCAAGCAGTCCTGACCCGCCGCCGTCGAGCCAACCAGAAATCAAATTGTCGCAGAGCCAATATGCAACTCGGCTCTCGCAGGTGCCTGCTGGATCTCAAGTTATTGACTTGACCTTTTCCAGCAGTCCCCCAGGAGATGACGAAGATTCCGACATTTACAGAAAGAAGGGCTCGTCTCAGGCGAACGGCAATAAAACAACGACTTCGAGGGAAGCGAAGCAGGAGAATGGATTAGGAAAACGAAGGCTGCTGACCACGAAAAAGAGGAGAAGCTATTACTAGAGATCCGACAGGAGAGTTGAGGTGTGCTAGTATGATCACTTTGCATCGCTTGGAGAGCGAAAAGGAACAAGTCAACAGCCGGTATAGCTGTGGTAATGATATTCCCAAGGATAACCATTGAATGCACCTTGATTGAACCCATATACTAGTAGTAGTAGAGTCTGGGGGTTGACGAGGCTGCAGCCTTGCGGCCAGTGGGTGACAACTGCGGAACGTCATTCCCCCGAGAAGCGCAATCCACGAATTCGCGACAGACTGGCTTCTTTAGCGACGACACAGGGAATTGTGGGTGCCTGGCCTCCATCTACTTGTGTTTAATCCTCTTGACCCCCGAATGGCGACTGTAGCTTGTCTCAGCTGTTCATGAACATTGCTGCAGACATGCTATATTGGTGACCTGTCGACTCCAAGCTGCCATCATGGCTCCCCGATTACGGTCCATAGCCGCGCTTCTCCTCGGTAAGTTCGCTATACTCCTGTATCTACACGTTGATCTGACAGTTCCTCCAGCGCTGGTTTTGACGATCGCATATCTCCAACCTGCTCCTCGAACCTCCGTCGAAGCCGGAAGTAGCATACCGAATCTGGACGATCCGCAGATAGACTTCGTGCCGGATGAACAGCAGAAGCAGAACTACTGGGCCCAGGGAGGGAACGACATCGTCCACGAGGTTTGGTCGGTCTTGCGAGACTTTGAGCCGACATGGAAGGACAGCGTCTTGCCCGCGCCGTCCACCGGCCTCCTCGAGACGATATGGCACTACACCAAAGTCGTCTTCCGCGCTTTGTTCATGAACGCCCCTACGCACCACGACGGAACCGATGATGAGAAAGACACACCGAGTATCACAGGCGATTTGAAGAAGGGAGTGGACACGCTCAAGACGGCCGCTGTGTTTGACGACCCGGATGCCATGTTTCTTCTTGCGGAGATGAACTTCTATGGCAACTTTTCGTATCCCAGAAACTTCACCGAGGCAATGGCTCGATACCAGCAATTGGCTGATCTCGACGGCAACAATACGGCGCAGTACATGCTCGGCCTGATGTATGCGACGGGAATTGGCGGGCTGGAAAGAAACCAGGCAAAGGCCTTACTGTACCATACCTTCGCGGCGGAGCAGGACAACATTCAATCCGAAATGACTCTGGCATTCCGATACCACTCCGGGATTGGATGCCCGAGAGACTGCAACAAGGCTGTTGACTATTACAAGAGAGTGGCGGACAAGGCCATGAACTACTGGCTGTCCGGCCCGCCAGGTGGACACTCATTTGTGCGCAATGCATATCGATGGGTCGAGGTCGACGGCGGGATCTACGGCGAGGGCGCCAGCGTCAGTAGCTCAGGCCCGAACGCGGCTCGGGACAGTTTCAGCGCCGCTCACGTCGATTATGTCCTGGAGTATCTGGACATGAGGGAACGGCAGGGGGATTATACCGCCATGCTGACGCTCGGGAAACACTACTACGAAGCGCCGAGGGGGTACAAACGAAACCTGCGAAAGGCACAGCGGCAGTTCATGAAGATTGCCCGGGCATACTGGGGTAAGGACGGAAAGGTCAACCCCAAAGCACCCAAGGGCATTGAGAGAGTCGCCGGCAAGGCTGCAGCATATATTGGACGCATGTTTCTTCGCGGAGAAGGCATGGAACAGAATTTCGAAAAAGCCCAGACCTGGTTCAAGCGCGGCGTCGCCAACGGCGATTCATTCGCACAATACCACCTGGGGCTGATGTACAGAGATGGTCTGGGTGTGCCTCAAGATGGAGTGCGTGCCGGAACATATCTCAAGGCGGCCGCCGAACAGAGTCTACCGATCGCGCAATCCGCGTTGGGCGTTTTGTTCCTCGACCAAGGCGACGTCGATACGGCCGGCCGATATTTCGAGCTCGCGGCCGGAGCAGGCGTCATGGAAGCCTTCTACTATCTTGCCGAACTGACGAACCAGGGCGTCGGACGCGAACGCAACTGCGGCCTTGCGACCGTCTACTACAAAGTCGTGGCGGAGAGAGCCGAGATCTTGCATTCCCCTTTCATCGAGGCCAATGCGGCTTACGAGCGAGGAGACTTCGAACGCGCTTTCGTCGCCGCCCTCAAGACTGCCGAGCATGGATACGAAAACGCCCAAGCGAACGTGGCGTACCTGCTGGACCAGAAAACGTCGGTCATCTCGCTTCCAGGCATTCCGCTGCTGTCGGCGACGAAACCGGGCTCGACGAGACGTAGCAAACTGCTCAACGATCCAGAACTGGCCCTGGCATATTTCACGCGCTCGGCCAAGCAGGCCAATGTCGACTCCTTGATCAAAATGGGCGATTACTACCTCTCGCTGGCCTCCTCCTCCGCGGCCCAACAGCAAGCAAAAGGGTTGACAACGTTGTTCCTACACACTCGAAAGACGAGTCCCAAGAGCAGCGGCAGCGGCAACAGCAGTAGCACGGAAGTGGAAGCTCAGGCTCACTCGAACCTCGAAAAAGCAACCACATGCTACACGACGGCCGCGGAATCGCACCACAGCGCCCAAGCGCTCTGGAATCTCGGCTGGATGCACGAAAACGGCATCGGCTCCGTCGCCCAGGACTTCCACATGGCCAAACGCTACTACGACCTGGCGCTGGAGATGAACAGCGAAGCATACCTGCCCGTGACGCTGGCTCTGACCAAACTGCGCCTCCGGTCCTGGTGGAACGGAGTCAGTGGCGGCAAAATCAATCCTATTCGCGATGACGACGACGACGATGACGAAGGTGGCAGTGCAGCGAGCAGAAAGAGACCCAAGACTTGGAGCGAGTGGTTGAATCGCTTCCTCGATGCCGCGGAGGAAATGGATGCCCAGGAAGCAGCGGCGGCTGCGGCAGCCAGGGATCGTGACGACGACGATTTCTTGGGCTATGCGGCTGCCGAGCCGGGAATGCCTGGTGGCGATGCCGACTTTGCTGCTGCTCAGCCTGGCGGTGGCGACGGCGACGGCGCGAGGGAGAGACACACTGCTGCTGGCGCAGGACAGACCGGTGCACAGGAGCAGAACCAGTATGGTGAAAACAATGGATATGGTGCGGACGAGTGGGATGAGTTCGATGACGGCTTGGTCGAGAGTCTGATCATCATTGCGCTGGCTGGGGCTTTGGCGCTTTTGATCTACGCTCGTCAGGCGAGGCAGCGGGGTTTGGAGCAGGACAGGAGACAACAACAGCAGCAGAATCAAAACCCGGCGCCGAGACAGGGACAGAATGGGGCAGGATTGTTCCCGCCGCCTGGAGATCCGGAATTCAATAATTGGGTCGTGGGCGGCATTGGGCATTGACCTTGGGGGGCGGTCCGGGTTCTGAACAGAGTGACCAAACAAAACCGTGTACAGATGAGAATCCTAGTATAGCGATCATGGCAGCCGATTGACCGAATTCGGCGACAAGTGCTACAGTAAAACAAATAGACGGCCTTGACGGGTTGACATTGGACATCCTTCTGATCTTGATCAAGTGACAGGGTCTGACAGATGGAAAGCCTTGCAGTGAGTGAGTCAATGGTGAAGTATTCACAGTTGGAATGGAAGCATTTCAGCGAACGAGTCTGTTTGATCGAGTGATGATCACCAATTCGTCATATGATTGAGTAGAGATATCTTCTTCTTCTTCTTCTTCTTTTCCTGCTCTTTTGAGTGGCAAATGGGAACGGCCCTATGTCCGTGTTTCCAGGTTCCTGGAACAGTAAAGCCTGCGGATTGCCGGGAGAAATCCGACCCAGCTGCCCTCCTCACGCACCCATACCGCTCCCGGCCAGCGTTTCCTCGTACTATGTCTGATGAGAACCGGTCTTCAGTCCAGTCCAGCGACAAAATAAAACCCTCGAATTCATCTCCGGGGCTCAACATCCTTTCCACTCCTGCTGATGCGTGCTGTGACATGTCTCATTCTCAGAGAGCCCTCGTAAACCAGCATCCTCCACTTCATGGCTTGATGAGGCTTGCGTGAGAGATGAGCAGGGACGACATGTCGTTGGAATGGGGATCTTTGCACATGCAATATCCTTCCCCAGGTCCCAACTAGTCCATTGCTCGCTCCAAGAATTCAGACACAACTGCCTGAAAACGAAGCGGGCCAGCAGGGGTCGGAGCCTGATTGAGCCTGGGTTCAGATGTTTCATCCATCCGGTAGACCCGACATGACCTCAATGACCCAGAGCGCGCTGCGAGAAGCGTTTACTGCCTTCGCAGTCTTGCGATTGTCAACTTCCGATCACGAACGTTGGCTTCGGAGCGGTCACGCTTCTTGACTGCTATCATGCACGGTCTGGACCTTCTTATATTCTTCCTCCAGCCGCTTCTGCATTTCGAAATCGGCTTGACGTTCTTGTTTGATTCGCTGTTGTTCCATGTCTCGTATCACACCGGCATGCATTGCCTGTAGCAGGTAGTTCAATTGTCAGTGGTACGTCCTCGTAGGAAGGGCATCAGGGTGGGAGCAAATAGGGCATACAGCTTTTTCGGCAGTCTGGGCCCAGTGGACGAAGACGACGATGCCGATGGTGCCGAGGATGGTGCTGGCAAAGGTGACTTTGGAGGCTGTCGACATTTTTACATGGAAGAGCAGTCTATACTGAGAAGCACGGTGTGGTAATGGTAGTTGCAGTAAATACTCTCTCTATACAGAGTATGAGAAATGCCTGCAATGGTTAATGGTGGTTTCCCCAGACTTAAAAAAGACACTAATCCCTTTCCGGCTCCGCAGCTTCAAGCTCGCCGCAGGCGCATTGAGGAGGGTGGAATGACCAGTCTTCTAGAAGTACCAGTATCACTCTGCTACGATACAACCTACTGTCTCTGTCTTGCCGTTGTGTCTACTGTCAGTCCATCAACCCCTCTAATCGGGTCTCAACAAGGCCGGTCTGAAGATGGTTTGTTGCCCGGCAGCCCACGTCTCTGAGTTCCTCCGCTGATAGGAATCCAGTCAGCCCAAAACTCCGCAGGCATTCAAACCCTGCTTGATGTGAGCCTGAGCCCCAGACGGTCCCTTGCTCTCGAGTAGCCACTAAGTTGCATGCAGGCAGAAAAAGAAGCACAGAAGATTGTTCAGAAAGGTGAGTGCCTCCACCACTCTTGTTACATTCGATACAATGCTAAGACTAATGCTTCATGACAGCCAGAGAATGTATGCCAGCCGGACCCTGCCCTCAAGACCATGTCTAACACATGCAGACCGAACGAAGAGAGTAAAGGACGCCAAAGCAGAAGCACAAAAGGAAATCGAAGAGTACCGACGGAAGAAGGAAGAGGAATTCAAGAAATTCGAGGCAGAGGTGTGTCCGCTTACACTCAACTCGTCGCGTTATGCTTACGAAGCATACAGCAAACGAGCGGAAACAAGAAGGCCGAAGATGATGCCAACAAGGAGGCTGAGGCCAAGGTCAAGGAAATCGACGAGGCCGGCAAGAAATATGGAAATAAAGTGGTAGAGGATCTGATCAAGGCTATCACGACGCCGCATCCCGAAGTCCCGGAGAAGATCTCGGCAGAGGATTGAGATTGAGGACGATGAGAAAACACTAAATGTCCGTATTTTTGATTGTCTCTACACGCATCAAGGAGACCAGACGGGAATATGTTTTGGTGGTTGCAGGCACTACTAGTGACAAGCAAAGGCGGGCGCAATGGTAGGAGGACGGGTCTTGAACATAGATCTCAGCAGAGGAGAGAGCTGTAATACGAACTGAACTCTGTTATCTGAAGACTGTGATTGCCTTCAATCTGAGCATCTAATGCATCTCACGCCCTTGTATACTCATCCAGAGAAGATAGAGAACGTCTTGTCCCCAGACGAGGCTGGCGTTCTGTCAAGTCCTATACAAAGTACTTTACGCTGAACTTGCTATGACGCCATACCTTGTCTTTCTCGACCTCAACTCTCCGCCTCGCAACCAACACAACAACTTTGATCTTGTATTCCTCTGTTGCTTCTCTACCTCACTGGCAACTCGGCTTCTTGAGCAGAATACCAAACTGCCCGTAGCATGTCATGGCGGGCCCTGCGCCTTCACGCTTCACTGCGGCCGGCAGGACTGCGGCATTGCCCACTGGCCACAGTGCAAATCTGTCCCAGTCACCGAGACAGACGATGGCAGTCGACATCCCAAGAGCCAGGCCCAGCACGACCACAACCGAAACAGACACAGAACCAGAACCAGAAGCCAGCAATCAACAGCAACAGCACCAACAATGACAAAGACAAAGACAACTCCAGCAGTGTCAATAACGACAACCCCAGCTCCAAACACCAGAACGAAGAAAAGCCAATCGACGGCCGCTTCTCGGACCTAGGCCGCCTGATCGCCAGCGACTACGCGCATTTCCAAGAACAATACTCGACGCCGAAACATCCCATCGTGCTCGCCCACGGGCTGATGGGGTTCGACGAATGGCGCCTCGCCGGGCCCTATCTGCCAGGCATCCACTACTGGCGCGGGATCACGGAAGCATTCGCACGCAACGGCATCGAATGCATCACCACGGCGGTCCCGCGGACGGGCAGCATCCAAGAGCGTGCGGGGGTGCTGATGGACGAGATCACCCGGAAGGCGCGCGGCCGCCAAGTCAACATTGTCGCGCACAGCATGGGCGGGCTGGACGCGCGGTATCTGATTTCGCGACTGTGTCCGCCGCCCTCGGCGTTCGTGGTGCGCAGTCTCACGACGGTGGCGACGCCGCACCGCGGCTCGTCCGCGGCGGACATGGTGTTTCGCGACATCGGGCCGGACCTGCTGCCGCGGATCTTTGGCACGCTGGAGCGGCTCAAGATCAACTCGGGCGCCTTTTCGCAGCTCACCACCGACTATGTCCGCAACAAGTTCAACCCCGTCACGCCGAACGATCCGTCCGTGCGGTATTTCAGCTACGGCGCCAGTGCGACGCCGCATCTCTTCTCGGTGTTTCGGTTGAGCCATGAGCTGATGCTGGTGGTCGAGGGCCCGAACGATGGCTTGGTCTCGGTCTATAGCTCCAAATGGGGTCAGTATATGGGCACTCTGATGGGCGTGACCCATTTGGATCTGATCAATTGGACGAATCGCCTCAAGCGGATTGCCGCGAGGTTCGGCCTTGTCGAGGAGAACTTCAATGCCGTCGCGTTTTATTTGGGCGTCGCTGATATGCTGGCTAAAGAGGGCCTGTAGGGCCTTGACAGCACGGTCTCTGTCTTGGGAGAATGAACGAATGGGTGAGTGAGTGAATGAATGACCGAGTGGGCAGCCAGGCAGGAATTTGACATATCAAGAGGATGGGAGGGTGCGACGAGTGAGACGGCCTCTCTCTATTGCTTTGCTGCTGGGGTGGTCCTCTTGTGAATCATGGCGCCATCTGCTCTTGCGAGACTAGTTGAGCTTGAACAGAAGACCATCACGCTGTATTACTTGGACATGACACGTCGCATAAATGTATTATTAGTGCTGGAACGATGAACACATAGCTATCTACTCTTTTGGATAGACGAACACGAAAGAAATGCAGGGAATGAACGGCAGGGATGAAGAACTGAAGAAATCTCATGGCAACGGAAAATGGTGCAGACTTCATATTACGACCAATACTGCACGATGTAATGTCTCTTGGTTCTATAATTGCCGTTGAACGATGTATAATATATAGACTCTTCTACCAGGTCCACTGTGCCGCGTTTCCATATGCTCCCTTCCTTTTTGGTATATATATGCAAGATGGTATTATAGATTTTTGAAGGTGAAAGGGGCGAGTCCCACAGTTCTTGGCTTCAGGAAGAGCAGATCCGACAAGCCAGACATGTCCGCCGGTTGAAAGGTCAGGCAGATCGCGGTTCTGCTCACGATTCCTTCCGTCTGTCCAGCGACATGCCCTTTTCTGCAAGACTCGCCGGACTCGGCGCATGGCCGTCGAGGCCGTTCATGGCAGGAATCTTGGGCGACGGCGTCTGGCATCGACCCGCACTCTCTCGGAGGGAGACATGGATGCTATTCATGCCCTTGTCTTTGTCTTTGTCAGTCGACGCGAGAAGCGACTCGCCATTTGCAGCGTTGGAGCCACCTCCACTTCCATTTCTGTTTCCGTTTGCACCACCAGCCGACGAGCGGCGGGTCATGATCTTCCCGGCCGCATAGGTACATCCACCATAGGCAAATCGGATCAACGAGTCACCAGTCACACTTCCGATGATGAAGACATGCGGCGCTACTTCGAGGTCCGCGTTCGCCTTCTCGCGCAGCGTATGTCCGGAGACCATGGCTCTCTTGTCTCGGGAGGATGTGTCACGGGGAAGAACTTCCTTCAGGAGCTCTGGTGACAAGTACTCTAGTGAACCGCGTCGGCCGACGACATATGCGAGACCACTGACTCGGCGCTGGAAAGAGGGCGCAGATGCATTGGGATCAGCGGAACCAGTAGGATCAGCAAAACCAGTTCTCATTGTGAATGTCACCAGAGCGGTCCCGTCGTCTGGCATTTCCACATCGGCGATTTCGGCATTCGGAAGGCCCTCGTACGTCGAGTCCCAGTCTCGACTGAGGTCGAAGTCTGATTGCGCATGACGCTGGCGTGGACGTGGACGTCGATGCGAACGCTTGTCTTTGGGTTGTTGATGTGAGCTGGAGATGGCGGCCAGCTTCATCCGTCTGTAGACTCCGGCGTATTCGGGGTATGCTTGCTGATGGCACGCTCGTAGAGGCGACGGAGATGTCGAGGGAGCCCATTTGTAGACATGCAGAATCTTGCGGGTTGGGGCACTTGATATGATCACGTCGGCGGCGCTGAAGCCAGAGCCTATCACGAGAAGAGCGTCCGTCTCCATCTCCGCGTTGTTGTCAGGTAGACTTGCAAGGGCCTGTAGCAGCGGCGGCGGCGGGATCATGTGGCTGAAGATCCCTGACGCGAGAACAAGATTCCTGCACAGGATGTTATGTGATGCAATATAGAATCCACCCCCGTGTCGTGAGACTCCCGAGACCTGTTGGCCATTGGATATGGAATCGTTGATTCCCACTTGCTCAGGATATGCCGCAAGATAGTCCGCCACAGCGCGTCTCGATGGGCGCAGGTAGACGGGCATCGGTCGCCCATGTCGTCGCTCGTAATGCTCGTCAAATCCATACTCGGGCAACGATATCATGCCCGCATAGCTCAGTGTTCCGATATCCCAACTCGCATGGACCGGGTTGTCCACCCATTGCCCGCCAGCCCGCGGCGTGTTGCCTACCACCAGATGCGAAACCGCTTGAGAAGAGTCGTGACGCCATTTCACGCATGTTTTCTTCTGCGCGTCGTCCGTCTCTCCTAGCGGTCGGACTAGTGTGTCCAGCAGCACGTTGACGGGGAGGGCTTGGGTCGAGTAGGAGAATCTCGAGGCGGTGAAGTGCTCTGTCAGGGCGTCGATGTCGAGGTTGAGGAGATTGTCGGCGAGGGCATCGTCATGGTCATGGTGTTGCTGTTGGCACCATCGAACGAGCTTGTCGTGGAGGATGTGGTCGGGATGCGGACTCGACTCGTCGTAGCAGGGGATGTTGCCGTGAAGAATGTAGGACAAGATCAGGGCCGAGGGGCCGTTTCCTAGAACGACACAAAAAGCCAATCAGTCCTTGTCGCTTTCTTTTGTATGTATTGTTTCCGCTCCCTCTTTCCTCATGCGACGCGGGGTCTAGTTCTAGACCAGATCTCATGGATTGTTCAAGAAAAGTCATTCATTACTCACCAACAATGACGGTGTCGATTTGTTGAGGCTCGCCATGAGCCATTGGATTCCTCGAGAGGACTCGGGCATCCTTCAAGTAGGTGTGAGATATCGTAGAGGAGAGAAAATGTTATTGAGCGCCCATGGAAAAAGATGTGGAGGTGGGATGATGGATGAATTGATCGTAATCGATAAGATTTGATCGTCAATATCAAACTCTATCGATCTATCGATGTCGAGTCCAAGTTGTGCCCCCCATCACCATCCAGTATAAGGAGAGTATTATATATGATGTTGACCCCATCAAGACGCGACAAGAACAGATGTTCATTGATGCTGGAGTCTCGGATTTAGACAACAACCCTGCGCTGGGATATGCCTGTTTGAACGTCTAGGTATGTCTGTCCACTTTGGGTACATCTTCGGCACTGACTTCATCATCTTGTCTATGATCGTCTTCTGTCTTCTTGACATATAGTCTCTATGGAAGGGAGCTTCTCCTGTTCATCATGACTCTCTCATTGGGAGATTTCAGCATCCGGGCCGGCTTTCGATCCGGCATCCCGTCTTCACGACTGGGACAGAACGGCTCTTCCGCTCCCCCCTCCTTGAAAACCTTCATGTCTTCCATTCAGGCACTCGTTTCTCGAAAAAAGCATCTATGCCTTCCCGCGCATCATCCGATCGCGCATGCAATGCCATGAGCCTCCCAGTCCATGCCACGGCATCTTCATACCCGTCGCCTCCCGACTCGCGCCCGGTCAGCGACACTTGTGTCCAGTATCCCCACTTGCCTAGTGCTTGAGATTGTCCTGCAGTCTTTTCAGCCAGTTGGCCAACCATCTCAGCGACCCTGTCCTCAAGCGCTGCGTCGTCCGCCACGACCTCAACCGCTCCGCCAGGTAACTGATCAGCCCGCACAGGCTCCGCCAATGCCAGCATCTTGTACGTGAAGGCATGGCCCAGCCGTCGAGATACCGCGGTGGACGGAGAGGTACAGGGTAGACCGATGGACGCCCCGGGCAGTCGAAGTTGAGTAGAGGCACACGCAACGGGAAGGTCGGTTGTAAATGCAAGCTGGGCTCCTGCTGCGGTGGCTAAACCTTGGATGACTCCGATCACCGGTGCAGGAGACCTTCTAATCAGAGACATAACTTCTGCGCAGAGTGCAAATGTTTCTTTGACCTCGTCGTGGCTTAGGGTTCGTAGTTCACCGAGATCGTGACCCGACGAGAACACGGAGCCTTCGCTTCGTAGCACAATCACTTTCGGCAGCCCCTGACGATGTTCCAGCCATTCAGTAGAATGAAGGAGCCAGCCATATTCTTTATTGGTGTCGGATCTCAGATCTTTCGCTGCTGTCTCCAGTTGTGATAGGATTTCGGGCTTGAATGGAGGCAGAAACCTCAGCCTGCCATCCAGTGGTGATGTGTTGTAAGCATGAAGCTGGTCGCGTAGGTCTCTCAGGACGGCTAGAGACAACGCATTCCTTCGTCGGCCGTTCTTGAGCGCAAGGTAGCCTGCTCGAGCTGGTAACGATGGCCAACTCATGATGTGACTGCCGTGTCAGCCATAAACCTCTGAAAAAACCAGATCATGAGGGTGTACGAGAGTGGTGAGGTTTGAAAAGGTTGATGCATCTTTCCGGTTCGCTGCGGTTTATGAAGCTCATGAGGCTCCGGAAGCGTTCTCCATGCGGGGTTCTGAGAGCATCGACGGTTCGGTCACTGACCCCAGATCCGAGATCAGCCAGCTGCTTGCTGGGGAGATTGTTGTTACTGAGTTTCTGTGGCCGCCCGCAGTTCTGGAAAATCAGCTATGACCTCCTGTCGAATCTCAGGGAGCCTGCTAATTGCGAGCCGCCGGCGGCTGCAAGCTCTTGCGCCCGCCTCCAAGATCAGGCGGTGAACAAAACGTGGCCAGTTGGTTGCTGTACAAGACAGAATAGCCTCGTTCTAAGGCGGCAAATCTCGTCGGGCACTTCTAATGGAGGAGCTCTGGTTGTCGACCGACCTGCAGCAAGACCAAGGAGTGATTCCCAGATCGAACATGAAGAGGCCACCCTTGGCGCCTCAGCGAGTTCCATCATATCACAATGTTGGTGTGGTGAAGGCTGATGAAACCTTGGTCGAAGAGATCACTCTGCAGTAGAAGACCTTCCCACAGGTTGGTGATCGAGAGTGAAAACATAGGTCTGTGTCACATCATTGCAAGGCTGCCGTTGCGGCGGTCCATGAGATCTGTGCCTCTGCGGCGGAGCATGCCGTTCTCGACCGGCTTGTTCTTGTCGTTGATGAAAGGCTTCCTTGGCCAGTCTCGGGCAATGTCAATGGACGCCCTCGGGGCCCATACTTCCAGAAAGAGAAATATCAAATAGTCAATAATAACACATAGGCAAAAGAGCTTGCCAGCCCAAATACCGCAACCGTAGTATCGTTTCAAGCGGTCGATCAGGGCATAAGAACGACTTCGGGCAGCATTCCAGCTTGCACTTGGATGTTGACCGTAGAACTCTTGTTCGCTGATCGCACCCGTAATGCCATCGTAGACTCGTTCTGTCCGTTGCGCAATGTCGGTCCAGGAGTACATCATCTTGACCTGGTCATGAAATCGTTCGGTCTTCACCCTCCCGGAGCGCAGGGCAGCAATGGCCTTGCCGGTGGCCAGCACCAGGTCATCCTCTTCAGGTTTGGCGAATGTTGTCATATGTGCAGGTAGTACTTCTGGAATGCCACCGACCCTGGTACACACGACATAGAGTCCACAGCTGGCGGCTTCAACGATCACGGTCCCAAACGCCTCGGTCAAGCTCGGATGGAGGTAGATATGCCCACGCACCATCACATCGCGCACTTCCTCGTGACGGACGGGCCCAAGGAGTTCCACCTTGTCTTGAAGCATTTGCCGTTCGATCATCTGTTCCAGGTCGATGGCTTTGGGACCCGAGCCTGCAATGATGAAGCGGACATTCGGGTGAGCGGCAAGGATTCTCGGGATTGCGGCTATCAAGAGATCGGTGCCTTTGTTGTAGAAGAGGCGAGATATCACCACAATCACTATGGTGTCTCCAGGACCTAGGCGACGAGGCATGGGCTTGGGTCGCATGTATCCCATATCTTGCGTTTTGGGTACGTATGATTCAGGCTGGAAGTTCTCCGCCACCACCGCATTGGGTATGACTGAGACCATCAAGGGATCGAGAGAAGCTCGAAGGACAGTGTTTTCTTTGCATGTATGGCTGACACAAATCACATGATCGACATCGCTGAGGCTGAATTTTAGCAGTTTGTTGGTCAGGATGGAACCAGCATCAGCAAAGCCGAAGAGTGAGTGATCTGTAAAGACGGTACGCAGCCCCATGGTCCGGGCATGCAGAATTGCTTCGTGGCAGAAACTGCTCAGACTGGCATGGCCATGCACAATCTCGATTCGTTCCCTGATCACAATGTCTCGGAAGATCGGGAAGAAAGAGAAGACTGTCGGCATGGTCGACTCTCGGTATATGACCAAAAAGGGGACATGATACACCTTCAACCCGTTCGTCAGATATCGTACTCCAGTTCTGCCTTTGTATGCGTGTGTTATGACGACCACTTTATGCCCGCGATCGATCAGTTTGCTGGATAACTGGTAGATGTGACTCTCCACGCCCCCTGGCTGGGGGAAAAAGAAGTCGCTGACCATGGCAATGTTATAAGGCATCTTGAACCGTCACCCGTCAACGCTGTCAAGTTACGATGCTTGGGATTCGAAAGCTGCATAGTGGAAATGATACCGGAGACAGGGAGATGGTGTGTATCTGTCGTATGCTGATGATCACGCCTATGGTCGCATTGTCGTTGTTGAACATGAAGGATGATGATGGGTGTTGTCTGCTGGACTGTCAAGGCTGCGTCCCTGCTTTTGCACCGAATTTCGCTGTGCTCCGCCCTTTAGCCTGAAGGCGGTGTCGATTCTGCCGGCGGAATCGCGAGTTTCTAGGGACTTTTTTCGAACATCGCGAGCACAGGCATGCTACGCTGGACGAGATCAGGTAGACGCCATACACCCTCCGAGCTCTTGGATGGCGGAGGAGGTAATACTGGATTCAACACATGTCGAACTTTTACGCCCGATATGTGCCTCCGGCCAAAAAGCCTGACGCAGTCTCGAGCCCGTCGCCGGACTCGACGAAGCGCAAGCGAGAAAACGATGCAGTGGCCCAGCAGAAGCAGGGCAAGAAACCAAAATTATCCAAGCCAGCAGACAATGAGGCAGCCAAAGTGGCCAAGTCTGCGTCTCCCTCCCGCCTCACGTCTGTGGATGATACGTCCATCGTCCCTGAGAAGAACGTGCTCGATAAGTATCGGGTCACGGAGGCTGCAAGAAGTGCGAACCCTGCGGCCGACATAAAACCTTGCCGGCCGAAAGGTCGTAAGTCAGAAGAGTCAGCCCAGCAGAAGATTGTGGAGGAATCCAAGAGCGGGGAGAAGAAGAGTGATACCCTGAATGACGGGTTGGATCAGACAGATACAGTGGCAGAAGATGTTGCATACCACAAAAGACATGCTGCGGTGCTGTCAAAGTTCGACAAATCCAAGCAGCAGGAACCGGCGAGGCATCAAGGCTCTGCACTCTCCTCAGATCAACCGCCTGTTGAATTCCATGGCCTCGAGCCGCTGCCACAACCCGAGCAAGTGGAAGTTGTTCCCGGCAAACCGACATATTCTACCTTGCCTAGCTGGCAAGAAGCCCCTCTGAATGTTTCTCCGGGTCTGACAGCGACTTTCGAGTCACTTGGGGTCTCTAGGGGACTATTGGAAAATCTACGCAAAAGTGGTCTAGAGAAAGCGTTCCCGATACAGACAGCCGTGCTTCCCTTGCTTCTGGAGGGTCTTAACAAACATGATGGGGACATATGCGTTTCAGCAGCCACTGGCTCGGGGAAAACACTTGCCTACGTCTTACCAACGATCGAAGGGCTGAAGGACTTGGTTGGCACAAAACTGAGAGCTGTGATTGTTGTCCCGACGAGAGAACTGGTAAAACAGGTCCGCGAGTTATGCGAGATCTGTGCTTCCGGTACTTCGCTCAAGATTGCTACTGCCGTTGGCAGCAAGTCAATCAAGGAGGAACAAGAAATGCTGGTTGCAGAGGAGAAGGTCTATAACCCGGAGCAATACCGGAAGGAGCAGGAGAAGAGCATCGACTGGTCCTCCATATCACTGGACAAGCTGGTGCGCAAACCCACCTCCGAGGACTTGATGGAATCCGTCGGTTATGTGACTCGTTACAGATCGAAGGTGGACCTCCTGATCACCACCCCCGGAAGACTGGTGGACCATCTCAACTCTACGTTGGGGTTCACCCTGGACGATGTAACGTGGTTGGTCGTGGACGAAGCCGACAAGCTACTCAACGAAAGCTACCAGGAGTGGATTGAGGTTGTTGTCCCCGCCCTGCAGTCGCGGACAGCTACCAGGGACAGGGACGACCTACTCAGGTTTATGAGGATGACACCGCCGAGACGAAAGGTGAACAAGATTCTACTTTCCGCGACCATGACGCGCGATGTGTCCAAGCTCAACGCGCTTGGATTGTATAACCCCCGACTTGTTGTGCTGGCTGGCGCTTCTACAGTTGATGAAAGTGTGCCTGGCCAGACTGGAGCTGGTGATGTGGCTACTAATGGTGGTTCCCACGATCTTCGTGATGCCTTCCAAGTGCCGGAGCAACTGGACGAGGCAGCAATTCCTGTTCCCGACGGGTCAGAAAAACCTCTGTATTTGTTGCAGCTGCTCGATAATATCGGAATCATTCCTTCTTCAACGAGGACTGGGCAGAGTGCGCCAACTATTACCTCAGTCTCAGACACAAGTTCCGATACGGACACCTCCTCAGACTCCTCGTCAGGATCAGATAGTCTGGCATCAGAGGACGAAGACAGTTCAAGTTCAGACAGTGAATCCACCTCCGACGAAAAAGACGAAAACCCCGAACCCACTAGTCATTCAAACGGAGCTGGAAACTCTCCACGAGCACTCATCTTCACCCGTTCGACGGCCTCTGCTACCAGACTCTCCAGGCTGCTGACCCTTCTTTGTCCGGCACTCGCTTCCCGAATTTCAACGTTGACCCGCAGCACTGCTTCATCAGCCTCATCCCGCCGGGCATTGTCGTCATTCCGCAGCTCAAAGATCTCGATCCTCATTGCCACGGACCGAGCCTCTCGTGGGCTGGACGTACCTGGTCTGGAGCATGTTGTCTCATACGACGTCCCTAGCAGTGCTTTGACGTATGTCCACCGTGTCGGCCGGACTGCTCGAGCCGGGAATTCAGGTCACTCGTGGACATTTATCGAGCATAGAGAGGCGGCCTGGTTCTGGCGGGAAATTGGAGGCAAAGGCAAAAAGGACAGTTTCGATATCGGAGCCGACGATGTCTGGATTCAACGAAGCAAGGCGATTAGACGACTGAACCTGACCATTGAGCAAGACGACATCAAGGCTAGATATGATGCGGCCCTCCAGCAACTGGGAGAGGAGGCTAGGAATAGTTAGGTCATACCCATGCCACCGTTCACCCGCTCAAGACTCGCGCTGGTTATGCTCCGAGGGCTTCCCTCTGTCTTCGCAATGCACTGGCAACAATGCTCCGTTTGGACTTTACAAAATGAAGTCGGGCTTCTACCGAAGACTTCATTCTCCAACAGTAGCCGCCATAAGATATAATGGCTACTAGATTGAACTGCGCGGGAAGACAATTCTTTTTGGCTGCTCTGCTCTGCCCTGCATGAGCGCTCAGCCGTGTTTCAACAGATTCGCTCCATCCAGGCGCGTTTTAGCCTCTCATCCCACGGGCTGCGTGCTGTACAAGAAATGGAATCCACACAACACAGAAGAGTAATCGTTATGGACAAGGGAGGACGTTGTATCCAGTTTTCAGGTCGACATCCTCTACCTTTGGTCAGGGCTGCCCGTAGTCCTGTTACGGTGCTGGAAGGAGCTTACAGAGCATGAGACATGGCACCCGCTCATCAGCTGTCGCCGCCTCAGACTTCAGTGAAACCCCAGGATGCCTGATGCTTGCAGAATCGACACCATATTTCCAAATCCGGTACACTAATATGGCTGTCCCATTGGACGCATAAGCCAGGGCCCAGCATGACGGGACGCGGCCAGATTTGACCATGCGACGGAGCCAATCGTTCATGATACTGGGAACCCGGAACTCGCGTCTTGCTTTGACAGACCCCAAGACAAGAGCAGGCTCAACTGCACGGCGAAGAGGCCGTCCGTTGCAACATCGGATCCTTCGTCGGTAACTCAACGCCTGCCTGCTTTCTGTAACTCTAGAAGTCTACAGACAAGAGTCGCTACCTCTTCGACTCGGGACGTTTGTCATCCCTGACATTCTCAAAGAGCAGCTGTCCATCAGCCTGGCTGCGTTCAAGGGAAGCAGGTTTTCTACCAGGCATCTTTGCATATGTGTTGGTTCAGGCCAAACCGAATCGCATCTATCTCACACAGTTAGTTGCTCCTCGCAGATCCATATCCACATGGATGCCATGCAACAGAACCCCGGCTGACTCTGACCACTGGCCATAATCTTTCTAAGTTGAGCACCAGGCAACGAGAAACCCCTCTGTTATTACCTGAAGAGGCAGGTGGTGCAGCATGCCATTACAATTTACGAGAAAGGCTTTGAGTTGAAAAAGGCGGATGGGATAGTCACAAAGAATAAGCCATCGCTTTGGATGTGAAGCTCCGCTTCTCTTGCAACGTTCGGTCAAACAAAGCTCTATACGAAGCAATCCTACTGGGCAAAAAAGATGATTAGCAAGCACGGCTCTAATCCATCACTTTAGTCTGTACAGTACGTCTAGGGGCCACGACCCACGACCGTCGGGTCAACACGAGCACGCGCGGCAATTAACAGACTTTTTGACAAACGCAGCATTGAGGATGGATTTCAAGCTTGCAAGCTTGCCTTTTCAGGCAGCTGGTCCAAAAGTAGCAGCCGTGTGTATTGCTATTGGATTGATAGAGGATACCATCACTTGCCTGGCCCAGCTGACAGTCTATTGGACTAGCAAGAAGAAAGAAAAACCGGAATCCATCCTGCTCAGTGCTCACCCGCTCTCTCAGTACGGTGATAATGGCGAACAGGCACTGTCTCAGAGGCTGCTAGGGGCTGAAGTCAACAAGGGCCTCGGCCTGGACGCTTTTTGTTCTGAATCTGTAACAAGATATCAACTACACAGTCAGAAATTCAGAATTCCAGGCATCAGTGCTTGGAATCCAAAGTCCTTAGTGAGCCAGGACCTGTTCTGTTCGTGACGCTTTTGTTTTATGTCGGATACGAGGATATGGATACAGTATTACCAAGCATAGGCCAGGTATCATTTGAATTTTGACCTTGGAGCACCAGCCTGATCAGCTCTCACCGGGTCAAGGAATCCAGAAGTTAGAACCCACGAAGCCCGAACTGAATCACCGATGTCTGCGTCGTGTTCATGAGCCTCCAATCAGACAACAACTTGGGCAATCCAGATTCCATCGAATGTCTCACGCCACGAAGTCAAGTTCGAGCCCTGTCCTGTGACCTTTCGAGGGTTAGTCAGCGCTTTCAAGGAGACAAAATGTCCAAGGAAAAGTTGAAGGGGTTAGGTGGTACAGAGAGAGGTCGATGTTTTCGAAACCTTCTTTTTGCCTGGATGCCTAGCTTCCGGAGTGACTCTGAGTTTACTACTATACTACTAAGTACCGGGGTAATGTAATGGCCATTGGTGACTGGTGACTGGATGCCGTCAGTTGCAACGACAGCACAATTGCCTCACACACTCAGGGAAACTACAAACAAATAAATGCCTTATTCAGGCCTCTACTGTAACATCACAGCCGCACGCAAGGTCATTTCTTTCACTTTTCTCCTGGGCGTGGTCTCAGCTTACAGTCATCAATGATCATCAATATTCTCAGGAGTCAGGATCATGATCCTTGTGCGCCTTCCAGAATCCACGCCGCGAGACAATAGAGTCATGAGGGGACAGACTTGCAAAGAGGTCAAAGCAGGCCTGGTTGGGGACAATATTGATGCTGTCGTTGACTCGCTCCAGAACTCCCAAATTGCATGGGATATGCCACAAGAGAGTGCAACCACATCTGCTGGCTAATTTTCGGGTGACTTGAAATAAATAAAATAATGTTCTTCTTGTTCAGCCGTGGTTACAACCGTCCCTTTGCTTGCGGGATCTTTCGGCGGGAGGAAGGGCTTAGAAGGCCAGTGCCCGTCTTCTATATTGGGTTGGGATTTCCGCCCAGCTTGTACGTAGAATTGGGAACTCGAGCGTGAATCTGTCTGTGCCTTTCTTTGCCATTTTGCGGCTTTGATCGCCCATTCCTTTCGCATCTTGATTCTTCCCTTCCTCAGTACCTATCAACCAGGCCAGCTGTTTCTGACGTCGGGCGGTTTGGGCCGTGGACTGCCGGTGGTGCTTGAAAGTTGAAGGCAAGTCGCGGACTGGCTTAAAAGTTTCAATGAAGGAAACCAGGATGCACAGACTCCCACTCGCTCAAGAAATCGAGGCTCCATATGCAGGCCAGATCCCTTGTAAGCCTGTTTTGGTTTGGTGGCGACCAAAATAATGTAGTAGGGTCATGTCTTTTTTTTTTTCTTTTTTTTTGGCTCATACAAGGCATGATGTACCGAAACGGGCAATAAGCTGAGACAGCACCGCCCCCGGCCAAGAGTAAGAGTAAAAATGAGTGCAGCAGCGCCACGCCACGAGTCGACCAGGACATGGCTTGGAGAACAGTGTATGATATGTGGATATCACAAGCATGACACTGATAGACTCGACTCTGCCAGTCAGCAAGTTTGGGCCATATCCGAATCCGACATGAGATGCAAAATCCCGTCGGTCAGCTCAGAAATCCTCGCCGTGCGTTTCTCGCCCGTTCACTGGAGTAAGCGTCAATCTTGACTCCAATGAAAATGATCTGGTAACTACCACCACCTCCTCTTGTGCTGCTGCTGCTGCTCCTGCTGTCTTGGGTGGTGGTGGGTTGCACTCGCAGACGCCACTGTCCGGTGCGGATGATCCACTCCCCGAGTCCCAGATCCCCTTCACTGGGCTGTCTTTTCCGCTTTTTTGTAGACGGCGCTGCTGTGGGAAACGGTCGATGGCTTGGGGCGGCTGCTTGGGGAAAGGGTCCAGCTTGGGTCTGTCGAGTTGGAGTTGGAGGAGGACGGCGTGCTGGGTGGCCAATACCAGCAGTCGAAGCAGATGCAGATCCAACCGGTCTTGTCGCGGTTCCTTCAGTCATAACATCGTCCGATTCAGATCCCGACTCAATGGCCGCGGTGGAGGGTCCCGAGAGCATGACCTGGCCGAGTGGACTGTCCCAGTCGATCTCGTAACGCTCGCCGTCCAAAGTGATGTCAGTAGCTGCCTCGAAACGCACCTTGACGCGGTCCTCGCTCAAGGGCGTCTGTCCAGGACTCGCAGATTGCGTTTGCGTCGAGGACGACGGCGCCGCCGCACCAGACAACATCATCAGCCCGAGGGGTGCATTCGTAGGGAGATTCATTTTGTTCGCGACGACCTGGAAAAGTGACGAGACCCGTGCCTTGGCCAGTCCGTGAAAGTCGACCGTCATCTCGGTCAAATCAAGCACCGTGCTTTCGCCGCCGATTTCGAGCACCATTTCGTACGAGGTGTCGTCCACGAACGGCCTGGCGTAATACACCCATCCTCCAACGGACGCTTGGCTTTCGCCCGAATCGTCCCGGTTGTACGACACGCCGGAGGGCTTAACGTCCTCCAGTCGCAAACAAATCTCTTGTTTGTGTCTCTCCGAATTGTAACTGATCTCATGAGCAATGATCTTCTGCTCCAGTCCTCGAAGGTGGAAGTAGCGGCAGTCTCGGAGAAGCTCGGTGCGGTGGTATTCGTCCCTGACGTGCAGAGGGTAGCCTCGTAGTAGGTGGAGCAATTCGGCGAAGATGTTGGCCGATCGCCCAGGCACCGCAGGAGGAGTGATGGACGGTGGTCGCAGTAGCCCGCGCCGGTCGAGACCAGGGAATACTTCATCGGGAGATGAAAAGAAGACGGCGAAGCCGAGAGAGAAGAAGTTGGGCGAATTTCCCGGCTCCGAAAAGATGTCTTTGGGGATTTGAAAATGTCGTTCCCCAATTTGAATGAAGATCTCGGACTCGAATAGCTGGTTGATCAGGCGTGGCACTAAGGGGAGACAGTGAGCTTTGTAGATCCCAAGCTTGGGTCCTACTTACGGCTGTAGAACTGGGCATCCGCGAATAGCTTGACAAAATGACTTCCATCAAGTGGCTTGACATAGTAACCTGCACGACGTTCAGCACTGGGATATAGCCGGACAAGCAGGTATTACCTTGCAAATGCCGCACTACGTCTCGAAAGGTGGCAGGGTCTCGGTCGATGTAGAGCGTCCTGACGCCGCCGGATTCCTCATTCTGCCGGATTTGTTCCTCGAAGAACTGGGTGAAGTAGGATGGCGCTATATGCTGGGTCAGTACGATTTCGTGCCATTGTAAGTTGAGCTCCTCGCATACCGTCGGAGGAGATGGAGGCTCCAGATAATCTGAACAGGTCCGAACCAATCTGAATGGGGAAGACCTTTTCAGGCGGCAATATGGAAGGTGGATGGCCCGACGCTGTACGAGTTCCCCTGTTCCCGGTTGAGCCTTCTGTTACATTCTGTGGTGGCCGAGGTGTCGAAGTTGAAGATACCCGTATCCTTCGGCTGCCAGGAGGCCCGCCAGCATTTGGATGTGCCCTGGACCCAGCAGGGAGCTCTGAAGGGGTTGATACTTCATCAGGGGAAGCTGGACCTGCGCGTGACATCCGCTCGAAAATCACGGATCAATTGTTTGCAACAAAGTAATCAGGCGCAAGCCCTGGTTCCGGACCAGAAGGCGCTCTAAGTCTCTTATCGACAGCAAGGCTGGTGGGTGCCGTCGTAGGAGAGCTTGCGTTGAGTCGCAATGCAGATCGAGGTAGCGAGGGCCGGACAAATGCAGCTACCGGCTGGCTATCATCTGGGGGTGAGCCAAGTCGGGCCTGTCAGATATCGGAAGGACTGGATTTGTTGGCGATTGGAGAAAAACAGCGATAAACTAGGGAAAGAAATGGAGATCGATTTCGTCAAAAATGTTGTTGATGTACCATGTCTTTTTGAAGCATTTCACCCGTAGGATATTCCGGTAGCGACAAGATATCGCGAAACCGATCACGAGGATCGAGAGCTTGGAGCGCCTGGGGTATCACTATACTCGGCAGACACCCAGAGGAGGAGGTGGCGGTAGCTAGGAGGTAGTGAGAACTCGTACCGTGTATAGGGTGTCGGGGATTCTGTGTGTCTTGGACGAGGAAAGGAGTGTCGCGTGTCTGGCGGCAAAGGATTATTAGCGGTGTCAGCAGGCTTGGATTTGGATTCATAGAAATCGTAGAGGCATTGGTACTAGCGGTAGCACGGTGATGATTAGTACTCTGGAGTCTGTAGTAGCTTGGAGACCTGGGTCGGGCCTCCTAAGCCCCTTCGCAGCGCTGCTGGTAGTCACACCGGGCTTTGTGCGGTGGATATCTGGCGCGGGTGGAATAGAGATGGCTGGGGAAGCCAATTTAACGTCCGTGATCTGTCCCGAGTAGTATGTGACACTGCCATCAACACCGAACGTCGAATGTGGGTCTGTCATCACTTTCCACTGATGGGTGTCAGGCTTCCTGCACCCTCCCGGCTTCGAGAAGTCAGCAGCCTACTTCTCCCATTTACATGCACTGCCCACGCTCAACAGCATGTTTTGCTCCAGGGAAAGCTCTTCCCGCGGTCTCAAAGCCGGGGCAGCACGGAAAGGCGACAGACACGGAGCGTCCGGCTAGGAAGAACGACATCGATGTATGTAAACCGTGGGTACGTCCACAAGGCCGGTACAGGCTACAGGGCCTCTCTGCTCTAGATCGAGGCAGGCAGTAAATCGGGATATCTCCGCGGTTGCTGAGAAACTGTATATCTCCGTCCTCCTTTCCCGGATGGATCTCTTCGGCGGCAGAACCGGTTTGCCCAGATGCCCCAGCTGGGTCTGGAGACGGCGATCGCAGAGTTTGGCGACCTCTGGGCAAGATTTCGGCCTCTTCGCGGTGCGTCAGAAGCTGCGAAGCCTCAACACCCGAACCAGATCTCGGTCGGACTGTACGATGAGTAAGCCCTGAGTCAGAGGGCAACAGACTTTTCCATTGGCCATGGTGGTCTGACAGTCTCCATGGCAGCAGTCTTGTGATGCACGTCGATTACCAAGAGCCGGCGCCATGGAAGTCTAGTCGGAGATGCGAGAAATGATCCAGGGTAAATTGGGGATAGGGAGTGACAAGATGGCTGCCGCTTATGGTGATGATAGTAACGTCTACCAAGTACGTACTTGAAACATGAGGTGAGCCTGGCTCGTTATCCGCTGCCGAGTGAAGCGCTATAACAGCCTCCTCAACATATCTTCCTGGTCAAGCTAGATTTTGCTTGAATCTGGAGCGACCCGCCCGCTCGGAAAGTATCGTGCAAAAAGGACTGACGGCTGCGACCAGGTTCGCGCTCCATAGGATGAGCTTGACAAGTTCGAACGCCTGCCGATATGTAGGTTCCAGATGGAAGCTGCAAAACATTCCAGACTCGATGACAAGTAGGTTCTCGGTTGGGGGAAGTTCCGTGGAAACCACTGTGACTGTCCTCATCCGGTTAGCAGCGCGGTTTACCCATGAAAGGCGTACCAATACCCGTTGGTGGCCTGTAATTCATTCATTTGCAAAGCATGAGGGGAGATGATGCGAGTAATTCGACGGGAGAAAGCCACGCAAATCAGAAGACGTTGCAAAGGAAACTTGGCCATCAAGTGTTCTGGATCGGAGTTGCTTGTATCTGCAAGGACCGGGGATCCAGGCCTCCTCGGTATTGCCAGCTGAACAGTTGTAGAGGTTCACTTAGAACCCTGTCCAGCTCGAAAGGCAGGAATCGAAAAGACTTTGAGCTTATGAATAAAGTGTACATTCTGCCGGTCATAGAATGGATATATTTATATATAGACAACCGGATTTGAAAACATGCAAGCGTAGACTGCTTCTTGGTCCAGGTCATGGTGTGATCCCGTGGGACTCCAAGCATGCTGGCTCGGCAAGAGTCGAGACTGTGCGCACGATATTTTTGATAAGATCGCAGTATTCTAGGTTAAGGAGTAGTAGAGCGACCCTCGTATATATTCAGGTAGGTGTTCATCGATGGCGGTAACTGCTCGTTGCGGTGGCCTTTCACATGGATGTCTTGAAGGCGCCCTCGATCTCAATGATCTTCTGGACCGAGCGCTGGTACGCTTCTCGCTCATGGAGACGGTCGACATATGCCCAAACTTTGGGATATTGTTCCCTAGAAAACCCGGAACGGCTCGTGCCCGCTTCGAGAGGAAATGACAACATGATGTCGGCGGCGCTGATGTCTTTGCCGCACATGAAGTCCCCGCCATCTGGAGAAGTTGCCAGCTGGCCTTCCAAGAAATCATAATGAATCTTGAAGTTTCGCTGCAGGAACGAGGAATCTATTTTGCCTGCAACCCCATTCACAATGGGCTTGATGAAGAAGGGCACGGGTGAGTTCCGAATTCCTGCACCATGTAAGCACGGAGACCAGGAACTTTGCGTGGACAAGGCCGCCCTTACTTTGGGTTATCAATGACATTAACATCAGTGGCATGATACTGCCCTCGGCATAATGCATGAGCATGCGGTATCTCAACCAGGATTCGGTCTCGCATCCAATTTGGCCATCCTTGCCCTCAGGGTACCGTTTGGGGACCAACTGCTTTCCATAGTAGTCACAAAGGTACTCGGTGATCGCAGCGGACTCGGCAAGTACGATAGGCTTGTCTGCACCCGGTACTTCGACCTCGACTACTGGGGACTTGCCCAAGGGGTGTACATTGTGCAGCTCTGGGGGAGCCAGCCCTTCATTGGTGCGCTTGTACGTTTTCAATTCGTATGGAATCCCAAGCTCTTCAAACAGCCAGAGGATCCGATGCGAGCGAGAAACTTCAAGCCTGACTTAAGTCAGGACAACAACAGTCAAATGTTTCAGTCTAAACCGACCAGTGAAGCGTGAATTTTGGCTTGCTGTCGCCAGTGGGTGCAGTTGAGGCCATCTTGTTGTAAGCCGCAAAAACCTAGGACGTTGTCGCGTTTTTTCAGTGGCAGCAGGTAAGGTTCAATTGTAGCTGCACGAGATATACAGAGGTACTCAGCTTTGAAGGAAGCTCTTGTGAAGGGTGCCTTGAAGCTACATGAGTATGTCCCTCACCTTATCGCCATCGGTTGAGGCTCCAGAAATGAAGGTTTCTGTGACATCATCCAGTATCCACCGGATCGATCGGCCGTAGCAGCTCTCGTCGCATCGAGTTCCCTCCGACAGGGATAGTAATGATAATAATGGCCTGACCAGCTGAAGGTTTGTACCTATTGCGATAGAGGAATTAATCTGGTGACATACGTGCCTCGGTGCAGTAATGTGGTGGTGAGATGTACCTCGACGAGCCAATGAGATCTCAGGGAACTTTGATTTAGATTTGATGCGCGCACCGCCACGCCAAGCCCCATTAGCCACAGGCACTAGCCACAGCAACTGAATCGACCTCAACTTGCATTGACTCTCGACAACGACCGCAGGTTCAGAAGCATCCGACACAGCTATCCAGACCACTCTTCGCTTCAGGAAGTGTGCAACCATGGCCGGTCCAACACGTAAGATTAAAGCCCTGCCACTACTCCATGCATTGGACAAAATCATGCTAACCGCTGCGTCCCCATAGCTCTACACCACGATCCCGCCCTCGAGAAATATAACCGTACGTCACCCGATTGCGCCGATGTAGGCTCGCAGCCTTCGTCTCCAAGATGCCCATAGAGACGTGGACAGAAGTGTGGATTGTGGTAGTCTTGCTGACGGAGAGATTACAGAACTTAACAAAGAGCGATGGAGATACTTCAGATGGACACCCCGAACAGCATGGATTTCGTTCATGTACGCCATTGCCGTCCCTAGCGCTCTCGGATACGTGTTCGCCAAAGCTGATGTGAGTAACAACCGATTCATAGCATCAGCAGTGACGTGCCCGGGAATGGTTTGCTGACCGGGCCAATATAGGGCAAATATGTCCTGCGCGGAAAGCTAAGGGGTGACACGATCAGCGAGTTTTGATTTGCGACTTCGATCTCGACGCAGCTTTGGCAACTACAGCATGGTGCTGAGAAAATGTATAAATGCTTTGGGTCGTGTTGAAGAATGACAATAACGGAGCTACACATCAAATCCTCCTTCTACTCGAGATACGAGGCTGGTCGGTCACGAATGAAAAGAGTTCCGCAATGTTCCACGTCCTCGGGACTTCGAGATGACGCACTTTCTCCTAATGCTATTCCTGCTTCCCATGTTCGTTGCGCCGTCATTGTTTCCATCCGGAGATTCAACAGGAGCTGGGCATTGTGCGCGAAGGACGGAGACGACCAACGCTTCATCCTTAGAGTGCGCGGCTCAGCAAGTTTCCTCGGCCGATGGACAGTGGGCCTCGATCCGCCCTGCCTCCTGCCCTGTTCTAACATTCATCCAAAGGGCTTCTGCAGGTGCAGGCTGTTTACACCTGATGGTTTAGCCCTTGCCGCTCTGTCTGTCCAGCATTATTGCCTCACGCCCAGCACGGTGATGTCGGAAGGCACACCAGCGTCGAATCTTGCTGTTTCTGCCTTGCGTAGCATTGGCCACCGTTACTCTGTGCGTCGTGCTTGTAGTCATAGATTCCAGCGTCGAATGGCTGATGACCGCGTAGCAAGAGAGATGTGCTATTGAACTCGGACTTGTTCAATCGAGTCGTTTCCACATGCCCAGGTGCTCGATGCCTACTTCATCCCATCGGCCTAGCCTGTCGTCGGTAGTGAACCCCAGTTTGGCATACATCTTTTCAACTTGGACTTGAGCATGAGTGAGCACTAGGCCGTTCCAGCCGGCACCGATCTCATCCTTATGCGCTGCATGATACCGGAAAGCCGCTTCGGTCAACTTCCGACTGAAACCCTTGCCTCTGGCACTGGCGACGGTTGCAACACGGCCAAGCTTGACGTAGGGCTCTTCAGATGGATCATGAAACCCATTCGGATGAGGTTCATGGGGCGGAGGTACGATACGAATGACAGAGACGGGCCGACCATGTTGATACGCGACCCAATGCCAGGACCTTGGATCGTCCTCATCCAACTCGGGTTCTACAGCACACTTCTGCTCGTGGCAGAACACTTCGATGCGAATGTCCATGGCGTCTAGAAATACTTGAGGGGCTCCTTCCGGTCGTGTCTTAGCTGGGAAACCATGAGGTGCGACGATGTCTCCTGGAGGTGGGAGCATGACAATTTCCGTGTCCACAAATGCCTCCGCCATCTCGACGCTCGACAACGTCACAGCTCCTTGAGCAAGCCAAGAGAGTGTATTCTGATATATTCGGCAATCGGGATCGGGGTGTTGTTTGAGGCGAGAGCGGGCGCAATAAGTGTTCTTGAGTCAATGGAATACTTCGTGCGGTGGGAGAAGGCTGAAGTGGAGTGTGATTGGTTCTACCATAACCATTTTTTGATATTGGTATTGGATCGACTTCGTCCGTCAAACCATTTTCGCCGCCTTCGTCGCGCATTGCTCTGTCGAGCTCGGCGAAACGTGAAATGTCCCTCTATTATGACGCCGCAGCGGTCTTGACAACTGACGCACTCGGAGGATCTCTCAAGTCGAGGATCTACGGAAACAAGCTGGACCTGAAATCAAAGCCTACACATCTATATGCCCTGATCTCGGAGACTGCGAAATTCGACCTCTTCCTCAAAGAAGTCATCGACAATGCTGGCATTCTGTCGCACGAAGTAAAGGTTCGCCAACCTGTATCCTGCGATACTTTGTGTCCCTGCTGACTGACGCAGCCGGTTTTATGGCATGGTGAATAGTTGACCCCGACACTTTCTCTACTCCTCATCCACGACCACTTCTTCTCGAAAGGTGGGATTGCAGCCTCCTCGAATCATATCCTCCGACAAGCGATAGAAAGGCACAAAGCAAGATTACATGCAGAATTCACAAAGGCTAGATTGAGGAGGAAATGTGCAACCCTGGATGAGCTGAAACAGCATCTTTTGACAGAGAGGCCATCAGTGCACCGCTCACAACCGCGATGGGTTCGAATCAACACGTTGAAATCGAACATTAACGAGCAACTGGCAACCACTTTCAATGGGTTCAGGACCGACGCAACGATTGCCGAAGTCGCAGCATCACCTAACACCGCCAAAGTCCTAGCTATAGACGAGACGATACCCGATGTACTCGCACTACCTCCCGAAGCGGACTTCACAAAAACAGAAGCATACAAGCTGGGGAAGCTCATTTTGCAGGACAAGGCCTCCTGCTTTCCGGCATACTTACTGGTTGGAAAACCAGACGATGACACCGCCATTGGCGATTGTATAGATGGCTGTGCGGCGCCTGGAAACAAGACCTCACACCTTGCTGCTCTTCTTGGTGGCTTAGGGAACACAGCGCACAAGATCTATGCCTGTGAAAGGGATGCTACTCGCTCGAAAACGTTGAGAACTATGATGCAGAGAAGCGGGGCAGACAGTGTGAAGGTACTGTTTGGGCAGGATTTCCTAGCCCTTGATCCTGGCTCTTCCAAGTACCAGAATGTCACTCATCTACTGCTTGACCCAAGTTGCTCTGGTAGTGGAATCGTAGGGCGTGAGGATGTTCCCTCGTTAGCCCTGCCGCTGGATCCGAGAGCTCAGAAGACCCAGACAGGCAAAGCTGAAGCAACTTCGAAGAAGAGAAAGAGAGGTCGAGAAGAGGTTCAACATGTACGGATGGTGGAGGATGGTCCTACTGATGCGGAAGAAACGATGGAAGCAGCACCAGACATGGAGCGGCTGCAAAAGCTATCGGGCTTGCAGACCAGGATCGTGGAACATGCTTTGTCTTTTCCTGCCGCTACACGAGTCACCTATTCGACCTGCTCTATCCACGTTGAGGAGAATGAAGCTGTCGTGTCGCGGGTCCTAGCTTCTGAGATTGCCAGGTCAAGAGGCTGGCGTGTGCTACGGAGAGAAGAGCAGCCGGATGGACTGCGGGCCTGGGAGCACCGGGGGGTCGCCGATCCAGCTGTGGTTGGCAGTCCTGCTCTTGACGAGGAGCAATTGCAAGCCTGCATTCGTTGCTACCCTGGCCACGAGGAGGGCACTATGGGGTTCTTCGTTTGTGGCTTTGTTCGTGCCGAAGAAGGTGGAACCGGTCTAGAAGAGACCGATGATAGTTGGGAGGGGTTTGATGGATGACAGTGCAGGAGTCCTGGGAGTCTAGACTGCTCGGATACTCTGGATCGACACTACACAAGGCCGAAAGCCTTCCCACCGCCGGTGCACCTTAGGAACATACAAGTGGCGTTATGTTGATCATTCTCCTGAATCAATCGGATGCCAATATATATCCTCTCCATGCACTGCAGTTCTCAAGTACCTGATAGGTGAGTGCCATACAACTAATCTGTACGTCCGTAGTACTTCTGTAATGCCTCACAAGGCTTTGTAAGTACGCGGCAGCCAATCAGCGATAGCCTTAGTCTGCCAAGCCTGTGCCTTGCGGGCCAAATTCAACCTCGTCGATATGAGCCTCGTTATCTATTACCCAAGCCAATGAGTCTCTGATCTCTCATTGAGGTAACTCTCTTGCAGATTGACGGGTTGCAAAGTACGACACAAATACTTCAGATGAATAAGGCGCTGGTCAAGGTAAACGCCGAGTTGATGCTTCGTTGAGCCGTGCCGGGCACAGCCAACACCATTTGTCAGCAAGCCATCGGACACACGCTCTGAAGGAGTTGGGCGTCAGTATCGACATCTCTATGAGGCCGGCGAGGGTACCAATACCAACCTGTATTGCACACGCGGACTCGGTCGCACTTTCATACAGTCGACGTTCTATCGCCCACTAACATGTTCCGCTTTGGTGTGTCTCACCAGGAGAATGAAGCCCCGCCCTCACCATTGGGGAGGTCGAAGACCTCAAGCCTGATGACGATCAAGCGCCAGATTACAAGAAATCGGACGAGCTACAGCTGCGTGACCTGCAGAAGACGTAAGGTCAAGTGCGACAAAGTACACCCCGTATGTGGAGGGTGCAGAAAGATCAACGAGCAATGCTCGTATAGTCTGGACGATGCCGCTTCGATCCATGCCCCTGCTAGCTTGGTCGACGGGGAGAACAACGCGGAAATTAAGAAAAGGAAAATAAGTCCTCCCCACGAAGCCCCAACCGCTTCCTCGTCGATCTCCGGCTCGTCTGATGCGGCTAGCCCAGCCCAGCTGAAAGCGATCGAAGAGCAACTGTTTCGTCTCACCACAATGATTGATGCCTTGCGGCAGGATGCCGATGATGGTCTACAATCACAGTTGCAAGAATTGCTCATGCCTACCACGTCCAGTTCCGACCGAAGCCCTTATCAGCGGCGGGGCCTGAGTCTCGACATGTTCAAGCAAAAGATCCAAGGACCATCCGAGGACAGCAGCGATCTCAGCAGGCCATTGTCAGGGATGAAACTGAGCAACGGCGTCCAGGCTACTGATGATCCCCTCTGGAATCATATTTCTAACGAACTTGACCAACTCAATCAATCGATGCGAGAAGGGAGGGCCAGCGAATACGTAAGTCCTGCAAGCGTTCAGGACACACGATGCCCTCCCGGTTGCACAGAAATCGCCCATGGACATGCAGTGGCAGAAAAAGATGACTTCTGGGAGCCAACAAGTTTCCACAAAGAAGCCAGCCGAGACTTCGTCCGTTGCTGTGATCCAGACAGCACTTGTCCGGTTTGCCAGACGATGCCGTTTTCCAAATCCGTCCTCCTTCAAGGCATTCCGGTCAGATTCTCACCCGCTAGTGCTAGACACCACCTTCTGCGGAACCTGCCCACCCGGGCACAGAGTAACGTTCTCTTCAGATGCTGGCTTTCTGGTGTATACCCGATCATGCCAATAATCAATCCTGCACTGTTGCTAGAAGGGAATGAAGCTCTTTGGACTTACCTTGAAGCCCATCCATCCCCCGACTCCGACTACCCTGATCTTGAGGTCTTGGGTTTGCTATACGCGATCTGGTATGCTGCTGCACTGAGTATTTCAAGTAAGGGCCTTCAGCGTTGGTTCCCGGGCACAACGAGAGCCAAACTTGCCTCTGGCTTCCATGACCAAGTGGTCTTCGGTCTGCAGCTGGGCTCATTCACAAGGAATATAACGCTTCCGAAACTGGCCGCCCTCATCCTTATCACTTCCATGCCTGTGGCCGAAGAGGACCCGATACAGAATAGTCTATACATGCAGCTTGCCGTGCGACTAGCCTCCAGTATGGGATTGCATCGAGAACCTACCTTATTTGACGTCCCCAAATCCGAAGAAGGGACCCGCCGACGCTTATGGTGGCAGGTTGTCCAGATGGATGTGTCACTTGTTGTCGCGAGTGGATTTCCCTCCCTCATTTCAGAGGCCTTCTGTGACACGAATATAATTTGTGAAGACTCTGATCCGGTCCTGGACGTTGATGAACCTCAAGGTGTCCATCCGGCTCAGGGCCAGGGAGTCCCATCGTCAAATGACGAGCCGGAGGAGAGAAAGAGGATCCCGTCCCAGCGGACACTGAAGCTCGTTGGCAGGGCGAGGTCGGTCATGGCTTGCGCCTTGCGCAGTGTTGTGTCGATCCATTTAGGAACCAAGATGCTCACGAATGTGGACATGCAAGAAATGAAACGTGTCATGCAGGAGTCTGGACAAGAAGTGGATACCATCATCAGCCAGATTCCCGCCAGAGGATTGCCTGAGCTCGGGTTTGTTCCAGATGGATTAAAGGAAGGACAACGCACCCTGGACTGCGACCAGATGATGACCAGTCCAATCAGCCAGAAAGAAACAGCATACTACAAGACTAATACTTCCGATGACGAGTTATCATCACCCGTAGCACGTTACTACCGGCCGAAGCTGGCGGCTTACAACAAATGGGCCAGAATTTCTCTCTCCATGCTCAAAGACAAGCTTTATTGTGTCGCCTATGGACCGTTTCTGAAGAATGCGAAAAGCAAACTGTGGAATGTGGGCAGGCAATGCGCACTCCACAATAGTCACAGCTTTATGAGAAAATTTATTTCTCTAGCTACAGACCCCGATCTGGAGCCGTTTCGATGGACATGGCCTGCCATGCATGGACCGTTACACGCGGCCATGATTTCACTGGTCGACCTCTATGAGAGGCCAGATAGTGTTGAGGCACCAAGATCAAGGGAGCTCATTGATGGTATATTCTCACTGTCCGCCCCGGAATTAGGCATTGTTGGTGGGCCCAACGGTGTCACCGCTCAGAGACCGATGAGGGAAGGCGGTCTCGAAGCTTGGGACATGTTACGTGCACTCCGATCCGCGGCGTGGCAGAGAGCCGGGCTTGATCCGACAGTTTTATGGACTGGGCAGGATCAACTTCAGATCGGTCTTGCAAAACCACTTACCGGAGAGCAGAGGATCGCTCAAAGCCTAAGAGAAGATACTGTGTACGAAGCTCCGCAACCTTCAAAAGACAACACGGCCGAAATCACAGCAACGGAGAATAGTGCCCGTTACGTGGTACGGATGGCACAGAGCGAAATGGTCCATCCAGAAGCACAGGATGGTCTTCGCTGTACCCGTACTCGACGAAACCAGTTTCTCAAGGACATTGAAAACGAAGTTCATCGTGGCTCAAATCGAGGACTGGTCCGGAGAGAAGGCCAACAAGCTATGCCATTCCCGTTGAGTGGCCGGCTCGCCCAGTGTTCACGGAACTTGGCTAGCACTGATCTCCCCACGGATCATGTCCTAGAGCTGCGCAGCCATTGCCCAAAAGCCGGAGACCACGCATTCCACTCTTCTGATCGTGTTGATGGAGATGAAACCGCACATCAGAACGGGGGGTTGATTTCAAGTGAAACAGATGATCAGGTATCTCGGGAAGGCCTTTCGATCTCAGAACATCGAGCAAATGTAGACAAAGAGTCACACAACGAGGTGAATGGCACGATTGAAAATGGGCTTCCTCCCGCGAATGGCTTGAGCAACGGCTACGGCAATCATTTCTCTCATGACAAAGTAGGTGGCAAGCAAGTTGTCCAAACTGAATTGGATTCCGGGCTACACCATGACAATCTGGCCAACACTAATGGTGAGCTTGGATTTGACTGGGAGCGCTGGGACTCAGTGTTTGGCCAATACTCAGGCTTCACTGACCTCATGGAGGACGTGACGTGGACTGACTACGTCGATGAGTGATGCCACGCCTTGGTGTCACCAAGCTCGCTTCGGAAACAAGCCCTGCTTGGTCGAATACTGAAAAGCCTGTGCTATTTCTAGCCGACCAAGGGATGTCATTGTCCAACAAGAATCTCGAAAGATATGATCACCAATATGGAATCTGAAGATGCGATAAACATTGCAGAATCGAAAGATGCAGTCAGCTGTACGGTTGTGCCTGAGCCAGAAATTGCTCAGGATGAACGTCCAAGGCATCTCTTTGACTACTCTGAAGTAGTGACCATGGTGGTGGGAAAGGGGTGCAAAAAGCACTACTTCGCATTCGATCTACCTCGCCTATGTGAGGAGTCCACCTACTTCGACGAACGTCTCCATGGAAACTATCGAGAAGCGCGACAGAGGCATATCAAGTTTGGGAATATCAATCCTCATACAGTTGCCTGCATGCTATACTTGTTCCGGGGTTGGGATTGCCCCTATTGCTGCACGGATCCTCATCACATCATCGACGCGTACGTGCTGAGTTTGAGATACTGCCTTCCACGATTCAAGATCCATCTGGGTCAACAGATGCAGAAGCTATTGAACGGTACTGCTTCGAGTATGATGATCCAGGGGTGTATCGTCCACCTTCGCCGGACTGTGAAGAATGATTGCGATCTTCTGGATAGTCTTCTGAATCATCTTGTCTCTGCAAATGAAGATCGCCTCTCAAACGGGAGCGTACACCATCAGAAAGCTGATTTAAAGCATCTACATGATTTCCTGGCTGCCGACGCGAAACGGGTGTCGAACTTGCAGATGGTTCTGGGACAAAATGCTCGTCATGGTACAGCACGAGGCCTTGGGAGCCCTTCAAGAGCCCAGCCGACTACTCCGCTTGAGCCCCTTGGTCAGGATGCTTCAAACGCTACTTCCAAAGAAGCTGGAGATATGTTTGAAACGGAGGATGACATGGACTACGATCTGGCAATTCTGGGGTTGGACCCGCCTATCCTTGAACAATCAATCCCTGTAAAACTGAAGAACTGTATGGCTCACGAGCATACGGACCAGGACAAGGAACAGTGTCACCAGCACATGGCCCGGGGAATGCCTCAGAAAACAACTGAAGAATGATTTGGAAGACTTGTCCGGGCGCCGACCGATCTGGGTCATCGAACTCGATGGCTCGATGGGCCTGGGTTCAGACTGGACGAGGGGCCATGCCAGACAAACCGTGCATTTGTCAAAACACTTTGCAGGGACTTCATACTTGTCTCCCAAACACCCTTTATCGTGCGTCTGAGAAGATGGCGTCGAAGATCAGCCTTGACGCTTGGGTTGGTTTAGTCTGAAGAGTGGCTCCGACGATAGAGACAAATGTATCCTCAAAGCACACGAAGCGACCAGAGAGACTCAGATCACGAAGTTCAGCCCGGCCTCTGTCAATAACTCCTCATCAACGATATTGCCCCATTCCTCTTCACGTTCCAGCCCAGTGAAGGTATCACTGAATGTCTGTCACTGGGATAGCAGCATTCATTACCCTCATCATCTTTCTTTCGGCCTGACTTCACCTTCTGCTACTCCGTATCCCTGCTTCACTCAACTCCAGTGACTCCAAAGACAGGCATCCTCTATATATATCTCTGCTTCCGCCTCCTCTTTTCCTATCATCCAGTGGACTTTTGAAGCACCCATCATCCGATACAGTCGAATACTCACGCCCTCTTCTCATATCATCCTTCTCACCTCCTTCTACACCCCTCCAGTCCGCTCTCGCGTCTCAAGAGTCAAGACTTGCATCTCAGCTTAACCCACCGTTCTCATCTCTCATCATGTCCGACAAGCCTGTCATGACGCACAAGCAAGGTCTGACGGCCGAGTAAGTTCCTCACTCACCATTAATGAATCCATCAATCCACTACTGTGTATGTTCCACGATACTGATACTGACCTTGCTATCTCAAGACACGCCCGAAGCCCCATGATCAAAATCATCCTCGGCAGTGAAGAGCAATACGGCGGTACAGATACAGCCACGGAGCAGAACCAGTCCCAGAACCAGAGCCCGACTCCGACTCGGAACGAGGACTTACCAGTCAACGTATTCTACGTGAACAGATCCCTCCTCATCGAGAAATCAACCTACTTCGCCATCCTCCTCGACAATACCTCCCCGCAGCGTACGGTGGTCTACCTTCCCCAAACCCACTCCGACACCGAGATCTTCACACTGTGGCTCAACTCCGTGTTCCGCGGCAGTCTGGCAGACAATGCAGCTGATTCCGTCATCAGCCTTGACAAACCGGGCCGACTGGCGAAATGTTTCGACTTTGCCGATTTCGTCGGCTCATATCGATTCAAGAACCAGATCATGGACGCGATCCAAATGCAGGGCACAGGGTTCTTGGATCTGCGGTATCTGCGTCATATGAAGACGTGGGGTCCCAGTACGGCACTTCTCAAGGAATGTGTGCTTGAGTGTTTGGCTTACAAGATCGCAAGTCGGGGGTGGGCGGAAGTTGAAGAGATTGCTGATGGTGGCGGTGACGGTGGTGATGGTGGTGATACCAATCTGGAATGGGTCAATGGCCATAACGACGTCCTGATGCACCGTTTGACTGCGAGAGTTGAGGTGTTGGAGTCGTTCGAGATGACTATAGACGAGCAGGGTGTGAAGGGAGGGCTTGTGGATCCAAGTCAGACCAGAGATTGCAGATGGCATGAACATACTGCCAAAGATAAGGTCATGTGTGACAGATATCGTGCCGAAGAACATGTTTCTGGAACAGTGGTTCAGGGTGGAAGCTATGGTGATAGCCCGTGGTGATGGTGGGAGGAGTGCAGATCAGACTCGGCCTCAAAGTGCGTGAGACCCATCATAGTGGTGAAGGCCCGATCTATGGTGAGGGTGGATTGTGGGCAGCTGCTGGCATGCACACAGACGTTGATATAGATCACCATGGAGAGCTGAATTCGAAGGGCAGTCAGTTGCTGCTACTTGCTCACAGGGCGGGCGGCAGAGAACTCTGGAACTAATACCTCGATACATTCCCTGGAGGCTGGATCATTACTTTACCAGTACCAGACTGGCCTGCCTAGAACTTGACATACAATCATACTTTTCTTGCCGCTTCCTGAGTCCTTGCTTACCTGACCTAGTGTCTCGTAATGCAAGATTAGACGCTGATGTGCTGGCACTGAGTCAATACTCGATGGAAATGTCATCCTCGGACGAGGTCTTGGGGTGATAAATGGCGTCTTCTGATGCTATCCGTACTCTCAGAATTCTTTGATACGAGTTCTGTCTTCAGGGATACTAAGTATCTGTAGCAATTTACACGCTTCTCAATTCGTGCATATTGGTCCTGCTGTCTTGGTATGGAGAGACAATGTGACGGAGAATACATCTCTTCCTCGGATCCACACAAGGCTGAACATAAGGGGGCCAAGGCTGTGCCAAACACATCTTACCCTTGATAACTTGAACACCGCTTTTGCTGACGAAGCAGTTTCCCCCATCAAACGTCCCATTGTCACGAACAGGTCTATTATAACTCGGAGATACGCTCTTGAATAAAGCTTTGAATTCCAAACACTTGTGCTTGGGAATCTGGACCTGTAGTTGATACCTTGATACGCTCCGGGAGGACGGCTGTGTCATGACACCATACTCTGAACAGCACTTCAACCAGCTTGTACAGATTCGTAAAAAAAGATATCTGGGATGAATTTGCGCAGAATGATATCAGTGGATCTGCAACTGAAGAATATTCATTCATGCATCCGAAACCGAAATTGTTGTCGTTGTCGACCTGGAGAGCTGTAAAGTGCTTGCTTGCATACAAATGAGCTGTCGGCGCAGGTGATCAAGTCTGGATAGATGGGACTTCCATCAATTTCAACGATGGACAATTGCAGCGCAGGGTCGAGAAATGACTCTGACATCCATCAAGATTCATGTGTCATTTCCCATAGCCTCCTGCCGCTCAAAGCTATGACGACCCGAAGTCCAGTCCAGTCCAGTCCGACCGACTCGGAACTGATAACATGCAAAACTGAACAAAATCAACCCTTCTTTCTCTCTTTCTTCTTCTTGCCTCCTCCTCCTCCACCGCTTGACTCTCCTCCCATTCCACCACCTAACCCAGGCATTCCGCCCATCCCGCCCATCCCGCTCATCATACTCTGCAACGCACTCATATCAGGCATACCCCCGCCCGGCCCACCAGCAGGCAACTGGCCCTGACTCTGGGCCTGGCGGATCTCCTCCATAGCCTCCTTGAAGAAATCGTCCTTGACCCCACCGCCACTAACGGCCGGCGAATGCACGGGCAGAATCGTACCGATTTTCCAGCCCCGAGGAACAGGGATCGGCTCCTTCCCAAACGTCTCGGGGATCGGCAACCCGGGGATCTTCAACTGTAGCGGATCCTTGGGGGTGGTCGGGTGCTCCTTCAACCACCGTCCCAGCAGAGTATACAGGTGCGCCTTGTTTTTGATGTTTGGGTGGATCGGCTGCCGCGTCTCCGGGTGGAACATCTCGATGCGGATGCGGCCCGGGTTCGCCCAGTCTTTGGGGTGTGTCTTGTCCGGCTCGAATGCGATCCGTGGTAGTGGTGCGGTTTCCGTGAATACCGCTTTGACGGCCTCCAGCAGATTGATCGCCAGCGGGTTTTGGATGGCTAGAGAAGATGTCACGCGTCTTCCTTCCGCCCGTGTCCGTGTGCTGTCGAAGTAGACGGGGTATAGGGTCTGGAAGGCCTTGATGTGTTCGCGCGTCTGCGGTTGCTGGAATTGATGCGCTGCAGAAGAAGGAGGAGGGGTCCGCAAAAGCGTTGGGTTGGGGCGTGCTGGAGGAGATACAGGTGGTGAAGTCGAGGGTGAAGAGTCTGAGGATTGGGATTGCGTTTGGGCTGCTGCTCGGATGACTTGGTTGTCGGAGTGTGGGAGGTAGTCGGAGGGGTCGTCGATGTCGGGGTCCGAGTCGGATAGCTCTTCGACTTGGGCGTGTGACATGTTGGGTGGCAAAGGTTCTGGTCCGCAGGAGAGAGGAAGAGTGTTTTGTGTGCGGACTCTAGCTCGTAGCACGTCTGGAGAGGTCGGATGGATGGTGTTGAGATTCTGGTAGTAATGTTGCGCTCTGCTCCAAAAGTTCGCTGCAGTTGAAAGTGAAAGTGACTTGCGTGTGGGGAAGATTGAAGATGATTGGCCTTGGCGCAGCCTTGCGCTGACAAGTTGTTCAGCCTCGTCAAGGTCACCCTTGATCATTCAGCATTCATTACTTGTTTGGACCCAACATCTGGCGTTCAGTCAGATTGTTCATTTCTATAGGTTTGAGTGTTCTCCTAGGAGACAATGCTGTCCTCTTCTGCTTTACGGACCGAGAACGAAGATCAAAAGGGCTGTGTAGACCATCGCTGGTGAAGACTGGATTGCATACTGATTTTATCGTTCATCGTCTATGGTATGACGGATCATCAGACAGCTGATACAGCGAAGTTTTCCGCCAACGCATTCCTTGATGGCATACAATGAACCAGAGACCGACAGCTACAGCACAGCAGCAACACCCGCCGCCACTGCCCCTGCAAGAAGCAGTCCATTTTTAACAGTTATGGTGTCGGCACTGTTTCCAGAAGTAGCGGCACTTGCGCTTGAACCGGTGGAACTAGCACTACCTGACGCTGAACCGCTCGCACTGCTGCTGCTGCTCTCGCTTGCTGCCCCAAAGACGCCACCTTGAACGGTGCTTGGGGATGAGCCTTGAGCATCTTTGGCCGCTGACTTGTATGCATCGAGAGTCTTGTCATTGTTGCTGAAGGTCAAAGTCAGTAACTGCTGTGGAGAGTACCAAACCAAAGGCATTGAACGGGTCATGTCGTGCGAAGATGTATCATTGGCAGATGGAGGCACAACTCACGGTGGGTTCACGACCAGGGCCATCCCGCCTTCACAGTGGCCCTGTGCGGAACAGTACAGCCACAGAGGATCGGTGCTGTTGACCATGATTCGCCAGACATCGCCGTCGTCGGGAAAGCCCGAATAGACGCCCGCGCCGCTGCTGATGGGCACACAGGGCTTGTCGAAGGTGCTCTGGGCGACCGAGTGGCCGGATCCGAAGGTGAACTCGATCCAATCGCCCTGGGCGGCCGCCACGGTGTCAGGGCTGAAGGACAGTCCTGGACCGACTTGGACCGAGTGGACCCCTGAAGCGGAGGAAGATGAGGTGGAGGAAGACGCTGTCGCTGTGGAGGAGGCTGAGTCGGAGTTGGAGTCGCCATATTGAGGGGAGGCGAAGACGGCTGTGGCCAGCACAGACAGCACGAGGCTGGTAGATGATAGAACTGAATGCATAGTGACTGCTACGTAAACAGTAAACAGAACGTGTGGCGATGGAACCACGAAGGATGGCAAACGGTGTCGAAAGAGGGGATGGGGTGAATGACAGAAGTGGTGCCAGTAGAGAAATGAAGAAAAAACTGTCAAGTCTTGCTTGGAATACTGTTTGAGTTGAGTCTGATTGTGAAGATGCACCGTCCGTTGACCTCGACCTGCAGGTCGACTTTATATAGCACCTCCTATGCGTCAAAGTAAGGGGGTGGAGCGATCGGAGCACTCCCCGTGGCCATCGAGGCAGACGTCTGAGCTCCTGGTTCAGTCATCACAGTCGGCAACGAGTTAGGAGTATGAGACTGCGTGCGCCAGCCTTTGTTCTCGTGGGAGAAGGATAACTCGAGACTCCTCACGTTTGATGTCTAGACAGGATAGAATGTTATGAGAGGAAAGCGATGGATGTGAGTGGTCAAGGGATGTGTTCTGCCGCGCAACTTTTCTGGCGACAGAGGTGGTTTGGTCTTGAATAAGATTCATTGGCTGATACTCTGATCCTCTCAAAGGTCCCTTGTCGAAGGATTGTCGGTTGGCCCCCAAATCGACGAAACACGCTGGGAATACGAGGCTGGGGGTCTCCTGTAGGCTGTGACAAGTCAGGGTCCGATTCCCCTGAAACCGTTTCGGCCAAATCCTTTCGATACACTCTTTTTCCACCGCCTCAACTGGTCGGAAAGGAATAAGCATACCCCAGATGGACTCTGGAAAGGCAGCTGGCTCATCGCACAGGAGATCCCTGGAACCGGAAGCTCCCTCCCCCAGATTGCAGGAATGAGGCAACGCTCGTATCAACGGGGGATTGTTCTTCTTTTCATCTTGCAGTTGGTACTCTTCCCTACATTCCTACCTATGCAAAAAGGTCCGCTCGCCCTTGAAGGAACCCAGGAGCAGGATGAAATAAGATCGCAGTTGGCAATGATTTGAGGGAACAGCCACAGAGAGGTCGCTGCCGGAACTGAAGCGAGTAGGCATCTATAGTTCATTAGCTGGAGTCAGTACCTGAGGTACCGATAAGTCCAAGAGCCGAACACCTTCGTAAGAACATTCGCCAGCGCGGCCTCGAGGATACAGCAAGAGAAGAATACTTGAAACGAGTCGATCCATCAGTCGATGAGATCGCTGTATGATAGATTGCTTAGTCAAAGACCTGAGCGTGCGGCGTTATTATGCGGCGGATGTTTGATTCTTTCAATCCATCAATCCTCCACACTTCCATCTCACATTAATAATCAGCAATGGACGTGCACAGGTGAGTCCCTACAATAACCAACGACGGAAGATTGACTACTATGTAATACTACCAGGTACCTACAGCCAGTGTTTCAATGCCCACAGCCCCGCACAATGTCCGCCATTCCACGCTCGAAGGCCTGTATCGCCTGCGCCAGTTCCAAGCGCCGATGTGACAAGCAATTCCCGGAGTGCCAGCGGTGTTTGGAGCGGGATGTGAACTGCATATACCCGCAGCCCAAGAGACGGCGGAGAGATCCTACTACGAGTACTAGTACTAGGACTACCCGCGACAGTCTGAGTCAGACCGAAGGACTCTCCGCCATCCAGAAGAATGCCGATGCTGGTGCCGCATCCCTCGCTGCCGCTGACGCCGACGCTTTGGGGAGCAGCCTGCTGGATCTCGGTCAATGGGGCGTGATGGAAACCGCCGACCTGGACTGTTTTCTGTCGCATGCGGGTGTGATCAACTCCTATACCACTGGCATTCCGACACCATCACTACCGGCGCCTGATGACCGTCCATTAGCTCTACCAGAAGGAGTTGCCCATGAGAACGGCAACGGCGACATCTCCAACAGCACATGCCGCCCCTGGTTCCTCCGTGCCGAGACGTGGACACTACAGCACAGCACCGTAGACCCAGCGTCTGAAACGGCGATCGAGCTCGATCTATTCATCCACGCCGTTGAGGAAATGCTGCATGGCTGGGTGCGAGATGGCCACAACAGCTTCATCCATCGGCGCCTGTACGAGAAGGGCATGCCCACATGTCTTCAAGACGCCTTCACCACGCTCGCCGCATATACTGGATGCTCGCCGGCAGTCAAGGAAACCATCCTCCAGACTGCCGACGAACGCGCGTGCGCACTCGTCCATCAGGGTCCCCCGGTCGCCGGGGGCGTGCAAAACATCCGGGCTCACCTGGCACGTGTCCAGGCTCTGTTTGTCTACGAGTTTATTCGACTCTTTGATGGCTCCGTGCGGCTGCGTGCCTCTGCCGAGCAGCAGCTGCCCAAGCTGCGACAGTGGGTCCTCCAGATGTGGGAGGTGGTGAAGCTGTACCGGGGCGAAGACGACGGCTTGTCTGTCGAGCACCATCGGCCGGCGAACAGTGATTTTGACAGCCACTACAATGCTGCTTCGAAGCTGTGGAGGCTTTGGGTCTTGACGGAAAGCCTTCGCCGCACCCATATCATCATCGACACTGTCGTCAATACATACCAGACCATGACCCAGGGGTGGGCCGATTGTGCTGGCGCCGTCATGGTCACTACCCGCCGTGGCCTGTGGGAGGCCGAGTCCGCGGTGAAATGGTTTGATCTGTCTTGTGAGAAACCGCCGCTGCTGGTGCCCGCTCTGCAGCCAATGCCTGTAATCTCGCAGTATGCCGCTTCGGAAGTGGACGATTTCATCAAGTTATATTGGACATTTATAATCGGCACGGACAAGATCCAGTGCTGGGTTGACACGAGTGACAAGTCCAGCAGAACACAGTCCCTCCTGTCTGGCAGTATAGTATAAGATAGCTTTCACCTACTACTACTACTACTACTACTACTACTACTACTACTACTACTACAATATCTATCGTATTTCATTCTCAGACGGACGTCAATTGTTTCTCCTATTTGCTCGTGTGCAAGCATGGCGTGGGGCAAGAAGGCTACTCCTACTCCTCCACCTCTGATGTTGACCTGTATAGCATCCCCGATTCTGTGTTTATTTCTCCACTTACCTTTTGGGATAGGATTGTAAGATGCTTTACTAATTACGCCTATGGAGTATTGGCAGTCAGGTCTTGTCGACGTGGTTTGGTCAAATCCGCGGGCGGGAAACTTGGCTGTTCCTGGAGGACCCCTTTGCGGGCGGATTGCGGAAGAACTGCGGAACTTGAATTTCAAGTATACAACGGGAACTCTGCGGAGGGAAACGGTGATGGATTCCACAGAGGACATATCACTCAGTTTGACAAGGTATAAAGAAGACAAAAGCCTGCCCGACCATAAGAAACAGATCGAGCCCATACCGACCTCATTGACCACTGACCATTAACCAGCCAATCCTCCTACATTCAACCCTCGAAATACCTTTCTTTCCACAACCAACTACCATCTACCTTACCAACTACCAACTACCATCTAACCCGGTACCATGTCTTCCAAAACACCCGTCAAGTTCATCCTCGGAACCCACATGGTATGTATATCTCACAACTATCTGCCAATCTGTTACATAAATCCCCGATCTGCTTCTCACATTCAACTCTCCACAACAGGTGGGCGACAGCATCAAAGACCCGTCCAATGCACACTTCGACAAGATCGAAGACGTGAAATCTCTCCTGGACGCATTCCACGCCCGCGGGTACAGAGAGATCGATACCTCGCGGCTCTACTCCCCCGAAGCGCCCGGCTCGTCAGAGCCCCGTCTAGGCCAGGCCGGCGCGGCGTCCCGCTTCACCATCCACACCAAAGTGTACAGCGGACACCCCGGAGACCATGAGCGGGCCAAGATCGAGCAGAGCATCCAGCAATCGCTCCACGACCTGAAGACGTCGAGCGTGGAGACCATGTTCCTGCACGTGCCGGACCGTCAAACGCCGTTTGAGGAGACAGCCCAGGCGATGAACGACGCCTTGCAGCAGGGTCGGTTCAAGAAATTCGGCCTTTCCAACTACACGGCAGCCGAGGTGCAGCGGTTCCTCGAGATTTGCGAGGACAAAGGGTATGTCAAGCCGAGCGTGTACCAGGGCAATTATAATGCCATTGTGCGCGGAGGGGAGAAGGAACTGTTTCCACTGTTGCGGAAACATGACATGGCGTTTTTCGCTTATAGGTGAGTCAAAGTCGGCGTGCCCTACCAGGACAAATATTCCAGTCCAGCTACAACAACAAAACTTGACTGGCTGATTAACTAACTAACTACCCTTCTCTACCTAGTCCGGCAGCAGGTGGTCTTTTCTCAGGCCATACCGAGACCTCACCGCGGTGGAGGGACGATGTAAGTTGTCTTGCCTTGCCTTGCCAGCCCCAATCCGACTCCCTGCCCCTGCCCTATGCAGTGACTGTGACGGACCGAGCGAAAGCAGTTTGTCATGTCATCTTCATAGCAAGTCGAGTCGAATCTCGATCGATCTAGATCATTCATTCATGATACAAGTTTTGAAGAACCATAACTGACAACTTTTGATCAAAAAACAGAATCTGCTAGGGAAAATGCAGTCTACCTTCTATGGTAAACCTCCTGTCCAAGCCGCCGTGGCTACCGTGCAAGCCGCCGTCGAGAAGTATGGTATCAGTGGCCATGCTGCCGCGCTGCGCTGGACGGCATACCACAGCGCCTTGGACGGGAAGTATGGCGATGGAGTCATCTTCGGCGTCTCCAAGATCGAGCAGCTACCCAAGACTCTGGACGCTCTTGAGGCGGGTCCGCTCCCTGATGACCTCGCCGATGCGATTACGGCCCTCTATGCTGTGGTCGAGGGGTCGGAGCCTCCTTATCACATGTAGATGACTCCAGACTCCGAGTGATTGTGACTGATATATACCTGAGAGTATGGAATAGTCATATAGCAGGTATCGGAGGACAGCATTGAGAGGATAGAAGAAACCATTCAATCAACTTGGGAGAAGGGAGCACCACTATGGGAGTTGGAAAAGTCGTGATATCATCCATAGGTCGCATTGACAATGACATTTGGGGTTTCCACCACTGCATTCCCCCTGATAATTGTCTTCCATCTACGGCATGGCACGTCCTTGCATGCCTTTACTTCGAGGAACGAATATAGAAGTCGATATATATTCTTCTGTTCTCTTCTGTTCTGCCATCCTCTTTGTTTTTTGGGCAGGCGGGTACAAATGTAGCGACACCATCCGCTCTCCGTACCAAAATCGAACAATTGACATCACTCGCTCAGCAGTGTGTTGCCAGCCATCCATCCTAGACCCCGATATCAGGTTCGGTCTTTATAGCTTCGCTTGCGCCTTGGCTTTTGCCAGGACAGGTTCCAGCTTCGTAGCTATATCACCCACAAGTCAAAAGTGTGTCAGCAGACTGGTCGTGTAGAGTTCAAGTTTCTTTTCCTCCAGCTTATCACTGGAATACACTGCTCGACTTACCTTTCATCACGTTGCCCTTGACCTTCAGCTTTCCCGTCATGAACAGCGACTGCGCCTTGGTGCTGCCGGCGACCAATTTGCCAAAGTTCTCGTCGGATAGCACGAGTGTCACTAGACAAAGAGATCTTGTGTCAACAAAACGCCCCCCAAAAACACGGCCCCTTTTCTCTACGAGATGCTGAGATCGAGGGAGAAGAGTACTGACCATCAGCTTTCTTGCCCTCTGGGGCCTCGCCTTTGCCGACTTTCCCCGTCTCTTTGAGGTCGATGTGCCATGACTCTTCCTGGCCTTTGTTGTTTGTGAGTTTGAACGCGAAGACGGCGCCGCCTTGTTTGATCGCGGCTTTTCGCTCGGCGTCGCTGGAGTTGAGGGCGTCGTTGATGGCGTCGAAGGCTGGAGAGGAGGGGAAGGCGTCTAGACAGCCACAAACAGTCAGATATCCAAATACTTGGAGCGTCGTGTTTCGGGCTGAACAAGGAGACCGCTGGCTTATGGCTTACCGTTCTTGAGAGACATGGTTGTTTTGATCTGCTGGCGGATTGGGGACGGAAAACAAGGGAAACCAGCTTGGAATGAGCGGTTGTCCTGAGTTGGCGGAGGAGATGGTAGAGTAGACAGTAGATGTGGGATATAGCTGAGTATAGGACGGTTGGACGACAAGAAGACTGCTCGTTGTTATATTGCGAGAGGATTGAGGAAGAAAGTGATCACATGGCCCGATGAAATGCAAGCAACCGGCGGCGCGGAATGAAGTCATTTCAACATGTGAAAGCCACATATCGCCGAGGCTCGATGCGTCAACGTCGGATCCCCGGATTTCAGGGGGAACAAGGCAGTACGGAGGAGACGGAGATCGATCCATCCCCGGATTTGTTCTTTGATCTTCAAGTTACTACGTATTGTCCGCTCGTGTCGCCAGACTGATTGTCAAAGACTTTATCGCCTTGGAAGACGATGTGTTGATTACGTGTGTTGACCATTGTACATCAGGATATCGATCTATGCTTTTCGGTCCGCTCCCCTTCCCGACGCCAGACAATGCAATTCAAATGTATTTCTCACTCCTCTGGTTTGACCACGGCGTCCTGACAAAGAACTACCATCCGCTTGAAGAATCGCCGCCACTCCAAAGGATCTCCTGAGGCCTTGACAAAGCACACCTCAACCAATCCTTCGCCAACGACTTCCAGAGCCACGTTTCCGGTCAGTGGACATCCTCGACTATCCTGAGTCCTGACTTTGATTCTACATTCAAAGTCGTCTGCTTCAGGCCGGGGCATCAGTGGGGTCGGCACGCCCAGCCGGCTTAGGGCTTCGAGAAGGTGTGGCACCAGTAGGCTCATTGACCAACCAGAGTAGAATTTGGTCAACCCCGAGGCTGGAATGATATCTTGGAACCTCCGGGCCATCTGTGTCCGACTCAAGGGAACACTGGGCGTAGCTGCGAATTGTGACATTGAAGGTTCATCCGCGAGGAAATTGGTCGTCGAGATGGATTGGGTCGAAGACATGCCAGCAGCAAGTCCGCTACCAATCTGAGTGCTGGAAAAGGGCAGATGCCGTGGTCGCACCCAGTCGAACAACATGTCTTCACCCGGCATTTCAGGTTGCGTCGCTGCCAGCTTGGACTCGCATGGTCGATCAATATCCATATCGTCGGCCGTCCGGGCTGCCTGCGTCCCCGCCAAGGGGTCAACGTCAAAGCTGACGTGCAGTGCTTCAAACATGTCCGTGGCCATTGTGATGGGATCACTCAGTCGGCCTTTCTGATCGAGATATCTGTTCGGCCGGGTGAACCAGGGATGTCTCCGAATATCCTCGAGAGAAAATCGTGACTTGACGTCAACTTTCATCATTCCACGGAGCAGCGAGAGTACCTCCGGAGGAAGCGCATCCCATAACTCGTCTTCCGGTCTGCCATTACTCTGGACATACTCGCTGAACTCGTTTGGACGGCCATATTCATCCCACCCTTGAACCGGCTTGCTCCATGGAGTGTTTCCCGCCAAAAGCACGAACAGGACGACGCCACAAGACCAGATGTCTGCCATATCGGCTTGATAGCCTGGTTCTTTGCACCCGGATTGCGAACTGGACGACAGCACTTCAGGTGCAACGTAAGGTGGACTTCCACACAGGGTGGTCGCCAGTTTCCGCTTGCCATGGTATTCGAATAGAGTTGCCATTCCAAAGTCGGCAATCTTCAAGTCACCGTCGGCCGACAGTAACACGTTTTCTGGCTTGATGTCGCGATGAGCCACTCCTTTCGAGTGCATGTATCCAACAGCCCCAATCAGTTGAGTAAAGTAGACATGGCCAATGTCTTCGGTCACGCCGGCATCAGCCTCGATCTTGTCGAACAAGTCGCCTCCTTCAGCCAGTTCCATGGCGATCCACACCCAAGCCGGGTCCGACCCATGGTCGTAGAATTCGATGATGTTTTTGTGAAGACCAATGTGTTTGTGGAGCGACATCTCCATCATCAACTGCTTCTTCTTGATTCGGCCATATTTCTCAGCATACAACTTATTGATGAATTTGACGGCGAATACAGGCGTTTCGGTCTTGAGGGGAGCGGCTTTCTTGATGCTGTCCACGGTTAGAACGAGCGTTACTGTACCAGCGACCCTCTGCGGACAGATGTGTTACCATGCGTATGCTCCAGACCCGATGGTTGGAGAGACAATTCGAAACGGCACCTGGTCAGGCAAAGGCGCCAATTGCGAGTGTGGAACGCCGTTCATGGTGGACATCTGACTCTTCCGCCATTGACCGTTGATTAAACTTGTAGGATCGTGTTAAACGGCGACCATGATCAAGCAGACGCATTGAAACAACCTGGAGGCTGCATAGAGGAGTGACTGGTGAACGCGTCGTGGTCAGAGTGTTTGAAGCGTGTCGTGTCTCAAAAAGCGTGGTTCCATACCTACTAGGTAGATTCATTTGTTGACGGGGAGAAACCGAGGGGCGCAGGCAGCACCCCTCTAGTACTACTAATTACCCTACTACGTCTTATAATTAGGTATCTAGTAGGTACTGTCAGTACTAGTACAGAGTAATAACTGACCGCCGTCACTTGGTCTGTCCTTTTGTTACTGCAGTGATGCCCCCCATCAACAATGAATGCCGTTCTTCTTTCTCTTCCACTTCTGTCACTGCATCCTCCTACTAGTCCTACAAATTGAACTGCCCTTTCGAGCTCGAACGAATGTCTTGATCGATCTTGCCTTGCTACGACGACTCTCTTCATTAACCCACTGCATCTACTTCCACGATTTCTCTTCAGCGTGCCGGTGTCTTCGTCCCTAGATCCTCGCAATCACTTTTCTGTTATTCTGCACAGTCTCTTTCTTGTCATCACCGGTCTCACAACCTCTCCGTTCCGTTGTCTAGACCATTTTTCCGTTTTCAGCATTCCACCCACGCATTCTCGACGTCCGCAGCCGGCTAGCCCTTGGATACCGATCTATTTCAGCTGCCCTCTAGGAGCATGGACTTTACACTCGAGGACACCCAGAACTCTGTCCCAGGACTGCCCACCATGGCCGAACATCAGAAACTGTCCGCCATGCCGAGGAAGGCCGATACACAGAGCGTGACCAAGAGGTGCAGACTCGGCCACTTACGGAATGGGGCGATGAACAGCTAGCTAACCAGCTCAACAGACTACAGTCCGAACTAATGACCCTCATGATGTCTCCTACACCCGGCATCTCAGCCTTTCCAGACGCTGACGGAAACCTGCTACACTGGACCGCAACCATTGTCGGCCCGAAAGACACCCCATACGCAGACCTCAACCTCAAGCTCAGCTTCGAGTTCCCGGGCAACTACCCCTATATTGCCCCCACCGTTCTGTTCAAGACCCCGATCTACCATCCGAACATCGACTTCAGCGGTCGGATATGTCTGGACATCTTGAAGGACAAGTGGAGCGCCGTCTACAATGTACAAACGGTATTGCTGAGCTTGCAGAGTCTGCTAGGCGAACCCAACAAGTGAGCAATTCTCCTTTGGGGCAGAAGACTTGGCTTACTAATGACGGGATACAGTGCAAGCCCACTCAACAACGAAGCCGCTCAACTCCACCAAAAGGATCCCGAGGAATACCAAAGAAAGGTGCTGGCTCGCCATCAGGAGATTGACGACTGATCCCTTGGAGTTCTGGAGGATCGATCTTGGCCATTATAGTTGCCGTCGACGAACACGAGCGTCACGACCAGACATTGCATTGGTTCAAGGCATTGGCATTGGCGTTGTTGGCACATCATTTGGTACCCCTGGTGTACCATCGGGCCGTGGTGTGGTGTGGCATAGTAACCGGATGGCGAAAGGCCAGGTAGGGGCTTGATGGTCCTGGTGTGGAGGGAGTTATCGCATTAGTCGGCGCATCCACATACCCGAGCAATACTGTATATCATGGCATCCTTTTCGTGCTGTACCTTGGATCAAATTCATTGGCATATAGGTCCTTCCTACAGTTCCGTAAATCACTCCCTCATCAGTTTTTACAGTTCTTCGACGAAGAAGCGATTGTACCCGTCATCCAGCCCTTCAAACAATTCGACACCCCAGTCCTTGCTCGGGTTATTGAATCTTGACCTCTTGTCTTGGGCGGCAATCTCTCCCATTTCTGCCTTGGAGAAAGTAACGTTGACACTGGCCAGGTTTTCGAATATGTATTTTTCGTGGACACTCTTGGGAATGACGACGGTGCCTCGCTGAATGCCCCAACCAAGAACAGCCTGTGCAGCGGTGACGTTCTTTCTGCTAGCCATGTCCTTCCAGAAGGGGTCTTCCACGATCGGATCCAGCTTCGGGTATTTACTTTTGTAGGTCGGGTTCATGTTGGCCAACGGACTATAAGCGATGACCTTGATGCCATGCTCGCCGTGCCAATCGACAAACTCCTGCTGCTGGAGGTAGGGGTGGGTCTCGAACTCATGGGCGTACGGACAGATGTGGCAGTCCTTCAGGATGGTGTCGAGCTGGCGCGGGCTGAAATTCGACACGCCAATGTACCGGGTCAGATTGGCGCGGACGAGATCCTCCATGGCCCGCCACGTCATGACGATGTCGGTGTCTTGGTCGACGATGGTTCGGCCAGGTTCTGTGTCCGGGAGGAAAGCCACGGGCCAGTGCATCAGGTACAGATCGAGGTAGGGGATCGATAGGTCGGCCAGGGTCTTCTTCAGGGCCGGCGCGACTCGTCCAGGTCTGTGGTCGGTGTTCCAGAGTTTCGAGGTCACCCAGTATTTGTGGCGGGAGGGGGTGTCGGAAGATTGGAGTGCTTTGCCGACAAAGTCTTCGTTGCCTGAATGAATGTAATGCGGTTAGTACGAATGTGATGGGATGGGATGGAAGAGGAGAAAGAGGGAGCCAGGAAGGCGTCTGCATCGTAGCGTTCATTCTCAGATGGTCTTCAATACGTACCGTATGCTGCGGCCGAGTCGACATGGCTGTAGCCCGCATCGAAGGCATATTCGACGGCACGGGTTGCCTATGTTCGAGGTTGAATATGGTTAGTGCCTTGTCCATGGATCTAAGGCCTTGACTTCGTATTCCATTCTGGGACAAAGGTTGGAAGGGAGAAAATCACACCAACGACTTACATCTTTATCTTTCGAATTCCATAGTCCCAGCCCGATAGATGGAATATCAAGACCTTTGAAGGTCCATTCTTTAACTGCGACTTGGCTTCCGAGAGCACTAGGGAGAATGGTGGAAGTGAGAACGATGGCAGAGAGGAGATGTGACGTTGCTGGAGGCATCGTATGGGATGATGTCGAGGTGTGCCAGTGTTTCACCCAGCCAGGCGGCGTGAAGGAAGATAAGGGCAACTTCTTCAGTCTTGATCAGTAGAAGAATGGTGCGTGATACTAGTATATCATGAATCTTGCGGCGATGAAGTCGTCGTCGATGGTGCTGGCGACACGTGAAAGTCGAAACAAGCATGTCGTCACTGATCAACAACATGCTGTGATAAGGCGGAGTATTCAACCAGTCACGCACTCGACCGGCAGGCAAGATCCGCCAATGGAATCGTGCCATTTACGGGCGCGTTATCAGACTGCAACACAGAACGAGAAGAGAACAAGACAGGTTGGAGTGGCTATCACCATATCTTCGAGGAGATATCAGCTGTCAATGCATATACGGCTATACGGGACAATACCTTTGACAGTCTTGAAACCAACTACCGACCCTGTGTGCCATGGTCGCCAGGATCGCTTGCGGTATTACCACTTCCCTAGCCCTCTGGTGGATGGATATCTTCTGCTGCCTCTGTCGAGAGAAGCCAGCGAATACCTTTGACGATTTTGCCAGTGAAGATGGCAGGGTCTATGGGTTTGATGGCAAGGCGGCGACATGGAGGGTGGCGGAAGATGTGCGAGGAGAATAGCATTCCTATGGCTTGACCAGCTGTGAGCAGTGGGAAGATTAGAAAGTTGGCAGATCGCGAGAGTTTGGTATCTCTATGACCAGGCTGTTTTGAAGAGCTGGTTCATTGAAGAGCTGGTTCATTGAAGAGCTGGTTCATTGAAGAGCTGGTTCATTTGAAAAGAAGGGTCTTGTTGTACTCACCACTACGAGTCTGGCGACGTCGACTTGTTGGATACTCCGGGGATGCTGGAGATCAAGACTGAGAGTAGGAAGAAGGATGACCATCGAGACCGGGTATACCAGAAATGTAACTGCCTATTGTTCTTGCCGTTGCAGTTTGCTCCTTCTAATGCCGCTTTTCCATTGGCCTTACTACTACTCTGCAGAAGACTGAGCCCTCTTCTCTACCCATCTTACTCCAGGATCTGACTCCCTGACGGCCTATACTGGCCATGCCAGTGAGAGACTGTAACACATGCCCCTGGTTGGCACCAGCAACCACCTCGATGAACACATGGAACGCGGTTTTCTGCCGCACCCAACAACCGCGGGGGGGAAGGTAAACAGACTGACCATGGCCATTCACTGCTCACCCTTCCAAACATCGTTGCTACGAAGATAACCGGATTTCAACTACGAACCGTCTACCGCAGCTACGAGAGATTTCTCTGAACATACACATGCCTGGCATCACAGGTTTGATTTCAAATTACCCTGCAACCACTCCATAATGGCCGATCCAGCAAGCAGTGAGACTCTGCCGGAGCATGCTGTCCACCAAGTCGAACGCCTACTTGAAGATGCCCAGGCATTACTCAAGGTCAGGACGCTCTTTGAATCCCTAACAACCTTCCATGGCCATGACTAAAATTCACCAATTCCAGCAGCGAGGGTCGCCAGACGTTGCCAGGTTTACGATGACCGTTATGACGGCTCTGCACCACTTCCTTCGATGCGCTGAGAACTCGACGGAAGGTGCGGTGGAGCGGCTCGAAGCTAGTCGCCAGCTTTCAATCATTAAGCATGTCGTGGACAAGTTGAAGAAAGAGCACAAAGCGAGAAATGGTCCACCAGCAGCCACAGAAGTTGCTACAACCATACCCGACACGCAAGCCCTCGCGGGCACTAAATTGAAAGGAGCGGGCATACCGGCGGGGCCTGAAGAGTCTCTCGAGAGCTATCACAGTTACAAACACCATCTCTTCATAAAAGCACTCGCGATCGTTCATCAGGACACTGGTAAGAGAAATTGACTTTTCGCTTTATGGCTTGCGCTGATCACGATCTAAGGCCGTGCCAGAGACCGCAGTCCGGCCGAGGGAAGTACAATCACAACGACGACAGTGTTCAGTATGATCGGTCCAGCTTTGCAATCCTGACCCGTATGAGTCGGCAATTCGCTTTGCTCTGCCATTCTGTAGCACAACCCAGGCAGCTGGAGACCATATACGTCTTCAGAGGGAATCTCTACCGGTTCCGGATTGGGCAAGAGTTTTATAAGCTCTTGAATGCGATTAAAAAGCCCAAATTCTCCCCACTACGATCCTAGGTTGCGAGTTCTCGTCGAAACTGTGCTTCTCGAAGATGGTCAATCAGGAGTGTCCAGCAAAGGAAGAGATTGGAGGTCAATCGCATTAGACTTTGCAAGCAGCGTCTTAGGCGCGGAGAGAAGAGTCGTGCAAATGTACATTCAGAACTTTGCAAGCCTCTATAATATGGTGGATTTCTTCGGGCCTGGAATTCTGACTCTACTGCCCACACATGCACGGTCGTAAGTCGTCGTGCCACCAGTCACTCCCATCCCTCCAACACATATGCCGAAGTGCACTTACTGACCTGAGTTCAGCGTGAATAGCAATTTCCCACAGGATACCTTGCGCAAGTCCTGGCCCGTGGTCACACGCGACCTCCCGATAATCCAAGAGATTTGTGATGTGCCCAAACATGCCGTGTCGGACCCGGTCGAGAATGGTGAAGAGCCGGACATGGCCTTGATTGACTGCACCATCAGCGACAAGTCGACCTTCACTCGACTACGTGAAGCAATAGATCCTCGAAGAATTTGACATAGAAGATGTCAATCAGTGACGGGAGGTATTGACATGTGCATGGGACTCGGAAGTCTGTTGCCAGCGAGAGATGAGAATTTGCGAGGTTTGGGCATTGCGGAGAAATCTGTTCTGAGTACCTATTCGTCAATATCACAAGGAGAGGTGATCTGATGTGATTATGGGGAGATGTTGGGCCGAGATACCGTATTTGAAATGCGCAATGCCATGCTTCGATCGTGAAGAGCGTTGATGCGAGAGGGACGGGCTGGACATGTTGAACATCCAACTCCCATGGCGGAGTTGGTTCTGTATCAGAATTTTCGACTACGATCCATGCTTGAAAAAGAGTGAAACGTGCTGCTCATTTTGTCCACTCCCAAAGCCCCATTCGTGATGGGAATATGTAGGGTCGATTTACTTACTAGTATTGCTTCCTCCATCGCCATTCAGGGGCTCAGCCTTATGACGAAGCCACTAGAGAATCCCCTGACAGGCACTTTCGTATCGTAAGTGCGACATGCCCGTCAATCCATCGTCCAACTGGATAGAATGCCAACGATGTAGCTGGTCAGCATCTAGAGCTCTACGTCGCAAAGAGCGCCTTTGGTCTAGATGACAGATTAATTAGAATGATACATACAATAGTCGCGCTACTGCAGGCAGGTATATAGTGGTATATAACAAAAGACAATCTCGTTCAATAAAAACAGATGAAACTAAACAGGCTCGACAGTCCTGAGCGGGACATAGTTTCCACGATCCCGCTCCTCCGCTCTCCTCTTGACCAACGCGCCGTCAAATAGGCCGGACACAAAGTCCCTGACTGTAGCAACGTACCCCAGTTTCCGCTTCTGGCCTACAACAGGGACAGCGATCTTGGCAGACTCCAGCTCCATCGCCTCGACGGTCAGCCATTTCGGCCTGCGCGCCCACCGCAGCGCCAGACTCGACAGGGTGACGCTGATGCTGCTGAACATCATGGCAGTGGCGCTCATCAGGGGAGGCATGTGGTATCCCAAGGGCAGGAAAATGCCCATGGCGAAAGGCAGGCCGAGGACGTTATAGGCGCACGCCCAGACCAGGTTCATCTTGATGCGGCGGAAGATGACGCGGCACAGGTGCAGGGCGGCGGGGATGTTCAGCAGATCGTCGGAGCGCATGATGACGATGTCGGCGGCTTCGACGGCGATGTCGCTGCCGGAGACCAGGCCGATGCCGATGTTGGCGGTCGCCAGCGCGGGGGAGTCGTTGATCCCGTCGCCGACCATGGCGACGACTTCGCCTTGCGACTGCAGCTCGGCGACAATGGCTTGTTTGTCGCCGGGCGACACGGATGCGCGGATCGACTCGCGTGGGATGCCGACGAGTTGCGCGATGCTTAGCGCCGTGTTGTACGTGTCGCCCGTCACCAGGGACGTGCTGATGCCCATCTTGTGTAGCGCGGCGATGGCCGCGGGGGCGGTGGGTTTCAGGGTATCCGAGAGTTCGAGCATGCCTGCGTATTGTCCGTTGATGGCGACGTAGACGGTTGTGATGCCTGTCTTGGACTTTTGACTGGCAGCGGTTGCGAGGGGCGAGGCTGAATTGCCTTCGTCCTCGAATTCGGAGGGAATGGGGATCTTTTTGTTGCGCAGGAATTTGGCGTTGCCGACGTACACCTTGTATCGGGTCTGTTCTGGGTTTGCTGGATCCTGGTCGGACTTCCGGGTGGAGCTCTCTAGCTCGATCAAGGCAGAGACCCCCTCGCCGACGATCACTGCGAAATTGATGACCTGGCCAGAGAATGGCTCTTCATCTTCGAGATCGAGTTTGTCTTTCGCCGCGGCTACGACAGATCTGGCGATAGGATGCTCGGAACCTGCTTCAGCCAGACCCATCAAGGTCCACCATACTTTGACTCTCCACGGGTTAGAGGTCCAGGCCGAGTCGATGTGTGTGTCCGCCACTTGGAGCTTGCCGAACGTCAGGGTGCCGGTTTTGTCCAAAACGATATGCGTAATCCGCGTGGCTGCTTCGAGAGCCGCACCTCCTTTCACCAGAATGCCTTGTTGAGATGCGGTCCCGGTTCCCACCATGACTGCTGTGGGAGTTGCTAAGCCCAGAGCACAAGGGCAGGCGAAAACAATGACCGAGATACAAAGTTTCAAGCAGACCATGAATTTTCCGCCACTTTGGTTGTCGACGAAGATCTCGGGTGGGTTTCGCATCGTGTGGCTCAATACCATCCATCCGATAAAGGTGGTCAGACCGAGCAGAATGATGATTGGGACGAAATAGCCAGCAACAAGATCGGCCATACGTTGAATAGGCGCGCGGCTTGTTTGTGCTTCTTGCACCAGGTTCACAATCTGGCTCAGCTGAGTATCTTTCCCTGCGCGAGTCACCTTGAAGTCGACTTTGCCGGCACCGTTCACCGTACCAGCAATTAGTGCGCTGCCCTTTTTCTTAAGGATGGGCATGGGTTCTCCAGTCACCATGCTTTCGTCGACGTAGCTTTCCCCGCGAGTGACGATGCCATCGGCCGGAACCTTATCGCCAGGACGAAGAATGACAACATCTCCGACTTCAAGGAGCTCCGTAGGAATGACTTTCTCGACAGCTGAAGGTCCAGACGGTGCAGAAACACTGTTATGTCTGGAAGATATGGATGGAGTTTTCTCAAGCGTCGGAGATTCCGGGACCGCCCATGCATCAGCGAGCTTCTCAGCATACACAGGATCTTCGTAGATCGTCGCCATACTGGGCGCAAGAGACATCAAGTTGGAGAGCGCCTTGGACGTCTGACCCTTTGCTCGGTTCTCCAACCATCTCCCGAGAGTGATGAAAGTGATCAACATGGTGCTCGTGTCGAATACTGTCCCGGGTTTGTTGTGAGGCGGTATAATGACTGCCACGACGACCGAAAAACAACTGAAAAAGAACGCCGCCGACGTCCCAAGCACGACCAGAACATCCATGGTGGGCGATCTATGCTTCAAGCTTTTGTATGCTGACCTGTAGAATCGTTTACCAATGCCAAATTGCACGGGAATGGTCAAGGCGCAGCAAATGATGTCACCCAAGAAGAGACCAGGTATGATCTGTATGGCGCCAAAGTCTGATGAGGGAAACAGCATGGGAATTACCATGCTGATCAGAAAGACTGGGATGGCAAATGCCAGAGAGGTCAGGAATGCCCGCCTCCATTCCTGGATCTCTTTGGTTTTGGCCAACGACTCTAGTTGGGCATTGTTGTCCTCGGAGTCTGCCACAAGGGCATTGAAGCCGGCTGCCTCGATAACCCCAACAATCATTCTAAGCCCGATCATTGCAGGGTCATATGTGACAGTGGCACGGGAGGTGGACAAGCTGATGACAGCATTCTTAATGCCAGGTTTCGCTCTCAGTTCGTTTTCCAGATCTGTCGCAGCCTTGCCGTCTGGAAGACCGTATATTTTTAATTGTTGCGAGACGCGTGGGGCGCCATGTAATGTCGTTTCTGCTTGCGACGACACGATCTTCGCGTCAAATCCGGCGTCTTCGATGAGTTCGACAATCTTCTCTGCCGGCAGAACCGCTGGATCGTGCGAAACAACCGCTCGTTCTGCAAGAAGACTTATGTTGAACCGCACCAACCCAGGGACATTTTTGAACGCGCCTTCAACGGACGAGGTGCAGGCTCCACAGGTCATGCCTTCGATAGCGACGGTGGTCGTCCATGTGGTGGAACCTACGTTGGTCCCCAGGGCGTCGCCAGTTGCAGGCTTGATAGTCTCCTGGGTCTTGCACTCCAACACGGTGGCATCAAACCCTCGGTCCTCGATTATTTCGGCCAAAGCTTCAGCGCTGATTATGTCTGCATCGTGTTGAACAACCGCACGCTCAGCCAGTAAAGACACGCTCATGCTCTTGACGCCTGGAACATCCTTGAATCCTGCCTCCACCGAGGATGTACACGCCCCGCATGTCATTCCTTTCACTGAGATCGTTGTTGTAGTAATCTTCGACGCTGTCTCGTCTGACCCATCTGGGCCGTCTTGCTGTGAGGCCGGGGTGGTAGGCTGAGGAATATCGGTTGTGAGGACTTCGGCGTCGAATCCGCAGTCTTCAATGATTTCGGCAAGTTTCTCTGGCGGCAATTTCACCGGATCATGATGAACGACGGCTCGTCCCATCATCAAGCTCACTGACACCGCTCCGGCACCTTCGATACCCTTGAAACCCGATTCAACCGCCGAAGTGCAGGCACCGCATGTCATGCCGTCCACCTTCAGAGTGGTGGTGGCCATGTAAGCTGGGCCTCCTCCAAGTAACGGCTCCATAATGCCTCCGGGCGACACTCTTTCAGGCCCAAATTAATGCGCGATCAAGTATATTTATAGAGGCACATTTCAGTGACCCGTAAATCCGGAGGCGAAGGGAATCGGCGGAAAGCAGAGGAGAGTGGTAACGAGCGCAGTTGCAGTCTGAAGGAGCGTGGAAAAGAGGACGGAGCGTGAGCCGGTGTAAGGCTGACCGACGCGACACTGAACAGCCGGGTAAAGAGTGAGAGTAGGAGACAAGACGAGACGAGACGAAGGTGAGACGATGTAGTGTTTGAAGTTGCTTAGAGATCCATACAATTCGAGGGCGGGCCGCGGAAGAGAAACAGAGACCAAAAGGAGTCGGAAAATTACGCCACGCACTAAAAATACCTACATAGACTCATCAATCAATCAATCATAATAATGGCGCTGGCAAAGTGGCTTCTGGGGCTCTAGAACTGCCAATGCTCAGGCCTAAACCTCTACATACCTACTACTACTACTAGGTAGTAGTACTAGTACCCCAGACTCTTTACCTGTCAGTCCACGCGGCCATGGCTGCTGCAGTCGGAATCCGCTACAACATCCTACTACTAGTACGTAGTACCTTAGTACGTCGCAATTAAGAGGTTGGTGCTCTCGTCAGGCCACCTCTACAACAACAATCGATCGCAACCTGAAGTGAAGGCCACACGTTCAAGCTTGTCTTCCAGAGATTGCATTCCCCTTGATTCACGTACTACTAGGACGTACTGTACTGCCTAGGTAGGTACCTAGTCATAGCCCTCTAATATTAATAGTACCCTAGCGATTATAGCGTTCAGTGATGATCTACTACCACTGCAATGCAGACAGAGTATTCGCCCAAACTAGTACAAGATAGGAATGAAGGCTCAACTAAATCCCTCTAATTCGCAGCCTACCGCCTGCAACGCGCTTCTGCTGTAGCGGGATCTATCACAGTATACAGAGTGCATCGATACATGTCCGCAGTTCAACAGCGCAACAACTTCTCATCTACCATCCTCCACATTCTCAGCCATGGACCAGTCTCAAAGCAAGGCTTTGGCAGCCATCCAGCCATTTGTGCATCTCGCAACAACGACAAAATCGCCATCCCCTCGCTTCGTCGCCGAGCTGATCAAAGGCGCCATATCCGCACCAGGCACATATGTCTTCACGGAACTCCTCCAGACGCCGGCCTGCCAGAGCCTTCGCGGGACGGAACTACAATCATGGCTGACCCTGCTCGAAGTCTTCAGCTGGGGCACATATGCCGAATACAAAGGTATGTTTGCGCTGACCGCGACCGCGACCGCAACCGCTAGAAGCAGACAACTAGTTACAGCAGTGCTAACGACGGGCACGTTTATCCGATTATAGGCATGCCAGGTCTTCCAGAGCTCGACGAACCTCAGACCCTGAAACTTCGTCAACTCAGTCTCCTGACGCTGGCTTCGCCGTTTGCTCCGAGTGACGGAACAACCGTGACCGATGCGCTCACATACCCATCTCTCCTCCAGTCCTTGTCCCTGCCCGACGCCGCCAGTCTCGAATCCCTGGTCACCCAGTCGATCTACTCGGGTCTTCTGACCGCGAGACTCTCGCCTACGTCGAGTCCTCCAGTCGTCAATATCACCTCGGTCGCACCCCTTCGTGATCTGCGGCCACAGTCTCTGCCCGCCCTTCTCCAGATCCTGCAGACGTGGGAATCGCGGTGCACATCCGTGGTGAGCGAGATGGAAGCTCAGATCTCGTCTATCCGCCAGACAGCTGCTCAGCGCAATACCACGCAGCGGAAACGGCAGGAAGTCGTCGACGCTGCTGTGCTGAGTGAGAAGGCTTTGGATAATGGCGAGTCTAAGTCCGGCGGCCGTCCCACGCGAGGCGTACATCGGTTGCCTAGCAAGCGCGATATAGATCAACAGATGGAAGGCGAGGGCGAAGATCTAAGTGATGACGACGGCCGAATGGACTTGGACGAAGGTCTTGGTGATGTTGGGCACCACGGGGGCGGTGGTCGTGGGGGCCATGGCGCCGGGGGCTCAAGAGGCGCAAAGAGAAATAGAGGACGTGCCACGAAATAGACCGGGTGGTTCACGACAGAGCCTTGCGCCTTAGGCTGCACGGCTAGAGCCTTATCGCATCACGGCGTTGATGGGTCTAGATCAGGACCAGGCTTGGCCAGGCAGTCAATGAATGTATGAGTGACGATCCAGCTACCCACGTTTTCGTGTCTGCAATGAATGATACAGCTCCAAAGCATCGTCGAGGTCACCGATCATCTGTCACCGTAGCCCCAACGATAAACGCCAGAAGCACACGCAATTACTGGAGGCACAGAGAAGCTCTGAAGTTGCTGATATTCGCAGAATGGTCGCATAACTGAAGCTCTGTCGAGAAGAACAAAAAAACCCACCAACCTGAAAATAGTCCCAGGGTATCCAAGCTCGCAAGCTCCTCCGTGTATGTGGCTGTTCCATTGACAATTCGCCACCCTTGTTGCAGGACGACCCCCTTCCTGCCGTGTGCCCTCTTCCACAATCTTCAGCAATCCCAGCATGAGAGTCGTGCCAATCGTGCCCACAAGAACATCACCCAGAACGCCCTGCAAGACCCTGCCACCATTGCTCCATCCCTTGGCTCAGTCCATTATTGAACTCTTTCCACTGGTCCAGTCTCCAGCGAAATATGTCTTGCAAAAGCCACACACGCACGTCATCCGTTCCCTGGGCGAGCCCCAACGCCAAACACCGCGCCGAATTCAATTCATTCCATAAGGTCATTGCTGCTGTACCCTTCACCGCCTTCCGTTCAGAACCTCGTGCCCGGGACGAAGATGAACAATATGCTTAGTGCAACCGCCGTGGCAATGAACATGAGGAGCGCCATGGTTGCACGGGTCAGCAGCAGCCGGCGAACAAAGGGCTCCCGCACTCGTGACCAGTTCATCCAAGTGTACTCGCTGAAGCCGAGATAGGCGGCAATGATGTCCAGTTTATACTGGTATGACACCAGGCAGTAGGTGCCAATGGTGAAAGGGAGAATGACCTGAGATAGATGTCAGTGGGAGTTCGGATAATAATCAAATGGGAAGGGGCCTAGTGGAGCTTCTTACCCAACATCTGGTGCTTCTCGAAGCATCCCTCAGAATCATGTAATATCCACCCCAGAAGCCGGCCATGAGACTCAAAAGGCCGATAACCAGCCTGATCAGAACACTCAGAGGAACGAGATTTCCCAGCGCTTTGGCCTGCAAAAACCCGGGAAAGGCGTCTCTCTCCATGGCCTGGAAGACGTAGTCCTTTGCATCGTCGAAGACTTCAGGGTCGTCGCGTCCATCCTCCTCGATCGCGCGGATGATTCTGTTCACCATGCTGTCTGGCAACACGATCTCGCGCTCCGAGCCTGGTAGAATAAATGTGTAGAGAATTTTCTCGGCGCTGGCCTTGATGTCGGCTCTAGCAACACTGTGACCAGGTGAGTTGGAATCAGTGCGCACTTCAGGCGTCGAATAGCTTGGTTGTGGGAGCTGTTCCGACGGCGACGGTCTATCCGCTGACGGGCGACTGAAATTTCGAGAATGCGCAGACCCCAAGCTGTGTGAGGGAGAATTGTCAATGCCTCCTTCTCTGCTACCAGGCTTGCGAGCCGTGCCATTGTCTGATCTCAGAAATGCCGAAACTCTGGACTCCTGTCCACTCTTTCTAGGGTCGATCCCTTCGCCCAGATCGAATCCTTCGAACATTGTCGAAGACCTTTTACTCGTAGCCTTCTCCATCTCGGGGGTATCGACAAGCATGGACCGTCGCAATTCTCGTACGTAATGCCGGCAGAGGGACATGTGTTGGGAAACGTCCAGCCTGCAGCAGTCAGCTTCTGCTTTCATCAACAAACCAAGGATCCACAAACCAGAAGTCCAGGTAGTCCACGGAGCGCTGTTGGTCGCGCATGTATATGTAGAACGAAAACAGATCCACTGGTGCCAGCGTCCTTCTACCCAGCACTTCCATCAGTGTCGGTAATCGGTTGCGCTGTTCCAGCTCATGGTCGGGATGTGTATGATGCGCCATTGTTTCCGCTGAGGCCTTGTAGCCAAAACAACAGTGCTATGTTGTTCCACGTTTACCGCTGCGTGTGTCCCAGCGCGCAGCGCTTTATCTGTTTGAAATAGACGTTGCGCAGTGAGCGAAGCACGAAATGTGACGCTCGATGATATCTGCCGTGGTGATCGTAGAGAAGGTGTGAAGTAGTATTGGTGGTAGCTGAGACCAAGGTGAAGTGAAATGTGGCAGAGGTGACGCGGTAAAGGGCGGCAACGTTTTCTTGTCCGGGGCAGCGATGGAGCCTCAGAGAACGTAGGGAATGCAGAGGTAGCGGATCCGAATGAGCGTAGGAGTCATGAAGGTAGGAAAGGATTGTGATCGAACGGGCGTGAAGCGGTCGTGTTCAAGTTGTTCTTTGGTCTGCATTGGCTGCAGATGAGATGAAGTCGGACTTGGGGGACGCGCTCGGGCAACGGTGTGGTTCTGGCCACTGATTGGCTCGCCCCTGTTATTCTAATTTGACCTCGCTGGGTTTCTACCGTGTACGGCGTAATATTACAATACGTACACTGTCCGGCTTCTATAACCAAACAAATGCTTGTCTACCTTACTTTAACTTTCCTGCCGGCGTTTGATATCCCATTAATGTCAGAACACTAATGCCATGAAAAGATGTCATCATTTTATTGCTGTGCTGGTTCATTCATCACTCATGATCCTTCACCCGCCATAACCCTCCAGTGCTGATGGGGTATCATAAAACCAAAAAAGATCAATCGCCTATCGACGGCACCACGCCCTGCCTACTTCCTTCCTGCAACGATGGAGTTCAGAAAGGCGCTACTCGCCAGCAAATACTGACACAAGAACTATGGCGTCAAGACTCACTCCGCCAGGTGCTAGCATCGAGTCAGTATATGATACCCTCTCTCGAAGACCGAAGATTACTCACCGACCACTCCGGAATGTTCTTGATCTGCTGCCACATGAACTTCTCAAGCTTGTTGGCGCTCTTTGCGTAGGGCGTGCTTTCGTTGTTGTACTTGCGACAATTATCGAAAACGAGCTTCGCGTCTCGGATGAAGTCCTCAGGCCGCGGGTAGAGATCATTTTGTAGGCGGTCCTCCATGGTAGACAGGTCCATGGGCTCCTTAATAACCTCGTAGTAATCCGGGACCTCATCCTTGTTGACGGGTTGAGCAAAGGGCCACGCGGCCGTATGATTCTGCATGTCGTTAAGCAGATGGAGAAGTTGATTGTAGTTGGGACCATGGCGCGGTTGGCGAGAGAGTTCATCCATCGATGGAGACCAGCCTGAATCCTTAATTGCGGGAATGGACATGGGATCAATCTCGACGATACCGTTCTTCCACTGTGCCGGTGGTGGATGGACAATATGCGACTTGCTCACAGCCCGTATCTTCGCCATGACCGCTTCTTTCTGCTTCTGTAGCATGCGAGGAACCTGAAGGTACCGGATCCTCGGTAACATGCTGCATTGCATGATTGTCCCCCCTTCGTAATCTTTGATGTAACCCATCCAAATCGACTTGTCCAATGTAATTTCCTTGGTGAACCCTTGCTTCTTGAAGTAGCCGATGGCGTAATTGTCTGCGTAAGTGAGGAAGTACATGATAGGAGAGGTCGCTTTGACATAGTCCTTCAGATGTGCCATCAAATGGGCGCCGTAGCCCTTGACTTGCTGATCTGACGAGATCGCGCAAAAGACAATCTCGGCAAACTTCCGCGAATTGAATGGTCTGTATGTGATCCCACCAACAACCTCCAGGGGCTGCTTGACAATGGCGATCGAGAGGTGCGTCTTGTCATACACGAGTCGCGCGATGTAGTCCTTGGGCATCTTCGGCAGTTGCTTCTGGAAGATGCATTTCAACCCGGTGAGGATGATATTGCTTTCGCGCGAATTGTCGTTGTTGACCACTCGGAACTCGATGAGCCCCTGTTTCTCCTCGATGACTGCAGGCTTGTCGGGAAAATCGACCGGTGTAGGCGTTATAGGAGGATCGACATCGGACTGGACAGCAGTACGGTTAGTCTCAAAATTCTAGTCTGAGGTTGCATCGATACAGGGCCAGCCGCGCTCTCCCCCAGCACTGTCTGGGTCGCAAGGTAGGAATATCGTCGAGTGGGAATCAGAAGAGACGTTTGTTGGAAAGCGATACAGGTTATCGTCAGGCGGAAACCACCCAAGCTGGGGTCCGGAGGCCATGATTCAGTGAAGGATAGAGATAGGCTCACCTCTTCGTGCTTTGAAACTTCGTCGAAGACAGGAGATTCGGTCCGCGCTTTCTTGGAGCGCGCTGAGGATCCGTCCTCCGAAGCTTTTCGCTTGGTGCCTTCCCGGGTATTAACTGCCACATCCATTGCGATGGAGAGGGTAATACTTCTGACTTACTCTCGGGATTTATAGGAGCCATGGCGAAAGTCCACACCTCATCTGCCAAATACAAGCTATAGTTGCAGGGCCAGCTTCGTCGTATTGCACCCCTTGTACAGGAGTGAGTGAGTAGAAGGACGTGGATATATAATAAATGGTGGCGGCGACGTGACTACGTTCTGGCGACTGAGCCACCGCAGTCGGAGAGCGGAGAGCGCAGCCCTAGTGGAGGTTGTGATCACGGTGGTCATGCTGCTTTAACAGGAACACCGAATCGCAAAGGCGGCGTTGTTTCCCTTCCGAAAAGAGATTGCGCGACACCTACTAGATATCACTCTGTACATGTAGGTAGATACTTGATGTCACTCTCTGTGTCTCCCTGTTCAATGGCACAACCTCTATATTACAGTGTCCAATTCCCACTCTTTGGGTGCCCCTCTATACGCTGCTGTGTAAGGAGGCTTACACGACGAAGCCGTCTCCAGGTGTGGGCTTGGCTAGCCGGAGTAGTTGCAGTAGGTCTTTGAAGACGAGGCCATGGCTGCCTTAAAGACTCAATTTCCCCTTGGATGCTTACTCCTCGACCCTTGGCTCCTGTTCTCAGGTTTTGGCTCCCAGCATCAGAGCCGCGGTTCTTTATGTCAAAATGCAGCTGCTGCAATACTGACATAGTAGTCAACTGCTGTTGAACGAGGCAAATGCATGACTCGGTCTCACCCGCCACACCTCCTCAGGATGACAGCCTCCGCATTGTCAACCCATCGACCTATCAGTGAGCATTTGCGAAATTCATCCAAGCGCTGGACGTTGCTGCGCGCAGCTTGATTCTCTTCTGTTGGCACGAACGTCTCTCGTTGTGTGCCGATTCTTTCCTGCCGCGGCGTCGTACGTCAAGAAGCAGCATTATTTATCCGAGCGAATTATACAACTGCTGGGAGATATCCCGGAACATGCCTGGAACAGTGCCTATCAAATCGCATTGGAAAGTCTGACCGTCTAAAGGCGCACAAGGTATGTGGAAAAGCATTACCTCGGCGCAACCCCAAACAACCCCCCTCTCAAACCCCCCGGACCGGATGCGGCGGAAGGATGGGGCACCCCAAAACATGCACAATCTGGGGTTGGGGTCAGCGGGCTAATCAAATGGCGATGATTGACATGTCACTATGCCTACCTTTGTGGAGGACAATCTCAGTAGGCAAATGAGACCTGACACGACCCAAAAGTCGCGGTTCCGGTGAAGTCGGATCGAGTGCTCACTTGTTGGGGTTGAGCGGGCTAAACAACAGCGTGGATGTCAACCATGGCAATCATCTTGCCATTATGGCTACTATTGTGGAGGACAAGTTAAGTGGGCAAATGAGACCTGACACGACCCAAAAGTCCCTGTTCCGATGAAGTCGGATCGAGTGCTCACTTCTCCTTCGGCAAGCCAAGCTACAGTGCTCCTACTTCATCTACAGCGTGTCTCCAAGAAGCTATAAATGATCCTATGTCCGGTCACATGGGATCTGGTCTGCTGAGCACAACTTTACTTCTGAGCTATCTGCATGAATAGGCCCTGCCTCCCCACCATTTGAACAGAAGAAGAGGTGCACTTGGTGCAATTCTCCTTACTAATGGCACAAGCTATGAACTCCGAACACCGCCCCAATGACAAGATCGACGTCCTCATCATCGGCGCTGGGCCTGCCGGATTGATGATGGCAAATTGGATGGCCCATTGCGGCGTCAATGCACGGATCGTGGACAAGAGAGGAACCAAGGTCTGTTGGGAATACTCGCATATCAGTATCTGAATGTGCTTATATTCTCTCCAGGTTTTCAATGGTCAGGCCGATGGGCTCCAGTGTCGCACCTTGGAAATATTGGATTCCTTCGGCATCGCACATCGGGCCTGGATCGAGGGGAACCATATGCTTGAGATTTGTCTCTGGAATCCCGACAAGGATGGGCTTATTCGGCGAAGCGACCGAATTCCCGACACGACTCCTGGCATCAGCCGCTTTCAGCAAGTTGTGTTGCATCAAGGCCGGATCGAACGGTTCTTTCTTGATTCCATTGCCAGCAAAAGTGACATCCGGGTCGAGCGTGGCGTCATGCCAACTAAGCTAGACTTGGACGAATCTCTGGCCGAAGATCCAGATGCTTACCCCATCACGGTTACACTGCGACATTTATCTGAGGAAGAGGCAACTCCAAAGCAAACCGCTACCTCGGCCAATGGTTCTGTGATCTCCGATGGTCTATTTCGAAGCAATCTATCACCAGATGATACTGAGGATCTCCTCAGGAAGTCCGAGCTTAATGACAAGGCCAATTCCGAGGAGACTGTGAAGGCAAAATATGTGTTGGGGGCAGACGGTGCGCATTCTTGGGTCCGAAACCAACTGGGATTCAAGCTGGAGGGGGATTCAACAGACTACATCTGGGGCGTCCTCGACATTATCCCCATCACAGATTTTCCGGACATCCGAATGAGATGTGCAATTCATTCTGCTAGCTCGGGCAGCGTGATGGTTATCCCTCGAGAGAACAAGCTGGTACGCCTGTATATCCAGCTCACCACAGTTGGGGCGGGAAATGCGGGTAAATTTGATCGCTCGAAGATCACACCAGATCTCATTCTTCGATCAGCTCAGAAGATCATGGCGCCTTACAAGATAACCTATCGCTACTGCGACTGGTGGACTGCGTACCAGATCGGCCAGAGAGTCGGAACCCAGTTCTCGGCCAAAGAACGCATTTTTCTCGCCGGCGACGCCGTTCACACACACAGGTAGGTCTTGCTTTCCGATGAGTCTGCTAAGGGATACTGTGCTAACAAGCTCCAACCATCAGTCCCAAAGCTGGCCAAGGAATGAATGTCAGCATGCAGGATGGTAAGATATTCCGCTGCAACTGTTGACGGTAAAATAGAGGATTGCCGGGCTGATGTTCGAATAGCATACAACTTGGGTTGGAAAGTGGCAAGCGTCGTCCGGGGCATTTCCGACCGTTCCATCCTCAAGACGTACCAATCAGAACGACGGCGCATTGCCCAAGACCTGATCCGCTTTGACCACAGATTCTCAAGGCTCTTCTCCGGCAGACCAGCAAAGGATGTCATGGACGAGGAGGGCATCAGTATGACCGAGTTCAAGGAGGCATTCGAGAATGGCAACCTGTTTGCGAGCGGTATAGGTAAGACCTTCCAAGTTTCAACTCTCATTGCTATGTACTCACCGGTCGCAAGCTGTCAATTACGGGTCTAGTACCATTGTTGCAAAATCCGGTGATTCGGTGGAGCAGGGAGATGGATCAGATGTGGCAACTCAGAACGAAGCATACAAGGTCACCAGTAAGCCGTCCTTGGCCAGCAAAGTGGAGATTGGCAAGAGAATGCCGAGCTTCAAAGTCCTCAACCAAGGGGATGCCCGTCCATCACACTTCCAGGAGCTACTCCGTAGCAATGGGACGTGGAGAGTTGTCATCTTCCCCGGCGATCTCACGAATTCCCGACAGGCAGAGCGATTCACCGAGTTGGGCAAGGCGCTGGGAGCGCAGAACTCGTTCCTCCGGCGCTTCACGCCGGGGGATGCTAGACACGATTCCGTCATTGAGTTACTTGCTGTGCACGCAGGCCACCGGCAAAAGTTCACCATCTTCGACTTTCCAGAAGCGTTTCGTCCCTTCGACGACAAGGACGGTTGGGACTACTGGAAAATCTTTGTGGACGACAACTCCTACCACGAAGGTCATGGACATGCGTATGAGAACTATGGAATTGACCCTGGAGAAGGTTGTGCCATCATCCTGCGGCCCGACCAGTATGTGTCGTACGTGGGATCCATGGATGACTACGATGCCATGGACAGGTTCTTCTCGGCATTCATGATTGAACAAAGTGGTCAAAAGGCTGGAAATGTACGCGAGCCACTCTTCGATGTCGGCGTTGCCCCTGGGGACATACAGGAGAATGTCGCAGTCAGGGTTGGGAGCTCGACAAGTCTAGTTGCTGCGTAGTTAGTTGCTATGCAATCCATCTCCAATCTTGCTTCATGCAGCCTAAATCCTTCAACCAACATTAAGAAGTTGCAGCAAGATGGGTATGCCAGATTGTGAATGTGATGCTGTGAGGCTGGGATAGTAAGGGTACTATAAAAGCGGCATCAGTCTCTTTCCAAATAGAAAGACTGCCTCGGGATACCTTCCTGCGGGAGGCGATATGCCCGTCGATTCTCAATGACCACCTTGTCTGCCTTACAACCTTTCGGGAGGACGCATCTACGACGAGAACAGGGAGCATTACGACCAGCTAAACAGTCCTCGACGCGTCACAAGCTACCATCCACGCCCTTGTCCACAATAGCCCCATCAATCCTGTCAATGTCTCTCTACGAAGTCTGGCAAGCAGCGGCAAGCAGCCCTTTCCAGCCTGCGGTTGGTAAGGACAGCCAGCTCACTGTAGGCTTGTCCCTGTTACTCGTCGGTGAGTAGACCAATGTGAGCATTACGTCTTCTAGAGCTGACTGGACCAGGCTTGATCTTGACTGGCCTCTTCGGACTAAGTACGACTATCTCTGCCCACGTCTCATTTCAAGTGCTGATTGTTGCAAGATCGATCTCCTGTCTCCATACCTCTCTTCGGAATACCAGCTTCTTTGGCATTTGCGTACGTTCCAGCCAGTACAAAGCGTCTTGTATACATGTTGATGGTCCCTTAGCATCGGTGCAGTCTACGCCATTTGTGGCTTCGGTGTCTACGTCTAGGACTCATCCATAGTCTTGGAGCATTACAATCGCAGACCAGCCGAGGTGTCCCACTGTGAGGAATAAAATCATTGTTCGCACACCCATGGCTAGTCAACCCGTCTTCACTGCCATGTCCACATCAGCCAGGCAACTTCATTCGCTGCTCCGCTGTATAGCGTTCTCCCAACGCGCGGAGGTCCAGATCACCCATTCAGGGATAAAGTTCTCGGTGGAAGAAGCTCGAGTTGTGCAGGGCCTTACTTTCCTCGACAAGGCATTATTTTCGACGTACACGTTGAATTTGGACGATGATCAGCATACACTGCCTCCGTTCTCAATCTCGATTGTGGCACTTCTTGAAACGCTCCAAATCTTCGGTATTGCCGAGGCAAGCTCTTCTCGAAATCCCTATGGCGGCTTTTCCTCCTCCTACGGAAACGCCTTCACCGCTCCAGCTCTTGCGGTGGGTGGTACTTGTCGACTGTCGTACCAAGAACCAGGTGCTCCTCTCACCATCACGATTCAAGAGGGGTCGGTTTCGACGATGTGCGAGATGAACACGTATGAGGCTCACGACAACTATGAGGACGACGGCGGCATCCCGCTCGATCGCAATGCTCTGTGCCTGAAGGCGATTATGCGGAGTACTTGGTTGCATGATGCTATCACAGAGCTATCAGGAACGAATCCCACAGCCCTGGTGTTGAACGCCTCGAATCGATCCGCCCCCTATTTTGCTTTGGAAGGCGAAGGAGGCCCCTTTGGCGATAGTATCGTTGAGTTCATGCCGGAATCAAAGAATGACCCTACCCCAAGCGGAACCAGAGGCAAAATGCAACCTCTCGTCACGGAAACTTTTTCTGTTGTACCTCCGTCGGGGTCACATGGGAGAATCAGGCAGAGATACAAGTTCGACATGGTGAAGAGGGCCGGGAGGGCTATGGCGCTGGCAAGCAAAGTCAGCGTTCGACAGGACGAACAAGGAGTTTTGAGTCTGCAATTCATGATTGACCTTGGAGATGGCGCGAATAATGGCGCACGTCGCGATGACAATGCCGCCGCCGCCGCTCCACCCTCTCCTGGCAGTGTTGCCTTTGTCGACTTTCGTTTCGTTCCTTTAGTGGGTGACGACGAAGATAGCGAAAGTGATACAGGAAGCGAGGAGGACTTTGATAGGCAAGAAGACAACAACGCCAGCCCTTGAGATGAATATTCTCCAGGACGACTCGCCACTTTTCCTCGCGTCACTTTGATCCCTCGGCTTCTGCCTTTCTCCAGTCCTCGACCCCACCCATTGTTGACTACTTTCGTATACGCTGGCTACTCGCAGTCGGTGCAGAAGGTCTGAGGGTCTGAACCGAGCTCCGGTGCCGATCCCTATTTGTGATTGCGGTTTCGTGACTTCCGTCTCATTTGGTTCTTCTGCTTTGCATGGGTTTCAAAGGGTCTACGCAGTCCGAAACCAGTACACAAGAACTTGCGCTTGTCGCCCATTCCGACAGTATTTTCAGGCTTCCAGCGTGCTTCGGTGGCCGTAAAGACTGTGTAGTATACATGTCTCCATAAAGGCCAGTCACGTGCCTCGGATGAACTATTACACACCTAGCAAGACAGTTGCTGCTGTAGCAAGAATCAAACTAACCTGGACTGGTTAGCAATCCCCGCAACTCGGACAGATGGCCGGCCGGAGTTCTGGGCAACTTCTTCCGCCGCTTTTCCCGCTCGCCTCCAAGTGGGCAGAACGTCACTACATGTCGAAGACTTCAAACAACAACGAAACAGAGAACTTGGACGTGACTGTGAAGCCAGAACAGAAATTTCTCTGTCCGAATGTCCCCCGGCTGCATCTTGTTTACTGGGTCGGCCCGGTGGAGAAATCGATTCTTCCCGTCCTGAGCCCTCTCGTCGAAGCCGGTCTTGCATTATGGTCTATTCCGCCGCCGCCATCAACATGACCGACTCGGACGAAGACGAGCGCGAACTGCAACGGCTCGCATCCAACAACCCAGCCATGACGGTGCCCGCGAGCCAGACCATCTCGCGCTCCGAACTCGACCGCCTACGGTCCCGCGCCAGCAAGACATTCACCGCGTCCGACCCCTCAGGCGGCACCGAAACGTTCGTCCAAGACCCGGCAGCATCGTCACCTGCATCCCCAACGACAGAGACCAATGGAGCGCCAATGCCAGCACCAGTGCACGAAATCGAAATCGACAGCCACGGGCACGTCCAAGTTCAAGCCCAGCTGTCCAAATACGACGTGGGCTGGCGTCGCGTGGTGCGCAATTTCTCGCCGTCATGGTTCTCCGTGACCATGGGCACGGGGATCGTGTCTCTGCTGCTCATCACGATCCCGTACAAGGCCGACTGGCTGTACTGGTTGGCCGTGGTGTTCTTCGCGCTCAACAGCATTTTGTTCGTTCTGGCACTCGGCATTTCTGTGCTCCGGTATACGCTGTACCCGGAGATCTGGGGCGTGATGATCGCCGACTCGACCAACTCGCTGTTTCTGGGGACGGTGCCGATGGGCTTCGCCACGTTGGTGGAGAGTTGGATTTTCTTGTGCTGTCCGTACTGGGGGTACTGGTCGGTGACGGTCGTTTGGGTGGCTTGGATGATCGATGCCATCGTGGCTGCGGCGGTCACGGTGTCGTTGCCGTTCCTGCTCATGTCGCAGTCGCATCAGCATTCGTTGGACCGCATCACGGCGGCGCAGTTGTTGCCTATTGCGGCGACGATTGTTGCAGCTGGAGCTGGTAAGTGGTACAAACACCATGGATTTCGAGAATGCATGCATAGAGGCAGATACCGCACAGCACAGCATCCAGCACGGAGCAGCAGATCCCATACACTGGACTCTACACAATATGCGGATACTCCCAAGACTTGGACTCGTGTCAGATCTCTTTCCCAATCGACACCCTTTCTACATACCCACTCAAACACGCCTCCTCTTCCTCCTCTTCCTCCTCCTCCTCCTCCTCCTCCTCCTCCTCCTCCTGCTGCTGCTGCTGCTGCTGCTCCTGCTCCTGCTCCTACTACTACTCCTCCCATCGTCTCAAGCATCTACACTCACCATCCTTCCCCACCCAACAATCTTCATTTCAGACCTCAAACTAACAACAACTTCTCTTTTCTGTGTCTTCAGGCAGCGAAGTCGCCGAACTCCTCCACAACCCGACCCACGCGCTCGGCACGCTCCTCACGTCCTACGTGATGTGGGGCATGGCAACCCCCCTAGCCATGACCATCCTAGTGATCTACTACCAACGCCTAGCCCTGCACAAACTGCCGCCGCGCGAAGTCGTCGTGTCGTCCTTCCTCCCGCTCGGCCCGCTCGGCATGGGCGGCTACACAATCATGTACCTCGGCCGGGTGTCGCGCGAGGTATTTCCCCGGGTCGAGTTCCTGCACAACCTCGCCGTCGCCGGCGACGTCGTGTACGTGATGGGCGTCTTCGTCGCGCTGATCATGTGGGGGTTCGGCCTGTGCTGGCTGGTCTTTGCGCTGGCCACAATCTACCGCACGCGGCCGTTTCCCTTCAACATGGGCTGGTGGGGGTTTACGTTCCCCTTGGGCGTGTATGCCATCAGCACCATGACGTTTGGGGTCGAGATGCCCAGCCAGTTCTTCAAGATGTTGGGCACTATTTTGAGCGTCGCCGTCGTGTTGCTGTGGTGTGTGGTGGCCGCGGGTACGGCTAAGGGTGCTTGGTCTGGGAGGCTGTTTTATGCGCCTTGTTTGAAGAATTTAAAGAAGGAGGTTAGTCAGCCGGAGCTGGATGGGCTGGATAAAGAGAAGTTGCCGGGGAATTGAGCCATTGGGATATGTTTTTGTCACATTATACATGATACATGACACAATGTACATTATAATATATTATATTATATGACCATGATTGCTGGAGGCACGCTTGCGTTATACATCATACTAGTAGGTATACACAGTTCTTCTGTAGTATCGCTTTGTATATATATATTCTTCTCCAGCTCTCATAACCATTGCATGGCTCCGTCTTTACGTACTACTGTTTGGCAACTTTACAGGCTTGAATGTTTTCATGTACGATATGTAGCATGCTTTTGTACTTCTACACTCGCCCATGTTGTAGCATATACTGACCAATACATAACACGTGCTTGTGTTTATTATACCCCGCCAGTAGGAGGTAGTGGATTTTATGTCCATAAGACCAACGTGAGTCGTTGCATACTCTCTCATATATCGCAACTGTGTGCAAAACACATTTAAACCCCTCCCGTCGGATGCGTAGGATCAATCCATTTCACGCCCTCCGGATCCTCTACAGGCACGACATCCGGCAAATTGACAGCAATGGCCTCCCCATCACTCCGCATCAACACACACTCCAGGTCCTCGTCCTCCTTGGCGTTGATTTCCTGATGCGGCACGTAAGGAGGCACATAGATGAAATCGCCCGGACCCGCCTCGGCCGTGAATTGGAGCCGGTCGCCCCATCGCATCCGTGCCTTTCCCTTCACGACGTAGATCACACTCTCCAGGTGGCCGTGGTGGTGGGCGCCCGTTTTGGCGTTCGCGTGAATCTTGACCGTGCCGGCCCATAGCTTCTGCGCTCCGACGCGGGCGGTGGTGATGGCGGCGGCACGGTTCATGCCCGGTGTCTGGGAGGTGTTTGTGTCCAGGCCGTTGGCGGGGATCACCCGGACACCGCTCTCGCGCCAGCCATCTGGGGGTTGGTCGGTGGAGGATGTTGCTTGGAAGAGATGAGCTGGAACTTCATGGTGCGAATGGTCGTGGCCGTGGTCGTGGTCGTGGTCGTGAGTGTGAGAATGAGAATGGTCGTGGGAATGAGAATGGGAGTCGGACATATTGGCTAGATTTAGATGCTCGTCCTGGGGTCGAGATGGCGTGCAGCATTCGAGATGTGCCAGTCTTCTCGCCTCGACTGTGACCCGGGATGGAATACTCGACACAGCAACGACCAAGTAAGTTCAATAGCCGTGAAGAGGGACCTTGTCGAGTCTTTTCTCTTTCGTAAACGAATGAATGCAGGACAGCCGACAGGTGAACAAATGGTGAGGGGTGAAGTTGTCGTTGTTGTCTGTTGACTTGATGTCCGAAGCCGAGCATGTTATATTATTGGAGAAATGGAAAGCGACCTGCATCGCGTGCAATCGTAGCGCGATCACCTCATCGCAACGACGTCTCCGCTAATCTCCCTCGTAAATACCATTCTCTCTCTGTCGAGGGTCATCAGTCGGTGCGGACACATCCTCTTGTTGTTTCCGCCTTTTGATAGGAGCTCGACACTGATTTCCACGGGCCGGCTTGTTCAAGGGAGTGGCTTGTGTGAAAAAGTGGTGTCCCGCCAGATCTACATGTCCTCCTAATCAGACTCCTTCATCAACGACTGTTTGGCAATATCCGCAACGAAACCCATCCCATGCATCTCAAGGCATGTCGTCTCTTCGATTCCTTTCGCCTTTTCTCCCTGCGCTCACGGCCTTGATAGGCTTGGGAGGCTTCATTGTCGGGATATACAGCTTCACCGCGCCAATTTCTGCGGCCCAGATCTACGGTGTTCAACTGCCTGCGAACACCGCGACCAGGAGCTTCCCTTCAAAGAAGTCCGATGAGCCTGCGGCTGTAGACAGGAACAACTCACAGCATGTGGCGTACATTTATGCCCACGGAATTCGCAATTTCGCGATCGGGCTGGCCATCATGGGTCTCACGGCTTACTGGCAATGTCAGACATCTCTTGCCGCCCAGTCTACAGCCCAGCGGTGTCTAGGTATTGTGATCATGGCCGGATCATTGACACCGGTCGTCGATGCTGTTGTCGTCTGGCAGGCTGCGCAGAAAGACAAGGCGGTGGATATGGAGACAGGTAGGAAGGCAGCTCGACTCCATGCACTTCGGTCTCTGGCCTGGTTAGCCACAGGTCTCTGGTGCTTGTTTGGTTGAAGGGCAGTGTGACAACGTTTGTTTGTCTCTGGTATTCTGTAACATCTCGTTTCGAGAGTTTCATTGTTTGATTGATTGAATGAGATTGTGTTATTTCTTTGTCCTGGCTATTTGTACCACATCCTTCCAGTTGGGAGAGGGGTCACAGTTGATGTATGCCGAGTGTGTCTTCTCTTTTGCCTGCCGCTGATGGCTCTTGTGTATTCGTCGCTCGCCCTGCTCTTCCTTGACGTTGTAACAGTATCTCTTTAATCCCTTGTCTCTGGTGCTTCGAGTGTGTAGGAGGGTACTGAACATGGCATTGTTACGTGTCTCTTGTTATATGTTTGTTCTTGATTCAAGTCAGCACCAGTACCAAAAGGATGGTTGTGGGTTTGAGACGAGTCTGGAGGAGCCGTTTGAGGTACGCAGTCAGAGGATGCATGCGAGAGAGGCTGTCTGGTGTAAAGGTCAGCTCGGCAGTTTGAGGAACGCAGTTCCAATAAGGGAGGTCTGGGAGATGTGGTGTGGAGGTAATTGTCTAAAAAGAAAGCAGTCAGAAGAAGGCGGCCTGAAAGGAGGCTCTAGAGATAGGGTGTCTGTGTGAGGCAGTTTGTGGAAGGCGGCAGAGTCTGAAGGTGGGAATGCAAAACTATGGGGGAAAAGGACCTCTAAGGGACTGCGACGTGGGCGGCGGCGAGCCCGTAAAGCTGAGGCTGACGGGCAGCGGGGATTATTCTTCGCGGGTGGAATTGGCCTGGAGATTACTTGTCAATGGGCGCGGTGAAGAGGCGTGGCTGCGGCCGACAACGGAGGCGCAGGAAGCTGGAATATGCGATGACGAGGTGGTGATGATGAGCATGAAAGGGAATGGTGGCTGCAGCAGTAGGTGCAGATGGGGGGGGGGTGTCGACGATGAGGTTCAGAAGGCAGCGACGACATGACCTTGTATACAAAGTGACGGCACCGACAGCAACAACCTCACAAGCGAGGGGTGAATTGACCTTCAAGCTACAAGTCAACTACTCCAAGTCTACCATGGGGGCTTCGCTATGGTTACAAGTACGACTGCGGCCACTCTTCTCCAAGTCCAAGCATAAAGCTCAAAGATGATGAAAAGGCAAAGAGCAATCTGTACACAATTAGCAGAAGACGAAGAAGGGCGAAGGGGAAGGGAGATGTGAGGACCCGGCCATCCATACTACCCGAAGGTAAGTATGAATGGCACTCCGCCAGCCCGCCTCCATCAGGTCGTCAGCAACCCGCACAATGCCAGAGCCAACTAACAATGGAGATTAGTAGCAAAGTGCTGGTTGCTACTCGCTGATGGAGGCGCCTCAGTTTTGGGGGATACTTACCTGTGCAGGTAGGGGGAGGAGGTGCGGGAGGCGGTGGAAGAGAAGAAGAAGGGGGAGGAGGGCAGAGGAGGAGGAGGAGGTGGTGGTGGTGGTGGAAGAAGAGGAGGAAGAAGAAGAAGGGGGAAAGAGAAGAAGAAGAGTGAGGAGAAAAAGAAGAAGTGCTGAGGACCCGGCCAACTCATACTGCCAAAGGCAAGTATGAGAGACACTCCACCATCCCGCCTTCATCAGGTCGCCAGCAAGAGGCAGTGAGGGCTGCCAGAGCCAACTAACAATGGAGATTTGTAGCAGATGACTGCGTTGCTATCTCCTGATGAAGGCGCCTCAGTTGTGAACTCACCTGGGCAATGTGAAGAAAAGAGAGAAAAAGAAGAAGAGAGCGAGCGGAGGAGCAAATACTTATAGGCGTCTGCTGGTTCGCCAAGCCTTCTCTGCAAAAGAGGCATGGCATGAGGCTGCAAATGGACCGGCTGAAACAGGGCGGGATCCGAGGGAATAACACAAGGGAGGAAGAAGTGAGGCGGGTGCTGTGTTGGGAAAGCCAAAACACCCACGGCACGCAGTGGGACTGCGGAGGAAACCAGCAACTCAGCAGGCGTTCCAGCAGGGACTGCCTTCAGCCTTCAGCCTCTCACCACAAAGCAAGATGGACGATGACGATCCTGATGGGAAAAGGAGCACAAGATCACCAAATCGCTGCTGGGAAACGCAATGGAAATGCTACGGTTGCAACGCAAATGCTGACATACAAGGCTACCGGACCGCATACCAGAACTCTACGAGGCTGCCGATCTGCGAATCTCCATCTGTACCAAGGAAACAACCATCCAACTCCACCACCACTATCAGGTTTGTTTACAGCCTGCGCTCCAGCTGACCTATCAACAGAATACTGACCATCCACAGCATACGAGTCCCTCCATCTCCTCTGCTTCGATGACTGCATTGACTCCGCTGAACTCAGTTGTGAAACTCAGAGGTCAATCGACATGAGCGGTTGACTTGAACAATACCCACCCTTGCGCACGGAACGATTGTCAATCCACCTCCTCCGCTTTCTCAGACCAACCTGCCTCAACAAACATTGCCCGTTGAGCTGCTATTGGGAACACGGCGAGGCTCAAAAACATCATGCTGCTGGAGACATACAAGGAAACCGTCTGGTCAGGTCTATTGTCCATGCAACGGAAAGAGGGAGTTACACTCGAAATGTGGTGCGTACGTACCTCGTGGCAGTCAAATGTCGCAGTGGCAGGGGTGCATTCTGCTCATTGGCGAGACGGATGGATATGCCAATGGAGCCATGCAATAATGAGGCTCCATAACTTTGTTTTTCGGTGGAACGCGAGGCTGAAACAACCTTAATTTGATGGACCACGAGGTTTACTACGACAACTTTAACAATCATACTACTAGTAAGCACCACTAGAAAGCGCCTCAGCTGTGGCCGAAAGTGTAACCAGGCTTTGCAGATGCCGCAGTTAATCAACAAGATACTAGTACATCATCATATCGCAGTCTACACACGACTTCAAGAGGCCACATACGCAAGCCACCACAGTGACTTTCAATTGACCACAAGCCGACCAGAATTGAGAATTCAATCTTCGCTTGACCCAACAGCACCTGCGCTACTTTTCAACGGCTGAGAGAACATTCACGTGGACGAACAAATTACAGTTGTGAAAGCCGAACCTACGGGCACGAGTGGTTCCTAAATTCCTCCTTCGCCGTGTACCGGGGGAGAAATCATCCGCTCTGTCGACCCAAGAAGCACTACCCCATCCAAACAGTCCATGCGCGAATAATAGTCCCAGCCCCCCTAACGCGTAATCAGCTGCTCAAATCCTGCCGACCGCTCTAATTCAAAGATGCAACCGCCCAGTGCGAAGACATCATAGCTAGACATAGACCAAACCAGGCCGGGAAAAGAAACAGGATATAGTGTCATCGACCACAAGCATGAGCATACAACAGCCAGCGCCAGACTTGTCCCTGGCGCCGTACACCACAATTCTGGCTTCAGGCTGTGCTGAGGCTTAAAACTGTTTGAACCTTTTCCCCGAAGGTACTCCACTTCCAGACAAGGAGGACAATGCGCGGCAGTGTTCAAACCCAAATACTTTCCCCACAGCTAGTGACGTTGAATTCGGCGCCCAAGCCAGCCTCTTCGGCCAAAGCACGCAGCTGGCCGACTATCACGTCGCCCGGATCAGGCCCGTCCATCAGCGTGTCTTTCACGTGAATGATGTGAACAGTAACGCCCTTGAGCGGGCTGGCGAGCTTCTGGGCCGTTTGGGCCTGCGGATTTGAGGCCGGATAAGGGTGTCCCGCTGACACTGCTCCTGAAGGAACCAACCCCGCTCCCATCGCCGTCGCTGCTCCTCCAAGTGCAGGACTAGAAGCAGCATCAGCTTGGAATTGTACGGACCGAGCGCGAACAGGCGTTGATGGGTGGGCCATGGAAGAACTCTGGTTGGAGTCGCGAGGCTCGTGAGACCGCTTGCGACGCGACGAGGAGGGCGTCCTGTTACCGCTGCCCACGTAGCCAACGGGGAGGAGTTGTGGGGATGGCATGCTGTCGAAATTGGTGGGCGTCATTTCTGGTGTCGTAGCCAGCTCGCCATTCAGTCCTCTCTTGCGTTTCCGTTTCAGCTCGGAAGGAGTCGGTGGCTGTTTCATACTCATAGTATTCACAACCGGCGTGGGCGGGAATTCGAATGGTCCCTCAGCAGCTTTGCCGTCGGCGGCTTGCTCGGCTGTTGCTTGACTCGACTCAGAGGCCGACTGCTTGCGCTTGTTGATGACGCAATGGGCGAGAAATCTGAGCTCGGCGATCAAATGCCTGGGGCACAAGTGACCGTAGAGGTCTTCATTACGGACACTGTCGTCGTACGAGCACTCGATAAAGATGGCTCGGAGGGTCCCGTTGGCGATCTTGACCGCCGCATCTTCCCAGATGATGTGATTTCGGGGCGACATGCTGACCGTATCAGGCTCAACGTCTCCAAAAATAAGAAGCTCATGGCCGGTATCATCATTCCGGATGAAAAAGGCGGAGCTTGAAACCGGCTCCAACATGTAGTTTCCCTCCATGTAGGTTGAGCCTGCTGGTCCGCCTGGCAGGCTTGGGGTCATAGAGCCCGCCGCCATTGTCATTTGCCCTCCTCCTTGCGATTGTTGTTGAGCGAAGGCCGCGAAGTAGCCATGGTCGTCAGATAGACGGGACAGTCTCCTAGACGGGAAGTTATAGTCTGACTGCGCCCATGGAAAGGAGTCACTGTGTTGGTGGGATATGCTGTGGCTCCTCCGTTGGCATTTGCCATGACTCAAGCTCCAGCATTTTGTGGCCAACCCATCGCAAACATTGACGTAGCCTCGCGACTCTCCCAGTCCCAACCGTGGATTGCCTCCCTCAATCAGCCGTCGATAGGTAACAAAGCCCACTCCGTTGGCTTCGTCCGACAGATTGGGCCATAGCCAATCGTTGAAGATGTGATTTTTGATGGCTTCGATGGTAGATGGTAGAGCCACAATTGCTTTGGCTTCCCGCCCAAACTCCAGCGCCGGCGTGTTTATTGCGAGGGACGACAGATGATCAAGGTGCGGATGAGTGATCAGAAAAGCATGTAGGATCTCCCGGAAAATGTACAGGGCGTTTGCTTTGGCAGAGATACCGGGGAACTTGATGCCCGCAAACGGACCCGACTCCAATGTCTTGGAGTAGTCTTTGGGCGGGATGGTCTCTGACTTGCTGGGCATTTCTCGTTGCAGGATCCGGATGATGCTGGCCAGATGTGCTCCCGCATCGACTGCTATCATGGAACTCTTGCGCCATCCTGCACGAGCATTTCGCACGAGCATTCCAGTGACATTGTCTTCGCGAGGGCCGCCTGAGGATCCCTAATGATGTGATCAGCTACACGATCTTGAGCGACCCTCACACGGCAGAGGAGCTCGACATTTCCAAGGGAACGTGATCGGGAACCAGAGCTGGCCGTTCCGCAACAATGGCAATGCCACCACACGCAGATCCTGTGCAATCGATAGCCGTCCTCGTGGAAGCACTTACCAACACTATAACCTGGAACGAAGCACCCTCCTTTTTTCCGTGTACGCGCAGCTCGGGCAGAGCATCGCGCAGAGCATCTTCTTCTCTCATGAGTGTCTTTGTTGCGTCGGGCTGTGTTCTGCGCTTTTTACTTCTGCCTGCCCCAGTCTTTCTTTGTACTCTCGGCCCGTTGCACAAGGTCTTTGTTCTGCACCGGCGGTCAACCGAGGCCTGGTCCGATTATGAATGTTTCAAAGATTCAAACGGCGGTATCGCATCGGGTAGCTGCTGCAAACTTGGAGCCGAAGCGAAACAGCGTAAAGCGGAATGACCGTGGTGGGATCGACGGAAAGGAAAAGGAGCCTCGTAGTTTATTCAAAGCCCGTCAATGGGTCAATATAAGGACATCAATTCATATGAGCTGGTGAGCCGGGGGAGGCCGCTTGTCATACACAGCAGTTAGGACAGCTAGGCGAGGTTCAAGCATTGAGATGTGGACGGACGGCGCCGAGTAGACATTGTCGGTCTGAGATTGAAACTTGACTGGGTTGTCAGTAGAATTCCAATAAGCGAGAAAGCATCTCCCACTATTAGTATGACATTTATCAAGGACACGATGTAGACCGGGCACTCGAGAAGGTCTGTGTGCTCGTCTACCATCGAGAGCTGGTACCACAATGCAATAATGTTTTCACAGCTGCGTCATTTCTCCTCGCCCACGCTCTCGAACATGAGATGGAGAGCAGATGGGAGCTTTTGGTAGGTGCACGTCGTCGACTGGGGCTCCCTGCCGCTCTGGGGCCTCCGTAGCCCTTTAGCACTCTAGGTACAGTAGTCGTCTGGAGTCAGGGGTCACTATGGGTCAACGGAAGTGCTAGTCAGTCGGTGTTCGTAAGGGACATGAACAATGCTCTTATCCACCCTTAAGACCCTACACCAGGAGGCAGCTAAGAAGTACCACAGCAGATATAAATGCACTTCAGAATTCCAGCCTGTGCAACATTTTGAAGAGAAGTATTGTTTTGGCGATTGGCCAATATCACTCCATGCACTATAGCAAAGTGACCTTAACGTCCTTGTGGCTTCAAATTGCTCTATTTTCCTGGCCGTCGCTAGTCATCATGGAGACTCAAGAAAGCACAAATTTTGGAATTGCTGCCTCCAAAGACGAACGAGGACGCAGACTCGGAAAGTTGTTTCAGACATAGACATAAATCATCAAAGAAAAAGTTCATTTTTCATGCTAGGGTATCTCATGTGTGACTCGGTCCCGCCGCTTCGCCTACAGCAGCATCATAAGTTGGAATGGGTGGTTGACCCGTTCGATCGTCTGGTGGATCTCTCCTGCCATCATCATCTCTTGCTTCGCTGCCTCTCCGACTCCGAGGAGGACTACTGTACTCCGGAGGTGGAATGATGACCTGCCCATTGGGCGTATTCTCGACGGGTTGATTTTGGATATCACCAAAATCCAACAACATATTTCCCTGACTGGGAAGATCTTGCGTGGAGACATGCGCAAGTTGAGACAGTGATATGTCTGTGGGTGATCGAATTGGTCCAGGACTCAATCCAATCCTCGCAAGGCCGCTTCGTGTCCTTGAGTGGCCGGGCTGATACTCTGGTTGTCGAGTACCCTCCCTGCCTGTCTCAAGCAAGATGCTGCCTTGCTCGCTGCCATACGGCGGAGGAGGAGCAAGACTGCCGGTCATTGGTGCGAGCCCCCATTTCTTGACGTTGGCCTCGATAAAAACGAAGCCCATCTGCCCAAAGTTGACATGCACGGTACAGGGACCGTTGGCACCCACGGTCGGGAAGAAGTTTTGATTTTTCAGATTGTGCGCAACCTCGTCCAGTTTCTTGCCGTTGCGTGTGAAGAAAATACTCCCAGTCCGGGGCCGATAACCCACACCGATCACATCCCCCTGCACATATGGAGGGCCGTAGGGAGTTGCAGCGAAGGGTTGATTGTACCGTCGGTGACCGGTCGAGATATATGCGACCGAGGTTTTGTGAAAACCTAGCATGTTAGTACTGACCATGACATGATCAACAAACGCAACATACCAGGTAATCGGAATAAAGGATATGGTTTAGTGGTCATCCCGACACTGATCAAACTTGATTCCGGCTTGTCGTAAATCTTCGCCTCCCAGTAGTAGACCTCATTCTGTTTCGGGACTGGTAGGTTGCTTTGAACACTACACTCGGAATCGAAGAACTCGATCTCCGTCCTAGCTTCGACGAAGCAGTTGGCAATCTCTAGCTCCGGTTCGAACTCCCAGGCCGAAACGCCCTTCTCCTGGATTGCCAGAAACTGCGAGAGCGATATATCGGTTTGGACGGATTCGGGCGGGTTCGCCTGGATAAAAGCTAGACACGATGTCAGAGCCGACAACAATAAGACTTGAGACGTTAGGGAAAGACCCACCCTTTGCCCTCAGATATTCCACTCGTTGTAACTCATCCATTGTCTCCAGGGCTTCCGCCTCTTCCTGCGCAAAAGCCTGCTCATCATCGAACTCGCCTGGCCGGCCTATCCGGTCCAGAAGAATTCGCCCTCGGGAGGTATATCTGAAGAAGAAGAAAACGGCCAGGACCAGAACCGCAATGCCTGCGGAACCGAATGCGGATAATACCCCGATAAGGATACCACGGCCTGTTGATCCGCCATCATTGATGTTTATAACGATTGAATTGGGCGAGCGTCCAGCCGTAGAATCTATTCGGTCTTGCCGCCAGCCCGGGTGGCCGGTGAAATGTGAGGAAGAACTGGAGTCGGAGGGTAGGGATGTGGAAGAGGGGCGGATGGAGGTATCGAATGTCATCGCAAGTCGCGCATGTTGGATCTGCTCAGCGCCGGGCTGCATCGCTCCTATGGAGGGCGGATTCGATGGATGAAGGGTGAAGAGACTTTGAAGGATAGAGATTGTGGCGGAAGGGTAGGTGCAAACCGATGTAGAAGAGCAGCGGGGTTCTAGGCCAATTGAGGGAGCTAGAGTCGAGGTCGAGGAAAGGTGGGATCCGATTTGAATCAGTTCAAGTGCAGCGCCTCCACGTAAAGGACTCGGATATCAAACACAAGGCCACCATTCTGGGGTCATCACCGTGCTTGTTATGACACCACAGCGGTGATGATGTCGGTTGAGAGGTTTGATAAAATGAACTTGAAGGCAGATATTGGATAAGTTGGTTTCGTGATGGAAGACGAGCGAGTATGAGCGAAAGGGAATAAGACCTCCCTAACCGCATGACACATGCCCAGAAGATGCATCGAGCGATGGAGCCGGGCGTCACAGGCACCTAGTAGGCACCTACATTGTGGTGATCGACCCTACGGCGATGGCGGCTGCCCCGTAACCGCCAGTAGAGCGTGGCTAACTGAAGGTGCATCTGCCACGGTACAGAGTATTATTATTTCTTGTTAGGAGTACCTAACCTAGTGCCGCCTGTACTGTCCACCTAACAGCGGTACCGCCATGGCAACGAAGCCACTGCACCGACCAGCCGCGCCCAAGATCACCCGTCAAACTGTGCGGGAACTCCACCCAAGTTGAACACTGGCACGACTTGATCTTGAAGTGCAGACCATCATCGAACAATCGAGGATATATGGGAGGTCAACCCATGCTTTATGTCTTTATTTCTACGTCACCCCTTTCGAAGGCTCGCGTGCTCGAGTTGTTTCCAGCAATGCCTCCGGTTTCACAAAGGCTCCCGCCTCGTCCTTCAGATCTTGCTGCCCTTCTTCTTTGACTTCCATCCGGTGAGCACACTGCCGCCATCAATCTCGATGACATTGCCCGTCATGTGCGCCGACGCCATGCTACTCAGGAATATCACCAATCCTGCAAAGTCGGAGGGTTTGCCCACACGCCCCGTAGGCTGTCGCTCCAAGAGTGTGTCGATGTACTTTTCAATTCCGAAATTGGTCATCCGTGACGGGAAAACGCCACTAGCAAGATATTGGTCAGGACTGGACGTCCACGTAGTGCAGAGATGAAGACTTACGGGCAGATACAATTCACCATGATGTTCTGCGGTGCCAGTTTCGATGCTTGCATCTTGGTCAGATGGATGCAAGCCGCTTTCGATGGTCCGTCTGCGATGGAAAATGTCAGCATCAATATCTCCTGGATGTTTTTGTCCCAGGGGGACGTACAACTATACGTTCCATGACCCGGAGCAGAAAGGCCCCCGTCGTCGGTGGTTGTAACGTCTGTGGTCATAATACCGGCCATCGAAGCAATGTTGATCACCCGTGATGGCATATTGGCGCTGGTTCCTTTTAGCAATAAAGGTTCCAGGCCGACCGTCATGTAAAAGACCGACTTGACGTTCAATGCCATCAACTTGTCCCAGCCACCCTCTGGAAAGTCGTAGTAGGATGCCCCCCAAGTAACCCCCGTGTTGTTGAGGAGTACGGTCAACCGGTCAGTACGCTTCTTGACCTCGCTCACCAGTCCGTCACATCCAGCTTTATCCTTCAAGTCGGCCACGATGTACTCGCATTTGCCTGGTCCAAGGGAGTTCAACCGGTCTGCCGTTTTCTTCAGTTCGGACTCTTTACGACTGGCAATAAAGACCTTCGCTCCGTTTTGAATGAATCCTTGAGCTGCCATTTCGCCCAACCCTGTGGCGCCTCCTGTAACCAGAACTACATGATTGCTGACATCGAAGAGCGTCGAGACACGAAGATCGGCCACCGAAGTCATCATTGACTTGATTTATGGCGGGTTGAAAGGGATCTGGCGCGGATACCTGTTGGGAGGACCTGTGCACAAGTATCAAGTCCATACAGATCAATCAAGATCGCATATATATATCGCCTGTAGATCTGGGGAAGATGGGGTCACCGGTAATGTCGGCCATGATTCAAGTTGTAGGGTCTATGGGCCGAACCTCGGCTGTTTGATTGCAGATACTGGCGGGGAGCATACATTCTCTCAGCTCTGGGTTCATCATCGACGAGCCTCCAATATCACGCCGTTGTCGATATTGACTGACATATGGTAGTGACGAAGTGATTATGGACCTTCAAACCCTGATGCCATGAAACCATCTTCATGTTCGAGCATTCATGCTTAGAGGCTCACCGGTGTCGGACATGGCTGAATTATACTATGGATCAATACAAGGCTAGCGCAGAACTTGAACTTGCAGTCCACCGTAGTCTGCCAAGGCCAGATCTGCAATCTGAACTTGAAGTTAAGTGATCTGGGTGCTTCATCTTGCTGGCACTGAACTTCAGAGATACTATGTCCTGCTGGTCAGGAATGCTGAGAAAGCGACTCGATATGAGGTCTGAGGCTGAGGGTTACACCATCGTGTGCAAAGTCACCCGACGTTCAAGTAATGCTACGGTGCCGTACTACTAGTAGTATGGCAATCCAGTGCGGTGGGTGCACAAGTGGTCAGAATGCGGGGGCAAAATCGACACTGGTGTTCTGACTCATGAGCGAAACTCGGCCTGCGCATCGGCCACCTCCACGCCACCTATTCTGTGACTCTCACACCACGCAGCCTCGTTGTGCCTATTTGGAACCCGAAAACGCAGGCATACGCCTTTTCCGTCACACAACCACCGCGCTCTCATCAGGTTGGTCTCATGTGACTCACGCTGCCTATGCCGTCGTATAGACTCATTATTCCAGGCAAGTATGTTCTTAATATCCCTCGCTGATGCCCCATCTCCCCATCATCTTCACATTCTCCCTCGTGCATCTACCCATTCTACGTTGCACTCACTCCCACTCGCAACACGGCAGCGACCTTGCTCTAGCAGCGGCAACATAACTGCAAAACTACAATGGCACATAAACATAACCGCAGACGAGTACGTCCACGTGGTCGGGGCTCTCGTACTGCGAGCTTGACCTTCGGCATGTTGGACAACTTTACGGTGCCGTTTGCCACGTCTCATCCTTTGGCGTCTATCTCAGAATCCACGCGAGACCAAATCATACCACCGTCCTTTCTTCGCAATCCCAACGCCACTATCGCCTCAAAGCATTTGAACAATCGATACGCAGCTTGGCAGAACCGCGATGTGATTCGAACCCGAGACAATGTCAAGAACGAAACGGAACGGATAAAACTATTTGGTGGTGAGCCTGGCGACGATGTGGGGCTCTGCTACAAGATGATGGAAGTGTTTCAAGGGATGAATTGGATTGACAGCCTTGATTAGATGGCATGGATCACACGAATTATGACTTGATGTTTGCACAATCTGGGGGGTTCAGGTCAACAAATCTGGAGGATGGCACTGAATCTCGACTAACAGGATACCGGGCGCTCAAGCTTGACTTGTAGCATTGAAGGCATTGAAGGCATTCAAGAATTAAAGGACTGGTCTCTTGCACGCTTGTTCCCTCACTGCCGAACAAGATGTTTCCAGACGTCGCAAGCTAGCTGGTGACCGGTACTCGCGACATTTTTACAAGATGGATGTGTTCACAATTTGCACAGCGTTTGAGCTCGTTGCCATGCAATGAAAGGGGGGGCGTTTGTCGAAAACGATGAAACAATTTACCCGGTCAGATTAATGCATCATAGTTGGCTGTGGTTTGACACAAGCCTGGAAAAATGATCAGCTGTTTCACGTATATGAGCTCTACGCTGGCTTTGGCCGACGAACTGGACGCTCGCTCCCCATGGGCGCGGCGCACCAAGTACCTTAGTTGGATGCCTACCTACCTAGGTAGTAGTACCTTAGTAAGGACCACAGTATTTGCATGGGGTTAGTACAGGTACACGGGCGCAGCACTGACTGGATTGAATGGAGGCCTGTGCCATTGAAACCGCCAGACTGTGGCGCCAACGCCACACCTCGTTTTCTTGCCAGGTCTGGGTGGATTTCCGAAGCTTGACCTAATGCTTGTCCCACACTGCACTGCAGGCATGGAGATTGACTCCACTGCCTTAAGCGCCGTCAAGGTATTCAGTTGTTCAGGGGACCTACAAACAGCACTGATGCGTACCTGTTAGCACAAATGCCTATCTTTGAACGGCAGATAGGTGCAAGCATCTTGCTGCTCCCTGCAAGCGGTGTCTGATGGTGCAAATCCTCGTTTCCGAACGCAGGCTTCTCTCCGTCGTCGGTGACTTACAATGTTGTAGTAGTACTAAGGTACCACAAACTACGTAATTTGCTACTAAGGACTGCGAGGTGGATCGGTCAAGCCACAGCTAAACGTCAGCCAAGCAATTAGCCCGCGAGCTTGTTTCCTTCCTTGGAACTTGAATTGGTCCTTTTGTCGATCTGCAAGCCAAGCCATTCCCAATCCATCAATCGCTTGGATCCTTACCTTACTGCCCAGTTTGTGCAAGACGACGCCGTCAAACCCCAAAACAAGGCACAAGACGTCGGCATCCCAGACTCTGAACTCGATCACCCTTTCTGCTGCGTCATTCAGAGACTGTTGTGATACATCGTGTCTCGAAGCTGAAATAGAGAGGCTCCTCTCTTGGAAGCCATCTGTCTATCACTTCGGCCTCACTGTTCACTCAGGTCGCAGCTGACCATCGGGTTTCACTTCGACCTTCAAGTTCTCGGGAACAGCAAATTCTCATTCTCCTGCCTATCTGTCCTCCGTCGCAATCACCAGTATTCGATCCTTGCATCCCTCTCGCACTCGCGCAGTCTTCACGATGGGTTTGTTCTCGAGACGAACCGACGGCGCAGCCACCAATGGGCCCAGCACCACTCGTGATTCAAAGATGAATGGACAGAATCGGGCTACAACCAAGGGCGAGCCTTTTGACATTAGTTCTGGTCACTTCAATCGCCGCCCAACCTTTGGACAATGGTATGTTGATTAACCCTACATCAGAAGTTTGATTGCACGAGGGGACTAACACATTCCAAAGGATCAAGTTCACCTGGCTCGATATCCTGACCATGGCCGCCATGGGCGCAGTTGGACTTGGTATCTACGAAGCGAAACCAGCGCCGAGTCGTTCGTTCCCTGTCACCTTCCTCGACGGAGAGATCGTCTACCCTCAGTTTTCCTACCCCCTGCGCCATGAGATCGTTCCCATCTGGCTCGCAGCCCTTCTGGCCGCCTTGATCCCGATTTTCATCATCTTGTGCATGCAAATCCGGGTTAGATCCTTCTGGGACGCCAACAACGCAATCCTCGGTCTTCTCTATTCCCTCATCGCCGCGGCCGTCTTCCAAGTTTTTGTCAAATGGCTCATTGGTGGACTACGCCCTCACTTTCTCAGTGTCTGCGATCCAGACCCAGCACTGATTACTACTGGTGGGACCGGCTTTCGAAATGTCATGTTTCAACGAAATGTTTGTCGTGGCAATGCTAGTCAGATCGATGACTCGTTGGAGTCGATGCCTTCGGGCCACAGCACCGCTGCCTGGGCTGGCTTCTTCTACCTCTACCTGTACCTGAACGCGAAATTGAAGGTTTTCAGCAACTACCACCCAGCATTCTGGAAGTTGATTGCACTCTACGCCCCTCTTCTGGGAGCAACTCTGATCACCGGTGCGCTTACCATTGACGAATACCACAACTGGTATGACTGCTTGGCCGGCGCTGTCATTGGCACCGTCTTTGCCCTTTCTGCTTATCGCATGCTCTACGCCTCTGTCTGGGACTTCCGCTTCAACCACATCCCGCTAACCCGGCACACTCCCTTCTCCTACGGCGCTGGTGCAGCTGGTGCAGGCGGCTTTGAGTCCGCGGTCTTCACACGACGTGCTGGTTGGGGTTATGAGGAAGCATATGGAGGTGCTCCCTTTGACGCTGCTCATGGTTTGAGAGGACAGGTGGCAGGATTCAATACTGGTGCTGGTCCTCACGGTGCCGACACCCGCAATGGCGATGTCGAACATAACGCTGGTTTCGCTCCTACAAATGGTGTTACCGGTGGGTATACCAACGGCACAACTACCGGTCATGGCGCGCCTCTCAATGAACCAGGTCCAGCAGCATTTTCGGACGGGAGATACCATGCTCGCCGAAGCATTGAACGAAAGGCTGTCCCCATCTAAGCATCAGGAAGCTGATTGAGGAGTCATGGTTATCCAACCCTTGAAGCCAGCTCGTTGCGAACATGCATATGGCATGATTTCTCGAGGCACGACAACACTTGCATGGAGTCTGGAGTCGCTGGATGCAGCATTGCGCAAAGCATGGAGTATGGGGAGTTACGTGACAAGGCATGCAACATTGCAATGCGCATCGAAGCAAGTTTTATTGTCTTGGGAAGATCAAGCGCGAGCATTGCTGATCCCCCTGCATGGCTTTAGCTAGGTACCTAGCTACCACCTAGGTAGTATTCTACCCCCATAATAAAGATGTAATCAACATGAAAACTGGACTCCGACGACTGTTTCTCACTTAATCAGAGTAGGTGCCCCTTCCCTGGATACTAGTAGAGATATAAGTAGTAGGAATAACTGGAATCGAAGCGTCCTTCCTAGTGTCTACTCATTCGATGGCTAGTATAAGTATTCACTTCAACTTTATCAACCGCTCTGTCACGGTCATTGGCCAACACCAGCAGTCGCCGCCAACACCTCTTTCACAGCTTCCAACAACTTGGGATGTATACTTGCAGGAGCGGCAACCAAGCCCAGATTCGACTCGAGGTTTCTGCCCAAACCAAAGTCAAAGGGCTTACCACTCGTATCTGACAAGACGCCGCCGACCTCGGCATAAATGAGCTGGCCACCAGCATGATCCCAGACCGAGGCCCTGTACGACCTATCCGGCGGGATGCGGACCATGGCATCAAACGCACCGACGGCCAAACCGATATATTTCATCTGCGACGACCAGATATCCGTGCCCGGCCAGGTCGTGGAGCCGAGCCTCTCAGCGATAGCGCGATGGATCTGGTGCGTGATATTGTCGCTGGCGACAGAATCGACCCAACGTATCTTGGCCGGATCGACGACCTCTGCGATCCTTCCCAACCTCTGAGGCGTTTCCACTCGGCCCCGTGCAATCGGCCTGATATACGCTCCCTGGCCCACGACGGCGGACAGCATCCGACCCAGCCCCTTGCTGTCGATGAGATCTTCACGCACCTCACCGCCCTCTCCAATGAGCAGGTTCGGACACCCGAGCACGCCGAGTTTCTGTTTCCCACCCTCCACGAGGGCCAGACATACCGCGTACTGCTGGTTGCGCATGAACGTGGCCGTGCCGTCGACGGGATCTAAGACCCAGTTCCGCCCGCTTTGGGATCCGGCTTTGGCGCCCAGGTCGATTGTCGCGAGCATCTCCTCCTTGGAGCCGATTTTGCCCGGGAGCTCCTCGCTCGGCGGATCGTCTAGTGAAGTCGTAGACACGAGCTCCCATACCCGGTCGCAGAGCGCGGCGTTTCCTCGGAGCGCTTCGGCGTCTTCTTCGCCGATGAAGCCGTCGGCTGGGAAATTGCGGTGCAGGGCACTGATGATGAGCGCTTGCGCGGCGAAGTCGGCTATCGTCACGGGGCTGGCGTCGCTTTTGTCAATGGCGCCTTTGTCGAGCGCGGTCACGATGCGTTTGGTGAGTAGCGACGCGCGCTGGACGGTGAGCAGGGCGATGGAGAGTTCATGACTGTAGGGATTGTCGGCTGTCATGACGGAAAGCGCGGAAAAGCGTGTCGACTGTGGCTGTGGCTGTGGCTGAAGTTGATTTATATGTACAGGGTGTTTGCAAACGAATGGCTGCTATGTATACTTATACTGCACCGAGTAAGGACCAATGATCAATTCGTGAAGTACTAGTATAATAAGGCAGTTAGATGCCTTAATTAAGGTAGGTTTGAAGGGGTTCAGTTGGTTTGAAAAGGAGTAATGCAAGATGACATCAGACATGGATGTGGATCCTCCATTTGAAGTTATGAATTTTCAATACAGTGATTATGCAAAATCTCGGCGCCATCGGAACTCCATTTCCAGTGCGCTGGTCTCGGGATGGTGTTGGAGACGCGAGTTAGATTGGACACCGGAGTATCGGCGATTGCCAAAATACCTTAATATGATTCCCGGAACCAACGTCGAACGCTTTGACCTGTCTTTCGTCAAAGACTATTCGGACTCCAGTCGCACGTATTTGAGTAGATGATTGAGCTGTCCTTGATCTTATCCCTGCATACATTATTGGCCGGTGAACATTATCGCTTGTGGCATACTCGAACTGGTTCTTGTCGAAGGAGTATGAGCGGCAATGGGGCGGGACAAGGGCCACATCGAGCCGTATCGCAAGGGTTGATAAGTGATATTCGATGGCTCCTGAAGGCGAAGGAGGTGCGTATTCATCCAGGGACAGTGTGGATAGACAGCGGCCATTGATCTACCCAGAAGAAATTGAAAAGGTGACGTCTAAGGACACGATTCGACGCTTGCGAACCGTCTCCCTGTTGTTCAACCTTATTTAGCCGATATGGGACATTTTCTCGACGGTTCCTGCTGCATACTCAGAGCCAGGACGGGGTAGGAAAGTCAGCTGTATTCTCAAGAGCGCCCCAATCGAAGGATATCTGGTCAAGCTCGGCGAAAGAGAAGGGCGCCTGAGGTGTGTTGCTTCCACTGGACTCAACCCCGGCGGTCAACGATAGTAGTTGGAGGTATTGGTTGTGATATCGATCATTGTCGGGCGTCGGAGTGTCAGAGAACTGGGCTGCATCTGCGGAGCCTGTTTCGGACTCTGGCGGTCGCTGCCCATGTCGCCACCCGGCGGCTGTGCAGTCAAGGTCCGCTCGGTTTCTGTTGTGCTCGATGTGACTGTGTCCGGCGTTCTTGTCGTGCATCGAGGTCGTTGCCATCCTCCCATTGACGGAAGACCTGCTGCTTAGGTCTGCCAGAGTCCTGGATACGACCAGGTCAAATGCGTCACGTTTGCCTCGGAAATTAGGGAAGTGCTCGACCATCCCCCACAGGACAGACGAGCAGGTACGCACGAGCGATTCGAGATGGCGAAATGTGATACGCTCTTGGACTGAATGCGACTTCACGTACGCATACATCAAGGCGGTTCCTGCCGAGAACAGGGTTTCCACTGCCAGCCAATATATGGTGAGTTGGTGCTTCGTGAAGAACCGGCGGTATAGCTGGATTGTGTTGCTTGCGGCATCTGCAAGTGCCAGTAAGCCCTGCTCAGACGGAGTAGGGATGTTGAGCGAGGGCTGGTATAGGTAGAGGAGCGCGGCATAGTAGGTGACTTCGAAGTTCTCCAGGTTTTTATGTTCACGGTGGGTTAGCGTCTCCGGTCGCGGCGTGTCGTTGTACCAGCTCTGTAGACGGTGGCACATTTGCTGTTGCCAAACACTCAGATCGACCGGGATGTATGCTAAAGGTGCAGGTGGTTTCTCATACAGCACTACCCGCATTTCGGATTGCAGTTGGCGGTACCGAAGCAGGTGGAGAGCGACACGCTTCGGCTTAGGTGTCGATTCATCAGCCACTACAATACCGTTTGAGGTGATGTTCTCGTCGTTCTCTTGACTGAAGACCTGTCTAGGTCAGCATTTGGTGCCATTGGGGTTTGCTCAAGATACGGTACCTTGGCCATGATGACGCCGTCAGATAGAGATGATGGCAGACCCAGAGTTATTGAGATGTTGATATCCATCGAATACGCAACCCAAAAGGTTCTCCTCCTATCTTCGAGCGTCAAATCATCCAGCTTGTGTGATGGTGGAGGTTCTTGGTGGAGGCCAAGTTCGACTGCCAGGCGCATGGCTGTGCCCACTGTCTTCCAGGTAGCCCATTCTATGGGATGGTGGTAAGAGTACTGCGCAATAAGCAGAAGAGCCTGAACGCCCCTTACATCGCTCGGTAGGCCGGCTTCATTGATGGCCTTGAGCGCCGTCTTGTGATATCGCTCCGCCATCGACGTTGGTATCCTCCATGGGTCATACTTCTGCAGTAACAACAACGCTACTGCGAAGACTTCAAACACGAAAAACACTGCCAATTTATGATCTGTGCTGGCTTCAGTCAAGTCGACCGTCCGTGTGGTGCTACTGAGAAGCTCGAACTTTTGTACCAATGTTGGTTCATGGAGTAGGGGTAAACTCTGGTTCGCAAAGTTGAAGTAAGCCCGGAAAAGGTTCTGCGCGCCTTCTCTCGTGGGCATTGAGATCGGGGAAGTGTCGAATTCATCGGGGGAAAGGGCTTTCTCCTGGAGTCCTTGCTCGAGGTCAGGTCTTTCAGCTCCGTGTGGGGTAATTTTTGTTCTCATAAGCTCTGTCAACAGCACATCAGAGAGTGCTGGCTCCTCGGTAGGGCCGTGTTGTGCCAATGCCATTGCCAGTGTCGTGTCGAGCGTGTTATTCATTGGCGTGGGTGGGTGAGCTTCCACATTTTGACGAGGCCGGTTCGGGGGGTATGAATCCGCCAGATGAGAAGCCGGAACAGTCACCGACGTAGTAGGAGATCTTGAAGTCGTCTCATGATCGGTGTCATGGATATGATGCTCCTGGAGCTTCGACTCAAGAAGAGCTATACGTTCTTCCAGGTCGCGGACATAGCTGTATTCGAAACGTTACTTGATGTTGGGCAAACGAGGCTGAGGCTAAGATCAAGACCTTCTGGGCACATGCCGCGATGTCAGCGCATCGTAGTTCACACATTCTGTCCCGGCAAGTTCGCACAGGCTGCATCTCTGTGAAGATGGTTAGTGCAACTGTTCCCAACCGGTGCCACGATCATTGACACTTACAGGGAGCTTCTGATCACATCGCTTCTTCTTCCGTCGGCACCGGATACAGGCTGTAATATTGGTCTTATTCGAACGGGTCCCCGATGGCATCTGGACATGCTTTTCGAACACGGCCATCAGCGAAATGTGTTGATTGAGGTGGCAAGATCAAAGCGGCTAGGGGCAGCCGGCCCGGGAGAATAGAATAGCCGTTTCTGATCTCCTTTGTTGATCTTGGTTCTATTGACAATGCTGAGAATTCTCCGCAACCAGGTGGTCCTCGTCAGCACCGTGTATTGTACACGTGGACTCCATCATGGACGTGGAACATTTGTACTCTCTCAGCAAAGAGGAAGCAGAGGTCGAAATTACCTTATCTCCATAGCCCTAGCTAGTGGGGTGATGGGGTCGTATATAGCCAATGGCGGCAGATGCCGCCCTCCTTACCCTGTTGCGGTAGTAACGATAACGGGCCCTGGCCTTGTCCGACCCCATATTTCCTTATCTCGCATACTGGCCCGTTATCTCTCGCTCACATGTCCGCCAGCCTTTCTAGAAGCAGTCAGCGAGGATAAGAGGACCAAGCGTGGACGAAGCTCGGCTCTACAAGTCAGGAGAAATGCTTGTATGGTCTCCCAGCGTCAAGATTTAGCTTTAAGGTATGGAGTTTCTCACAGTAGCCAAGTTCATCTACCTATCACTTCAACTACCTAGGCAGCGATCATAGCCGACTGCGGACGACTGTCTGGAGTTCTCGAAGGGTCTCGCCCATGAAGGATGCACTTCCGACGCTCTCCTTGTCAGCCCACGCCCATCGATCGGCGTATTTCTTGTCCAGTTTGCCTTGGAGAGAGTCCAGGATCAGATCACCAATGACGGTAAGAAACTTGAATCCGTGCCCTGAATCACCGGTGGCGATATGGAGACCCTTGATGGCTGGGTGTGGCGCAATAATGAAATCGGTAGACTTGGTTTTGGAAACCCTTTTGGGACCCAGCGTCAGCATTTTGATTCCCCACACAGACACAGCGGGGGCTGGACATCAACTTACCAACAGATCTTGCTTCGATCAAACGGTCGGTCAGCCAGTTCTGGCATGAGTTCACGCAGGTTATCGCGGATGCCGGCTTCTACTTCCAACGGTATCACATCGGTAGGGTTGGTGACGACAGTTCGAGGAAGCGACGTCTTGATCTTCTTAGACGGATGCTCCGGATGAGGGATAGAAACTGTATTTCGAAATGGGAGCGTCCGGAGGAGGCACTTCATCTCGCCTTTGTAGGGCGGGAAAAGGTTCAAGCCGGTGCTGAGATTGGTCGTGATTGACATATTCTTCCATTTGGCAGTCTCCTCGTCGGTCACTTTGATCCATGCCACGGGAATACCGGCGGACACGGTCACATCGTCCAGGTATACCAACTTGTTCGACCAAGCACCAGCTGCGACCAATACCAACGGTGCATTCAATACTTGGCCATTCTCCAAAACAACACCAGATGTTTTCCCATTTGCGACGCACACCTTTTCCACGGCGACTCCGCACCGGAAAGAAATGGACGGATGGGACAAGCAGCGCTCGTAGTAAACGCGAGTGAATTCTTTCGCGTCCACCCAAGCATCCTTGAGGTTACAATAACCTACGTTCCACTCCCGGCAGCCGTTCAAGCGCGCTTCTGGTACGAGTTGTGCCCCAGGACCGTGAATACGTTGATAGATGGCTTCAGGTGTAGACATCTCCACCAGCACACTGTCGCCATCTCGTTTTCGAATATTGACCATACACTGCTTCCAGTTCTCGAGCAGTGGTCCGGGCTTGCCATCGGTCACGAATGTCATGCCTTGCTTGAAGTAATACGGGCTGAGCTCTGGATCCTCTTCAATCTTCTGCTGGGCTTCCTCAGCAAGCTGAGAGTAAACAGGATCGGCATAGTCTGCAAGCTCTCAGCACGGTCCCATGCAATCGGCACCATGTTAGCAGGGGCAATACGTACCAGCTCGTATACACCTGGTGGTGTCGACGCTGGCGCCATCTTCGACCGGCGGTACGAGGCGATCAATGACAGTCACTCTGGTCGAGGGGTGGCGATGGGCGACGGCCAGGGCGGTCGACAAGCCAAAGACCCCTGCGCCAACGATAATCAACGTATCTGGGAAAGCTTCGGCCATGATGCTTGGTTGAGCAATCTTCACAAATCGCGAATCGATCGATCAGTCTACATTTTATAGACAACCACGAATCAGGCCGCAAATTTCAGCGGCCATCGCCGCCCAGTGGATGCGCCCATTGACAACATGAGGCCGACCAGCAAGCCCTGGGATCCGCACATCACTGCTGCGATAAGCTAACTGACAGATCTCCCGCGTTAGTGCTGCTACCCCGTCGGCCCTGTCGCCGACCATATCAAGTGGATACAAGGCCAGCTGTGGAGCCGGCGGCGGCGGATACCGCTCGTTGGCGCTGTTTACCGCCATCTGCATATCCCAAACCGGGGGTATATCAAGTACTCCCTATCTTCCCTTACGAAATGGATAGGTGAGGACGAGTCTTTCTTGCAAATCAACCTTTGAGCTCTCCCAAAATGGACTTTGTCGAGCCCCTCAAGAAAAATGCAGACGCTCTCGTCATATCACCACACGACGGAGAGGACGTGGTGGTGGACACCTCGTTATGGTCGGACAAAGAAGAGAAGGCTGTTCTTCGCCGGACGGACCTGATGCTTATGCCCGCCATCTGGGTCATGTATTTGTTTTCCTATGCGGACCGCACAAAGTAAGGGATTTTCTCCTCCACCCCAGTGTGAAGACGACGGACGGCCTGGCTGACCACGACCACAGTATTGGCAATGCGAAAGTCGCCGGCATGGCGACAGACCTCCATCTGTCCTCGAGTCAATACTCGATGTCGCTGGTGATATTTTTCATATCATATGTGGTGTTCGAGGTCCCGAGTAACCTCATCCTCTCCAAGACTCGTCCGTCCATCTACCTTACCATCATGATGGCGGCCTGGGGCATCGTGACCTGCTGCATGGGCACGGTCAAAAGCTATGGGGGCTTGCTGGCCGTTCGCTTCATCATTGGTGTGTTGGAGGCTGCCTACGCCCCTGGTGTCACTCTCCTGCTCTCGACCTGGTACAAGAAGGACGAACAGGCTCAACGCTTCTCCATCTTCTACTCCGCGGCTGTCCTCTCCGGCGCCTTTGGAGGGATTGTCAGCGGCGCCATCACAGGCCATCTCGATGGCGCTCGCGGTATCGCTGGGTGGCGATGGCTTTTTGTGAGACCGTAGCACACCCTCAAGGATCAAACAGTGTGACTGACTCTTTGTAGATTGTTGAAGGTGCAGCCACAATATTCGTTGCCATTGTCAGCTTTTTCATCCTCCCCGATTTCCCAGCAACCACGAAGCGTCTATCTCCACGCCAGAAACACATCGCCACGCAACGCCTGTTTGCAGACAACATCTCAAGCCGCACCGAGGACCAGCCGCTCCTCGGTCACTTCGAAGCGGTGAAAGCTTCACTGCTGGACTGGAGAGTTTGGATTCTGACCATGGGATATGTGGTGAGTACACCCTCTCGACCTGGCCATTTGGTACAATCAAATACTAAACCGTCTGCTATCTAGTCCATCGGAGGAGTCACGACAATGTCCTACTTTTACCCAACGCTGGTGGCAGGATTGGGCTACACGTCAACAATGGCACAATACAGTGAGTGACTACAGTCTACTAGTCGCTCTGCGCAACTCGGAATTTCATCTGACATGGGAAACAGTGATGGTGCCCATCTACGGGGCCGCATTTGTCTTTGTTCTGCTCACCGGCTGGCTCAGTGACAGGTACCCCGGCTACCGCGGCCTGACCATTGCCGCTTGGTTGACGTGAGTTTTCTTGGACCCCCTGCATGATCCATTGAGACCTCCAGTCGCTCCGATATAGTTACTGACGCCTCTGCACAGGGTGAGCATGACCTGCGCCATCGTGGTGTCGGCCGTTTACAACTACACGGCGCGTTATGTGATGCTGGTCTTCATGGCGTCGGGAGGCCTGTCTGCAAACGCGCTGTCTCTGGCCTATTGCGCGTCAACGTTCGGCCCGATGCCCCAGGAAGTTCGAGCCGTCAGTTTGGCTTTTGTCAACACACTGGCAAGCCTGTCCGGGATCTACGGCGCATATCTGTGGCCTGCAGCCGACTCTCCGAAATACTTGATGGGGTTCGGCGTCATCTCTGGCTTGTGTGCTGTGGGTGCTGGGATCTATGCTTCTGCACATTTCCTCATCCGCAGATTCCCTCTCTAGAGGCGCTCACCCGATACAAATGGGGTATATAAATACGATAATCATATAGAAAGGTCCTTGGGAGTTCTACACCCTCGACTACTCTCAAGCTGAAGATCAATAATCAAAGGAGGTTGGACTCCATGTTTCACGGTACTATCACGTAGCAACCTCTGTGCAGACTGTACCCAAACGATGTCACTATGGGTATTGCTTTGACCACCTCGTTGATGTTGAATCTACTTCCTCTCTTTGCGCAAACCTTCGAACAATCATAATTGACGGCAGCCCAGAGGAATTGCTCCGAATGGATGTGACTCTTCGTATGGTGGTCACGGGGGCGGTTTGAAGACCTAGTCCGACCAAGCTCGAGAGAACTTCTGCAGAGCCGAGATGTGAAGGCTGTTTGGCTCTCCACGGCGTCAATGGTCTACCTGACCTGACAGTTGTTGGGTTGGATGATTGAGAATGTCTGCTGCCACATGTGAAAAGCGTGGTGAAAGCGATGATCGAACATGCATGCCTCTGTGCCTAGCTAGGTGTAATGATAAGATCAAAGATAAGCCAGTGGAGGAGAAGTCAGACCATTCTCCAAGGCAGGTTAGTGGATAACGCGCGGATTCATTTTTGAAATGATTCGATTACGATGGCGATACTCGTGCTCTCAAGACCACTGTTAAACGTGGCCATATCTTCAGTGTCATATTTGACCGCTTGTGCACTCCACTCCATCACGAAACGTATGACAATATCAATCCCATCTCAGGTCAACGTCTGCCCTGTGATATTGAATTGAACCCGACTAATGCCGTTATTGCCCATCATCCAGAGGGTGCTGAGATTCTGTCCTGTCCAGGCAAAGTTCTGCACTGTATAGTTCGTCTGGATGCGGATAAGAAGCTGGCCGACATCGTCCAAAATATCCACGCCATGTCCGGAACCGGTCAGCACGAGACCTTCTCTACTGACCTTTAAGCCATCAGGGACCCAGTCTTGGGCCAGATAGAAGGCACGTTTATTCGAGACTCTCGTGCCATTGCTGGTGACGTCAAATGCATAGATGGTGCGTTTGCCGGTCGTGTTGAACGTCGCGCCCTGACTGCCTAGCCGGGGATCAATCGTCCCAGAGACCGCACCCGTGTCGGAAATGTAGAGTGTCTTGCCATCAGGAGAGAAGGCAATACCATTGGGCTCCTCCAAACTGTCGTCAATGAGGAAAACTGCTCCGGTCTCTGGGTCGAAGCGATAGCTTGCTGCAGGAAGTTGTGGTGCCGTGTCCGTCAGCCCATTGTACCAGCTATAGTACGGGTCTGTGAAAAATATGTCTTTCGTAGTGGGATGGATCGACAAATCATCGATTGTGTTAAAGTAAAAACCGAAGTAGTTGTTAAGCAGAACCGTTGAGCTATTTGTGGCAGGGTCAACTGTGCGGATCGAGATCCTTTGTTCGATTCCTCCGAGGCTGTCGTTGCCACCGCTCGCGCCGAAGATAATGAGGCCATTCCGGAACGTTCCCCCGTTTGGAGCGTAGATGGGTGGGTTGGGTAGGTATTCGTTGAGCGTTGGTGGGTTCTGGTTCAAGTCGACCACTAGCTGCGGCAACTGGCCTGTGGGAGGTGCCAGCTGGGACAGGAACAATAGATTCTGCTTTGGTGCGTACACGGGAGCTTCATGGACAGCTGGAGACACTGCGAACATGAATTCGTAACTGGGGTTGGGTCCCAGATACTGTAGCCCGCGTTGTCGATCGAACACGACAAAGTTGGCAGTGTCTAAGAGATCCAGAGTTGTCGCATTTTGATCGCTCGTGTTGCGGAAGTCATAGTCAACTTTGCTATTGGAGATAGACCTATTGAAATGATAGGGCAGTACAGCCGCCTGCCATTGTCAGTAATATTCGATCTGCGATGCATCTTATAGCATACATATTTGTTCACGCAGACGACGGTTCCATTGAAGCCACAGTCTTCCACGATCGGCCTGGTCACACCGAACGGCTGGACCTGTGCCCAGACTGTAGCCACGCAGGATAGAGACAGTAAACGTGGAAGGTTCTTCATCGCGCACTAGGCCATCGAAAATCGGTAGGAGAGAAGATGTTGGAATCCGTTTAGAAATTGCGACAAGAGCAGGATTTGAACAATCGCGCCCTCTGCGGGGTCATCCACTGTCTGACATAGACCTGTGTTGACGCCGCGGAGGCCATATGGTACAGCGTCATAGTCCGGAATGGCGAGCTTGTTGTACGTTGTGTGGTGTCATGTTCTGCAACCACTGCTGGAGCTCTGCCAAGAAACCACCTTATGATCCTGGAGATAAGGTCCTGGATTGGACAAAGTAGTTATGGCATGATTTGCAGATCCGCAGTGAGGACCTGGCGCCAGGACAGAGCAAGTAGGTTTGACTGCAGTGGTGTTGAATGTTGTGGGGTTGGATTCAGCTTTGCGGAGAACCCTGTTGATATGCAATTGCCGCTCGGTATTATGCCGTGCGATGCCGGCATTGCTCGACCAGCGGATGGACTCGAGATGCAATTTCCAACTTCATGTCATCATCCCCAGGGATGATTGGACTCGTCTCAATGGCTTAATGGCGTGCTTGTAGTCCTGTGGCATCTTCTATGCCGGCATTCACGCTCGTTGTTGGATTTAATGATTCACCGACAATGTTTGCGATGACCTTTGCTTTGGCTTGGGCCTTTGCAATGCGGTCGTCAAACTCAGTCACCGCTTCGTCCGAGTTGTCTTTAGCAATTGTAGCGCTGTTGGAAGCGAGATGCAGCGCCTCAACATGCTTTCGCAATCGCGCATTCTTGCTGAGAGGCGCAAGTAGTCTTACAGTGTCCGCCAGTTTGGAATGGTCTTTGAGCGTCTGGGAGCTCGTCACTTCATTGTTGGCAGCCTTCTTCACGTTCGGTCCCACGGCAATGGAATCAACGTATCGGGCTTGCCACACAAGGGCTCGGCCATGAAGCTTGCCGAGTTCAAGGGCTTTTTCGTAGCCTTTTTCAATGCCAAAGACCTTGCCTTCAATCATACCGGCATAGCTGCTGTCAGCAACGCCGGCTTCGTATCCTTCCTTATAGTAGCCATCCTCCAGTTCCAGCAGATCATCGAATGGATCGCCCGACATTGCTGACTTTGTTCTGGCCAGTGGACCTTTATGTCGAATTTTGCTGACGGTGTGGGAGGCTTTCAACAATGATATGGGTTGTTAGATGGCACAGAAGCTGCAGAGTTGCACACTTTTCCCACCGCGTGACTGATCATGGGCACCGGCAGACACTGACAAAGAATGCATCGGACCAAAAATCGAGGCTGATTTTGAGATGCGGAGGCTTAATAATAAGCAGTATTTTAGCATCTCGGCAAGGATTCTGATATTGGTATGTACTACTCGCTGCTTTTGTTGCCTGCGGGGGATTTTGTGAGTCTTCTGTCTGCGCCCTCGATGAGAACATTTAGATATCCAAACCACCTTTACAACCTCTACCCGCCCCTTCTGTCAGCCTCTCTGCGACAAAGTACCGTTGGAGTCGCCCCATATCTGCACTAGCCGGCGATATTCCACCAACTCTTCACAGGCATCGTGTGGTGGAGAATTGTCAAGTGATATTGTTCAATATCTTCAAGCGGTCATCAACACCTCGCCCAGGATGGGCGCTGAGAAGATCCTTCCCAAGGAAGGCGAGAGAAATATCCTCATCACCTCTGCATTGCCCTATGTGAACAACGTATGTGTGCGCATTCTTCTTGGCATGGAACATGCTCAACTGACCTCTTTCAGGTACCACATCTAGGAAACATCGTGGGTAGTGTGCTCAGCGCCGACGTCTTCGCTAGGTACAACAAAGCCCGGGGCAGACCGACTCTTTTCATCTGCGGAACAGACGAATATGGCACTGCGACGGAAACGAAAGCTTTGGAGGAAGGTGTCAGCCCAGAAGAGCTGTGTGCAAAATACAACAAAATCCACGCTGAAATCTACGAATGGTTTGAAATAGGCTTTGACAAGTTCGGCCGGACTCCTACTCAACAACATACTCAGATCGCTCAAGAAATATTTCTACAACTCCACGCCAATGGCCATTTGACTGAACATACCAACAGTCAGCCATATTGCGAAAAGCATGGCAAGTTTCTGGCTGATCGCTTTGTGGAGGGTACATGTCCCAAATGTGGCTATGATGATGCTCGTGGCGACCAGTGCGATAAATGTGGAAGTCTCCTCGACCCTCTCGATCTTATTAACCCTCGGTGTAAGGTCGACGGAGCCACTCCTGTGACGAAAGAGACCAAGCATACCTATTTGCGCCTGGATGAGCTTCAGCCCCGGATTGAGGAATGGTGCAACCAGTCGATCGAGCGAGGTGGCTGGTCAAGAAGTGCCAAGCTGATCACAGAAGCATGGTTGAAGCAGGGGTTGAAAGAGAGGGGTATTACTCGGGATCTTGCGTGGGGTGTACCTGTTCCCTTGCCCGGCTATGAACACAAGGTCTTGTATGTGTGGTTCGAAGCTTGCATTGGCTATCCGTCTATCACTGCCAACTACACAGAAGAATGGCAAAAATGGTGGAAGAACCCCGACAACGTCCAATTGTACCAGTTCATGGGCAAAGACAATGTGCCCTTCCATTCCGTCATCTTCCCTGGATGTCAGATGGGTACTGGAGAGAAATGGACTCAGCTACACCACCTCTCTTCCACGGAGTACCTCAACTACGAAAATGGCAAATTCAGTAAGAGTCGTGGTGTCGGGGTTTTTGGCAACAATGCCAAGGAGACCGGCGTGCCTCCTGATGTTTGGAGGTATTATCTGCTGAAGAACCGCCCGGAGTCGGGAGATACCCAATTTGAATGGCGATCCTTCATCGACGGCAACAACTCAGAACTGTTGGCCAAGCTGGGGAACTTTGTCAACAGGATCATCAAACTGGTCAACTCGCCGAAAGCTTACTCCAGCGTGATCCCCGACTTCGACCCGCACAACCTTCCAGCCTCGTTCAAGGAGTCACTGGCCGAGATCACCGAGCTTTTCAAACAGTATCTTGCCGAGATGGAGGCCGTGCACCTTCGCAACGGAGTCCTCGTCGCCATGAAGATTGCTGAAGCGGGTAATGGTCTCATTCAAGCTCATCGTCTCGACAACTCCCTGATCGCAAGTGATCCCACCCTTGCCGCAGCGGTTATTGGAACAGTGATCAACCTCATCTATCTCTGCTCCGCCATCTTTGAGCCATACCTCCCCGCTACCTCTGCATCGATACGAAAGCAACTGAATGTGGACTTTTTGCAGATCCCATCTGAGGACGATGTCGCCGATGGGTGGCTGCCAACATACATCAAGCCAGGCCACAAGATTGGGAAGGCTGAATATCTGTTCACGCGCATTGATGAGAAGAAAGCAGACGAGTGGAGGGAGTACTTCGGAGGAAGCCAAGCCGAGCGGGAAAAGAAAAAGACAGAAGAGGCCGCCATTGCGGCCAAGAAAGCCGCTCAGAAAGAGAAAGCTAAGGCGAAGAAAGCGGCACAAAAAGCCGCTGCTGCTGGCGGTGAGGGCGTTGAGAAGAGCGCAAAGGGCGGCAAGCAAGGCAAGGAGCTGGCAAACGGAGTGGCTGAGGTTGGAGAGGATGCAGCGGTACAGAAGGTTACTGATGGTGTCGCCCAGGTAACACTACCCACGTCTTGACGAATAGTACAAGGGTACGGCCTTGCTACGGAAAGTACTGTGCTTGATGTTGTCTAGAATCAGAGGGCGATAAGTTTGGAGCAGACACGAGCCTTCAACAGCTCATGTCAGCCGTTCGCTCTACAAAGTTATGGTAGCCTCGGAAGACTGAGATGTACACATCTTGCAGGAATAGAACACGGATAGGAAGGAAAGGGGCGATTATTCCCTCGAAGGCAATGAAAGGCTGTCTCGTGTCCGTCAAGGCCACCTCTGTACGGATTGGTCATGTTCAATAGTAATAACGGGACGACCTGCTCGTTGACATGGGCGGGAAGTAAAGGTCCACTGCATTGGGGTACCCACTGGCAGTCCGCGGATCAATTTCGTCCGCGCCGCGGACAAATCCAATAATGACCGCAGACGCCGCAGACGACCACCAGAATGATGAAAAGGTATTGCACTCGTGTCCTATGTGGCGTTTCGTTAGATACTTGTGTTGTTTTCGAGGCGTGGCTGACCAAAAAGGTCGTTAACCACTCGTCGTCGGTCGCCCTCATGATGCTGGAGGCAGTGGTAGACTGGCCTCAGAGTCTGTCCGAATAGGGGACTACAGCCTCGCGCACCCTTCCTCCTTAACTTATTTACTCGGGGTCGTAGTAAACATCGGTCCCTTTCCGCTGCTGTTCGGTACTCACTGTCAGATGATGGCCAGAACATGCCATTTGCTGATCCCAATGATGGTACCCTCTTCCACGCCAGCTAGAGAGAAAAGTAGTCTTAGGTGAACAGCACTGATCTGGAGTATGTTTGCAACCTATGGTCCGATTTCACACAGCTAATCTTGACTCGCTGTGAGCGTCTACGCAGCATCTGCCATGGCCCGTTCCGCCACACTGACAAGCCAGTCGATGACTTCCTGCTTGGACGACTCCATCGGACAGTGGTCGGCCTTGATGCTCGTCACGTCGACCTTGTTTCCACTTGCTTTCTCGATGATGTCGATCCCCTCTTTCTGGACTTCCGGTGGGATACATCGATCCTCCTCACACAGGAGATATGATACCGGCACGTCCTTGTACCCGGGGTACGTCAGTTCGCTGCCAAAGCTGGCCGAGGAATGCTTGGGCATCGATCTGACAAGCGCTTCACCCCGTTCCAGGGGAATGTTCTGGACTATGATACCGGCAGTCGCGGCGGGGTTCCCTTGGTACATCCAGCCAGTTTCCTGTAGGATCGACCATACGGTTAACGACAAGGTCGATGTGAAAAAGGAGACAAGACAGGCAAATCATAGGACAGGCAGATGGAATGAAACCAGGTGAGGAAGGTGTAGTAGAGATGGGAAAAGATAACTGACATCAACTCTTATGTCGATCGTCTGGTCAGGGGGGGCCTGGCCTAGTACACTCGCCGCTGTGGCGCCGACCGCTGGCACCAAACAGCTCATGTACGCCAGCCTCACAAGTCCGCCGGACTTTCCTTGCTTCTGTCTCTCTGTGGCCGGAAGCCCCTTCACGCTCTGGGTCGCTGGAACTCCGCCGTACGAGTGCGCAACTAGGACCACATGTTTCCCCTGGTCTGCAAGCTTTCCCACTTCTTGGGCGATGAACGACGCGTCGTCGTACATCGTGGGCAGTACCCCCTCGCGGCCCTTTCCAGACGATGGGCCTACGCTGGGCATATGGATGGCCTTGATCTCAAAGCCCTGGGCCGCAACCGCGTTGACGACATCTGCGTAGTATTCGGGAGTGGAAAAGGAACCAGTAACAAGAATGATAGATGGTTTGGACATGGTGAGAGAGCTTGCACTGGGCAAATGATACCGAAGCTGGTGCTGATAGAGACAATAACGTGTTTGTGGCTTGGTGGATGGAGTAGAAGCATTGCCAGTATGCTGGAATCCTTGATCTATTTATCCATTTGCCGTCCATCGACAGCGGGAGGAGTCCATTGACTTCTTCCGCATTATTAATTTCGTCCTGGGCCTGAATACTTCGTGATTGGTGTTGAGTCGTTCGAATATCAGGCAGGAGGGGTATGCATTAGAAATGCCCGAGGTTAGTTTCTGACCATCAGAAACAAGTGGCCGGTGGATGACGAAGACCCCTACCGTATTAAGTATGTCGAGCACGCGTCAAAATCGTCCGACGTTCGAGGGCCAGTGCATGGGCGGGCTTGAGGCTTGCAACAATGCGAGGATCGCGGCTCGGACGAAGAGCCGGAGATGTTCTTGTCCCGAATGATGGTGGTGCAGAGTTTGGCCGGCCTTACCGAGTAGAATTAAAGACTACGTTCGGCAATGAACCCTCGACCGTAGCAGAGTTGCGCATCTGGAACCGTATGATCCACCCTGTAGCCTTGGCGCTCTCTAATTGGCCGCGTCGGGACAGTGCAGGTTCGAAGTAACTCCAGACCGGCAGCGCAAGTTGGAGATTCACCACATCGCGACTTGAAACATTTCTCATGGGCAGTTGACGCGTCTACCATCTTCAGATCATTGCTCTCTTGCTAAAATCGTCTTTGCGCCTGACATACATCCCGATTTTATTTGGCAGAGCCACCTTAACGGTCCTCCGCGGCCAGTGGCATTCCATACAGATTCGACAAAATGTCAGGCCTCTTTGGTAGCGCAGCGTCAGCCACCGCGGCGTCAAGCACCACGGGAGACGTCTCAAAAGATGTCGCCCTGACATCGCCTCCCGAAGACAGCACATCCGATCTCCAATTCTCCCCGGCAGGCGATTTTCTAGCAGTCGCATCATGGGACAAGAAAGTCAGAATATACCAGGTGAACGAGCAAGGTCAAAGCGAAGGCAAGGCAGCCATGGACTTTGAAGCTCCCGTATTAAGTTGTGCATGGTCAGAAGTATGGAGATACGTTGCTACCTCTTCTGGGAGAGAGCTGACACGTGTATTAGGATGGTACCAAAATCGCAGGCGCCGGCGCCGACAAAACCTTCCGGTTACTCGATCTTGGATCTGGAAACATGACGCCCCAAACCCTTGTCGCGCACGAACAACCTGTACGAACATGTCGCTTTGCGACAATCGGCAATTCGCCTATCTTGATCACCGGCTCGTGGGATAAGACTGTCAAATACTGGGATTTCCGGTCACCAAACGCCGTTGCAACACTACAATGTCAAGAACGAGTCTACACAATGGACGTCAAGAACAAGCTGCTGGTCATTGGGACGGCAGACCGATACATCAACATCGTCAACCTCGATTCGCCGGAGAAGTTCTACAAGTCAATGCAGTCGCCGCTCAAATTCCAGACCAGAGTGGTCAGTTGTTTCACTGACGCCACGGGCTTTGCTGTGGGCAGTATTGAAGGCCGATGTGCCATTCAATACGTGGAGGAGAAGGACTCGGCCAACAACTTCAGTTTCAAATGCCATCGGGATACTCCGACTACGGGCCCCAACCGAGATGTCTCCAATGTATATGCTGTCAACGCCATCTCTTTCCATCCCATACACGGCACTTTCTCCACGGCAGGCAGTGACGGCACGTTCCACTTCTGGGACGGCAACGCCAAACATCGACTGAAGGGATATCCGAACGTCGGCTCACCGATCACCGCAACAGCATTCAACAGACAAGGCACTGTTTTTGCGTACGCAGTTTGCTATGACTGGAGCCAAGGCTACCAAAAGAACACTCCACAGACCCCTAATAAGATCATGCTTCATGGTGTGCAACCAGAGGAAGTGAAGCCGAGACCCGGTGGGAAGAAGAGGTGATGAAAGAAAGCACAGCCAAAACGAGCCGAAGGATAGCTCATGTACGATTTGGCACTGAAGTCGCCCCAGCACTTGACTGGACAACAGGCCCGTCTGTATGAATGAATGTAAGGGACTTCATGCCAGGCGAATGGCCATGGGCAGGTTGACGGGTACACCGTGGGGACTCGAATCTTTCGCCACTAATCTGCAATACTCGCCGCTGTTAACAAGGGCCAAGCCCAGCTAATGCCTCTGGTGAGACTGGACAGCGAGATTTGGGCAGCACCTCGAAGGAATGTAAAGAATTCGGTGAGAGGACGACGTGGAACTCCAGATTGGCCTGCAATTGTCATAACAGATTCCGGACAAGACTTCCTCCTTCCGGCTGCAGGAGCACTGTTAGCCTGTTTGGCTCTTTAGAACAGAGAACCACATAAATTCGAGAATCGATGATAACCCCGCCTGAAGCTATACTGGTCTGAAATATCCTTGAATGAGTTCAGGATTAAAACGTGTAACCATGCAGAGAGGAAACACGGTCAGACTCCAGATTGATGAATGGAAACAAGGCCATGAAACGTGTGCAAGCTTAAAGAGCAAGAACCAATGTCATTTTCCCGACCTTCAGTGCTCCCAACTCGCCCGAGGATCCTCGCTAATCCTATAACTACCAGTACCCAGGTTACCATGCCATGCTATGCTTTGCTCAATTTATACCCACCCCTTCGGTGATTCGTCATGCAGTTTGCTTATAAAGACGAAGACAAAGACAAAATCCATCGCCCACCAGCCCAAGTCGCTTTTTCTATAGCCCTGATGTGCTGCTTTGACTTGGTGTGGCTGCTTTGGTGCAACAAACGGATCGATACATGCATTTGCTGGTACCGACCATTTCCTTTTTGGACATCTCGGCTGGGGAACTTGGCCATTGCAGACCGCATCTTCCGATTCGCGTCCATGGCCATCGTCACCATCCTTTGAGATGATGGCCACTTTCGCTTAGTTCACGTCCATGCCATCCTCCTCATCACCCTCTGTTTCTTCGGCCGTCTCGCTCGGTCGGTGGCTCCGCCTACGGTATCGGTACCCACTTCCCAACCCGAACCCGTCGGCACCTTCGTCCAATTCCTCGCCGCCCACGACGCGGCCTTCCATATCCACAACCTCGCATAGCTCCATCAGACTCTGCCGACTAAGGCTCCTGAACCCCTCAGTGCGGACGACTCGGCCCCAGTTCATCAGGCAGAATCGGGCGGCACGCGCTCTCAGCCACTCCTCGTCCGTGCGTCCGGCACGCTCCCAGATCACTGCGGCATGATCGATGTCAATTTCGCGCGATAGCCGATTGACGCAGAGAAGGCGGAGTTTCGGCATGTCGTATAGATTGGCCATCACGAGCATCCCAGCCACATCGGTCAAGTCTCGACAGAAGACTGGGTGTGGCGCAATACTGTCGGTGTACAGGTAGTACAGAAAAGCGCGAACAACCGAATAGGGTTCGGGAATGTGCATTCGCGAAGTATGGAACTCGATCATTTTCGACGCGTACAGTCGTTTGAAGTGCGGCCAGCGGGCTTGGAGGATCATTTTATGTACGTGGATGGGTTGGGAAATGTTGGTGGTTTCCGACTCCGACACAAACATCTGACTGCTAGTCGAGTTGAGCGAGAAGCGAGGATGGGAGTCGGCCTCTGAGATGTCGTCGTCATCGGTTGATTCCAGGTTCGCTGTGATGATGAAGTCGCTCATGCTGGTTTCCGGAGGCTGGTCAAATATTGCTGCAAGATCTGAGCCGAGTCCTGTACCGACGCTCGACGATGTCGTGTGCACTGTCTGTCGTTCAGACGCCAGGATGCGATTCTGCTCGGAAGCCATCGACGTGTCTTGTGTCCCTAGCAAACCGTACCTCTTAAGATCGACCGCTAGGACTTCACTGAGTTGTAGTTCCTGGTTGCCGGGGATAGATTCATCAGCAGGAGACCCAAGTAGCCAAACTTTGGTCCCGTCTTCGTTGATGGTGCAGTAGTGCCATTTGTAGCCCGGTGGAAATATCTCCGGGCCTTCCACGAGCCGCTGCCATCTCAGCGAGTCCAGCTCGAGGGAAGATAGATTGCATTCGGTGTGACGTATATTGGATGCCGGCGTGACAAAGTCTAGCAGGGCTCCTGATGAGCAGACGTGAAAATGGTTTCCTGATGACTGGAACGGGACATGGGGCCCTGAGATGAACTTCAGTGACGATATCGCTCCGGGTGCAGTCGGTTTCTCCCGGCGACTCGACCGGATATGCAGGCTTCCAGAGTTGGCAGTATATGTATCGGTTCGATCGGCGCGGGTGGATTGAGGCCACAGGTCCTGCCTTGTGGCAGGCACACGGCCCATTGTCGAGTATTGTCTGCCAGACCCCGACAAGGCCGGGCTGCCCTTGAGGTCTAGCCACCAGATTTCGGACGACCGTTCCATATCGGCACCGAGACCCCCCAACACCCACAGTCGACCGCCCCAGATCCAGGCACTGTGGTCGAATCTTTGCACGAAGCTCCATGTCTTCGACCAGGTCCACGTCTTTAGGTCCAGGTAGCAGATGTCGTCAAGAATGTAGTTGGCTTCACCTGTCAACCCACCAAGAATGAATAGTTTGTCTTCGTAGACCACGGCGCCATGTCTCGCGCGACCTTTGGGAATAGGTCCTTGGATATCGGGTTGGGTCCAATGATGATCCTTGAGGTTCAGAATCACCACGTCTGACAGATACTCGCGGTGCTCGTTCTCTCCGCCGTAGACCAGAAGCTTGTCGCCTTCGTAGAGCGAGGCTGAATGTCCCATGCGCACACCAGGTATGTCCCCATAGTTGTCCACTAGCGTCCAGTTTAGCGTCTTGAGATTGAGTCTCAGCACGTGATTGTAGACTTCGTCGGTGAATTGATCGAAGCCGCCAAATGCGTAGATCTGGTCGTTTCCGCAGTAGGTCACGGAAGCGTTAACCAGACAGGCCGGCTTCTGACCCGAAGTCTTGGAGATCTTGGGCTTCATGCCATCTCTGGCTGCGACGGCATTCTTGGCGGGGCTGGTCGGCATCAGATAGGTGGAGCCTGTAGGAGTGTTGGTGCCGGATGCTGGAACTCTAGAGGCTGATGAAATGCCACCCCAGGAAGGACCAGCAGCCGGAGAAGAAGTAGGGTGAGACAGATGTGAATGCTGTGCAGACGGAAATGCCATCGTAGGCAATTCTCGGCTTTAGGGGAGCCCGCAGAAGCGGATCACAGGGCGGAGAAGGGGACGGGGAGGGCCAGCCAGCTTGAGGAAATGTCCATTCGCGGCAGATGCACCAGATTGTGCTTAGAGCAGACGTGATGATTGAGATCCTGTTGGCCGCTGCACGCTTTTTGGATCTGGCCTGGCTGAATAATAGGATCTTGAAGTGCCTATGATCGAGACTTTTGAAGTCGTCGTCCGGAAAGGATTAAGGTAATATCCGCGTCCCGGCTTGGCACTGACATAATCCGGCGCAGTCTGACGTTAAAGCAGCATGCCACTGTCTAAAACCAGGGCAACGCCAGATCCGGTTAATCCCTCGTTAGTTGCCGTGGGCTGCGGTTGCCGTGTCAACTCGGCGGCCAACAATTCTGCTACTTCAACTGCGATGCTTCATCTTTGCAGCATCTCCTTCTCTTTCTCTCCTTCTATACCTCTATCCTCTCCGAACCCTTCATCTTCCTCTACCACTCTATCATCCTTGCTTTTGCATAGCATACAGTCCACTAGATCATACTTGCATCCGCTAGATTTGATCGACCCCCCGACTGCTTTGCCTGCCTTGCAACGTTCGGTTATCCAATCATCCAACAATTGCAGCGACACTGGGAATCACTAACTAACCCCACCACGACAACTTCTTCTCAGGATCCATTCGGTTGAGAATCTTGAGATATCACTGAATTGCTGGACCCAAGCACAGACTTATTCGACAAGTTCTGATTGCTTAATCGACAACATTACTAACCCCGAGATCTTGATTTGATTCTCGGTTCACAGGAACTTTGATCGAAACATTGAATTGTCCATTCGATCACATACAATCATCATGGCATCAGTGTCGGTATCCACCCCTCTGAAAAGCCATCATGGCATCTTCTCCACCAAGACTGCTGGCGGCAGAATACCTCTCACTCCTTCGCCCAGAGCGAGGACAACAAGCGTAGCCACCAACGTCTCTACGCACTCATCTCCCTCTACTCCTCTGCGAAAAGAACAATCCATCCACAAGTCAGACCCCTCCACCTTCTTCTCGAGATCCATTTCCCGATCGGTATCCAAATTCGCCTATGTCAACTCTCCCAAGTCCAACATCGCCAGAAGCCGCCAGTCTCCCAAACAACTCGAGCTTGGTGTGTCAGAATGGACTTTGACAGGCACTGGTCACAATGCGGCCACTACACCATCCAGAGAGAAGTCACGGAAAGAGACGGCGTTGAGGTCACGAGTTGGCAAGACTACCATCAGACTCCCACACAACACTGCAGATCGATTCATTCCCAATCGGGCTGCAAGTGCTGGCCTTGCTACGGCGGGATGCGGCAAGGCTGATGAGAACACTCGACCTCGAACTGCCGGTGTGGATGGATCTATTGTGCTTGCCAATGCTGCTGCCAGTGCGTTTGACATCTCTGCTCGGGGCGCCGACGCGGACATCACCACGGCATTGGAGACTCTTGGTCTGGATGATGACAACACCGCTTCGTCGTACACCCGATCACACCCCGACTCAACGGCCTACGAATCTTCCTTGGCTTCTGCGTGTGGCATCTCCACCAGTCAACGCATCCTGGAGTTCAAGCCAGCGCCGCCCGAGTCGTCCAAGCCCATCGATCTCCGATGTCAATATAACCGACCTCTGAAGCAGGCCAATACTCAGTCTGCACAGTTCCGCCGACGGATCCAGTCGGCTCCAGAACGAGTGCTGGACGCCCCCGGTCTTGCTAATGACTACTACCTCAACATCCTTGACTGGAGCTCAGGTAACCAGGTTGCCATCGGCCTCGAGCGCAGTGTCTATGTCTGGTCTGCCGACAGCGGCACCGTGAGCTGTCTTTTGGAGACGTCTCCCGACACCTATATCAGCAGTGTGAAGTGGTCCGGGGATGGCGCTTATGTCGGCGTTGGCCTCGGTTCCGGAGAAGTTCAGATCTGGGACGTGGAAGAAGGCACCAAGCTTCGAAGCATGTTCGGCCACGAAACCCGCGTGAGTGTGATGGGCTGGAACAAGCACACCTTGTCCACTGGCGCTCGTAGCGGACTGGTGTTCAACCATGATGTGCGTGTCGCTCAGCACAAGGTTGCGGAGCTCGTCTCCCATACCTCGGAAGTGTGCGGACTGGAATGGCGTTCGGACGGCGCACAGCTTGCGACCGGCGGAAACGATAACCTGGTATCCATTTGGGATGCTCGGTCCCTGGCTGCACCCAAGTTTGCCAAGAAGAACCACCGCGCCGCAGTCAAGGCCCTTAGTTGGTGCCCGTGGCAATTGAACCTCCTGGCCACTGGCGGCGGCTCCAATGACCGTCACATCCATTTCTGGAACACCACGACCGGGGCCCGCGTCAATAGCATCGACACCGGATCCCAAGTGACGAGCCTCAAGTGGAGCAACCACTACAGAGAGCTGGTGAGCTCCGGTGGCTTTCCCGACAACTCACTGAGCATCTGGAGCTACCCTACTTTGGTTCGCAACGTCGAGATCCCTGCACACGAGTCCAGAGTGCTGCACAGCGCCCTGAGCCCTGACGGTCAGATGCTGGCGACAGCTGGTGAGTGCAGTTCCAACTTTGCTTCTGAGTGACGAGGCTAACAGTATAACACAGCGGCCGATGAGAGCTTGAAGTTTTGGAAGGTCTTTGAGCGCAAAGCGGGAGTCAGCGCAGCAGCGTCCAGGGAAGGCGGTGTCGGTAAAGGCAGTGCCATGGCAAAGCAGATGACTATTCGCTGATGCAGGTCCATGATTCTGCAGCCACCAACAAGGGTGTCCCGAGCGAAAAGGGAACCAACTACGACTCTGTTCTTGAGCATGGTGTTGAGGTCAATCTTGGGGGCCAAACTGATTGGGATGCAGAAGGCGATAATTCTGGATGAGGCTCTTTTCTGGCGGGCGGTGGGCACTGTTTGGTGTATGATGACTGACTTGATTGTATTCTACGGATCTTCTTGATGCTGCGTTGTACTCGTGAACAGATAATGGCCTCAGTAGGCACTACTACTCCATCTGGTCCATGAATGAGAGTACCATTGAATGATTGATTCCTTGATACTGTGCTGTGCAGACGTGTGAATGGCATAGTCCAATCTTGATGCAGCCAGCACAAACGGAAACGAATGAATGTCAACAACTTGAACTCAGTATCTTGTTCTCAGTATCTTGTTCCACATCTGGGCGCTTACTTGCAGCTCTTGAAGTCAGACACGATCGTGGTTCTGATTGCGATTGGAGGGGCGCAGGTGAAAGGGGTGAAAAGGGCGTGTGGAGCAGGGCGACCTTGCTTCCTGCGAATCATCAACACCATCCAACATCCAACATCCTCCATCCATCAGTCAATCATCATTCTACCTCAAGTCACTTACTGTATCTCTGGGTTCTTCTGTCTATCTCTATCTCTCATCCCAACCCCCGAGGGGACGCCATCTTCCACCCCGCAGCCTCCTCTCTGCCTTCGATCCGACTCCTCCAGTCCCCGGTCTCTTGTCCCCTGTCCCGCCGTCGAGCCGCACCCTCTCTTCCTCATCCTCGGCGCTTAGATGTCCGCGCCGTTTGCTGCATTACAGGGTCTAATGCTGACCAATCCCCTGGCCGCCTCCGTTTCCTAAAGCAACGGTCGAATCATCGTTTACTCCCTTCGCCGATCTTCTGCACCTTGCAAGTGCGTCTATCACACTACAACTCGTGGCCGACCAGGGGCACTCTCTCCGTCCTGCTGGTTCCCAAATTCTCCGGGGCCCTAGATGCTCATACTCTCGTGTGAGTCCTTGTCAGGCCCACACCGCGCTCGTCTTTGACCTTCGCCCGAGCCCTGCTGCCTCTGTATCCCGACCAGTCATGTTCACGGCTCGAGGCGCCGTCCCTCCTGAAACCGCCGGACCATCTGCCACCAACGCCTAGCAACATATTGCCTGAGTTCTATCCAGCTCACGAGCTAGGCGCGGCACGAGTCTGAGTTGTTGGATGGCCCGCACCCTTAGAGTGACATATGCTTTCCTTCCATGAGAGCACCTTACACCTCTTCTTACTGCCGCTGTTCGCATTGTCCTAGCCCAATCCACCCACAGCTGTCAGGACCCATCACCACAGCATGGGCGCAGGGAAAAAAGAGCCTAACGAGAGGCTGAGACGCGGACCAGCATGGTAAGCATGCCATTTTTCATCGCTTGCAGAGGTATCAGGCCCTCCACCAGCGAGACACTCTTTCCACCTTGCTGTCTCCCCTCCCTGCTCTTGTAGCCTCTCCACCTACACGCTGCACGTCTATCTGATATCTACCAGCTTCATATTTCCCCCGCCCTTCTTTGTCTGTGACCTTTCTTCCGCCAGTCTTTGCCCAACCATGTGCACGAAATCTTCTCTGAATCCATGATTGCAAGGGGGGCGATTGCCTGGGTCCATTCGCCCTCCAACTACCGCCCTTCTGCCAGCCCGAATTGCCGCTGACCTACGCGACCGGATTTGCGGCCGCAACAAATCCGTGCGACTTCCTTGCCCGTCTCCCAGGCACCGCGCCTTGAGCTTGTCTATGGAAGCTGTGTAGAGCTGTCTGCCTTGCCCAGATTCTATTTCACTTTCTTTCGCCTAACGTCGACCTTGCCGCAAAAAGGAGAACTGAGCTTTTGTGCTGGCCTCGTCGACCTGACAGCCGTGGTCGGTTGTGCCGCAAACCCAGTACCTCTGCCGAGATGATGGCAGTGAGAGCTCCTCTGGCGTTCAGTCCCTCGGCAAACCCTCTGTTCCCGCCATTTTCGCCCTTTCCAGAACATACTGACTCGCCGCGACCTCGAGGCGCGGCGGCATTGGGTACTCCAATGTAAGTTGGCCGGGCGCGAGTGCGGTGACAACAAATTGACCTGAGCAGGACCGGAACAGAACGGTCGAATGTTGCGGGCGACAGTCATTTGAGGGCACTGCCTCTTACTAGCGTAACCTCACCTCAGGATCCTGTTGCACCTTCCCCAGTCAACTCAGATGTGACGAATTTTGAGGACGTAGATGATGAGGTTGAAGAGGAAGATACCGATACCACTGGCACCAGAGGAACGGATTCTGCCGACGATGGGCGTTCGGGCTTCAATGGCGCTCAAAGACCACGGGTCAGCTCTCCACTAAGAAACAGCCTACAAAGACTTGCAACACCTTTGAGGGTTCGTGACCGGAGGTTACTGGGTCTCCTGTATCCATACTGACGGAGCCCGCAGCTTGACACCGCTTCTATCCTCGAACAACAGATCCGGGCGAAAATAGAAGAGGAGACAGAACCTCAGTCGGCCATTCACATACCGAGCGAGTTTGGCAAATTCGTACGTATTCCCAGCACAGCATCGCCGCCGTACAGTGCCCACTGATACTGTTGCTAGCCTAGCAGACAAGCTCCAGAACCCCTCAGCCGCCAAAGAGCCCTCACTACGGACAACAAAACAGAAGAAGAATCCTCCACGGAGCCAAAGGAGGCAGAAAGAGCCAGGGCTGACTCTACTGATTCCAAGAGATCAGATGCTACAGTGACTGAGGTTGCCCCTGAAAACAGACCAACTACAAAGGTTTGAGACCTGCCGGCGGACAAGGAGGACCTCTAACCGACGCTTTTGTCAGGCCCATGGTGTTCCCATGCCTCCAACTCCACTACAAACGAGCCTTCCTCCGCTCCCGATCCCACACGACTGGTCTCGAACTCCTCGGGCACAGACGAGACAAGACCTCAACGTGCTGAGCCGTCCAGGCTCAAGCCTTGCCAGTATACTCGATCTCCTTGTATAGCTGTTTCTTGTGACTGATCCTTCACAGGCATCCTGGAGGGCGATACAGACGACCACCCCAGTACGGATGAGACCGGGGATGAAAGTCATCTTGACAGGAATTTCCTGCGTGACGCTGAAGCCGAGCTGAACGCCCTACGCAGCGCATTATCCGAATGCTGGACGTTGTGCAATACACTAGCCAGCTTGAGTCATCTTCACAGGGAAAGAATCTTCAACTTTTCAGGCCGTGGTGACATGCATGAACAAGCATGGAAAGCGTGTTGGAAGTTGTGTCAAAACCTTTACGATACACGTGAAGACACTGGACCCAACATTGTTTCGCACAACTCGTCCAGGCCCACGTTGGATCTATGTCGAGACTTTTGTCAGGCACTTTTTGAAGTCAGGGTTCGAGATAACGAAACTGCCGACTCGGTGTTGAGGGTCAGCTTCGAATTGAACAATCACCTCTTTAACACCCATGATCGAACCCTTCCTGAGGCGTTTCGTGAGAGGACATTGGATTTCTACATTACTCTGTGTCACCGACTGATGAAGCAGAAGTCGAAGATGGCCGAGGAAACAGATTCGTTACTTCGAGCTTGTTGGTCACTGGCGGAGATGTTGTTTAGTTTGCGACAAAATCGCCGAGAAGGCAAGAAACCAGACGAAGAGCTGCTTGGTTCGGCAATACTCGCATGTTGGGAATTGTGTGATTTGTTCAGAGAGGGATGGACACGAATCCGCCCCGAAAGAGGGACTCCGCGCCCTAGCCAGACGACATTCACTCAGGCCTTCAACCAAGCCAAAAGATCCGGATTTGCCCCTTGGAACGAGAACGTCAATCCCAGACTGCTCCCAGAAACCCCGACCACCATCTTCGAAGATACTGTCACTACAATTTCACCCGATGAAGCGCCCACTCCAAATATTCTAGTCCTGCGAGCTGAGGAAGCGTCGCGAATGTCGACCACCTCATCCAGCTCATCGGTCTCCGCGGGCCCATCTCAGCGTCACCCTTCTCCTAATTTTCGGAATCCTCGATCCGCTCAACCCGGCCCAACTTCTGCGAACCTCGTAAATTATGCCCGATGGTCAGCGAATTCCTCAACCCTATCACTGCCGGCGTCCGCCATCTCTGAGGGAGGTCCTAATCCTGTTTCCGCGACGACCGTATCAACTGTCCGCACCCCAGGAGAAGATCCGACCTTGATTCTACTCAAATCGTTATTTGTCAAAGCCGCTCTCTCCGTCGAACGTGGATACACGCAGACCTCTGCGGACCCAGACTTAAATTCTCTGCCGAACTTCGTCAAGAATCTTCCAGACACTGCTTTCGGCAGCCAGGCATGGCAAGTTTCGTTACTCGACAACTATCGCAAAACCATCATGAATGACTCGGGCTTCCGCAACCTGGGGACCGCAGGTACCGTTGGGGAGCGAGGAAGATTGAACCCCATGGAAGTAGGTCGAGCTGTGCTAGGCATGACTTCATGTGTTTACGGCTTTGGATGGCTGAAGGATCTCTATCGCTTTGTCTTCGGGTTTTATGCCGAAGAGGCCTTCCAAGGCATTGTGAGCAACGACACCCATCGTCCTCTCAGTGCCGTCGGAGGAGGCGGTGGTGGTGGCGGGAGACGGACAACAGCAGCAAACAGACAACAGGGGGTGGGTGTCACTGCTGCAGCCAGTCTCGTTGCTGCCGTCATGGGCAGTGTTGGCAATACCAACAAGAGCAATAATGGTGCCACGACACCTACCGGTGGCGGTAGTAGTACAAAGAGCACAGGGAGCGGAAGTGGGAGCGGCAATGGAAGTAGTCGAGGTGGTGGAAATGGTAGAAGAACTGTGAGTCAGTAGTGAATTGACCTGACCAACAGAGGAGGGAGAGAAGAAAAGACCTTCTCCAAGAGATAGGGTCTATCAACGAGGTAGTCTCGTCTCATCTATGATCTAGTAGATAATTATGTCCTGTCTCCGAGGTTATCAGGATTGCTGGAACTTACCCTGCCAGGGACAGGCCCAAGGGCTCCAGATACAATGAACTACGTATAATATCATCTTCGGATATCTCCTCCTTGATCCCAGTCTGCCTTTAGTCAGAGCACTGCTAGCTATATATCGCTGTGGACGGCGAGGTCTCAATACATGTATATATTATCTCAATACATGTTATGTGTATATTACGTCCTGCATCACTCAATTTCTGTGAATACTACCCTCATCGTGATCTAACAGAATAGCACCTTTTCATCTCTCTTTCCTCACCGGTAAATTCGATTTTCTTGCTTGGGCCAAACTTGCCCTAGACCCTAGATATGTACACAGACACTCACACTACCTTACGTGATACTCGCATTGGCACTGGCATTGGCATCCCAGAGATTTATTGGAATTGAACTGCGTAGTCCAACGGATCTGGCAACGTCTCCCGAAGAACCTACCTATCAAGTTGTCCAAAGTACAGAATCCCGAATCCCGATTCCAGATGACGGCACACAGGCCCCTCCCGTAGATTCATGAAGTATTGTCGCCTCCTCAAGACCAAGGATAGGAAGGAAAGGAAGGATAGGAAGAATAAGAGTCCAGTTGGTTCCTTCTTCCTCGCTTTTTCTCCTTTTTCTCCTTTTTGCCTTTTTCCTTTTTTCCCTTTCTCGTTCTGTCCGCTCAGGAAGCATGTTTCCCGACAAATGCAATCAAGGCATCATCCACCTCCTTAGGATGCGACGCCGACAGGAAATGCGCTCCACCATCCACCACGACCAGTTCGGCCGAGGGGCTGTTGACGAATAATTTGATTTCTTCTTGTGCATTGGCGACAGAGTAGACGACGTCGTCGGTTCCCTTGGATCTCGGAACAGAACAGTGGTTAGCGTTTTTGTCAATTTTCGGAGTTCACTCAGCAGGGGATGTTCCATGGCATGAAGCCAGATTGGTTCGGAAGAGGTACATCTTCTCTTCTCTCTTCTCTCTTCTCTCTTCTTGTACAGGCGGGGCGGGTCAGTTTTATGGTGTTGGATTTTATTCCCTCGGAGGGCCATGCATCCTTTGGCATCACTTCACAAACAAAAGACTCCTCCTTCATCGTCGTGGGATGTTTCCCCTGCTAAAAGAAGAAAAGCGAAACAACTCACATGTAACCACATAACAGGACAGTGGACATCAAACAATCGACCATGCAAACCATCGCGTTCGCGGAGATTGATGGCCGCCATCCGCGCCCTCCGTCGGCCATCGTCGCCCTGGTAGTTCGCTTGGATGGTCTTGCGCCAGAACTCGCGGGTCTCGGAGGCACAGTCCTTGCCGAAACCAATGTCGATCAGGAAGTCGCAGTAGTCGATATCAGGTTGGAAGTCAGGGGTGGGCGTCTTGGAGATCCATTTGTTGATGGGGCCCGTGCAGGCTGCGACGCCGTCCCAGCAGCCGAGAGTGCGTGTTCGCTCGGATTCGTAGTCGAGAGACGTGCCGAGGGGGATGATTCCTTGGATCTGTCGCCGTGAATATGTTAGTCGGTATATAATTATATGAGAAGGTGAACACTGAGGCCCTGGACAGTGCAGTAGGGCTTGGAAGAGAGGGAAGATGGTTGGTGATTCGAGGGATGCTATTGACTTGTAGTATAGACAAGGACGGAGGGGAGGGTACCCGGGGAAGGAAAGGGGTACGAAGGAGGAATATGTCAACCCCTAAACAGTCTGTATGCCGACAATAGGTCGAAGCCTTGGAAAAGACCGGGTATTTGGAGGGATGCTGTGAAGGGTCTGCCTTTGGGAATGTAGAAGAGCAAGGTAGTATGTGTAAGGTGGCACGAAGTCGGTTTGAGGTTCGAGCAGTTTCTCTGCCTCCAGCCCTCGACGGTAGACTGTAGTCCTTTCTTCTCCAAGGGTTCTTACCTTCGCCGGAGCCAACAGTGCCATGCGCACAGTAATCCATCCACCCTGGCTTGTGCCCAGCACAAATGCTTGAGGAATCTCCAACGCGTCCAGGACCTGCAGATTCATAATCGCCGTATCCCAGTACGTGAAATTCTCGGCTTTCGTGCGCGTCTGACCGTGCCCGAGCAGCTCGATGGCCAACAGGTTCATTTTGTCGGTCAATGCCTTGTTTGCGTATTGTTCTCGGTACAGCTCTGACGACGTCGTGAAGCTGTTGACCAGCACCAGAGTCGGTTTCGAGGCGTCGTAGGGGTGAGGCATCTGGTAGGCTGCATCGATGCCGCCTAGGTGGGGGACATGGACTGTCTTTGTGTTTGGCATTGTAATTGATGAAATTTCGCCGAGGTGATGACTCTTGGATTGACTTAAGGACAGTGGGCGTCGGTCTGATCTACGATACAGGCCTGTTTTGGTTTGGGTAAGGGGTCGGCAAAGTTCGAGGGGAAACCGGTCCTTGATTTGGGCAGATGAACGGAGGGCAGATTCTGATAGCGAGACAAGAAATGATGGAAAGGAGATCAGTATCTTGAAACGAAAGCGGCCTTGTAAAGTGATATGTATTTCTGAAAGCTGCACCGCAGGTAGTGGAGACGATGATTCAGCTCCAACCTTTGGACTCAGTGGTAAGTGAAGATCACAACCACCGTCCAATGCAGTTCTGGTCAAGGAAGGGGTTTATACCATTTTTGCTCACAGCCTGGTGGGCAAGAGTACCTACCGTCGTCCCATCACCCCCTCCCATTCTGTGTTTGTTTTCTTCTTGACCCCTCCAATGAATGCCTCGGGTCGGGTCAGAAGAGAAGGGGGCTTAAGGTTAGGGCGCCGCTCTTTTGAGCATGTTGATCGGCAATCTCTTGTTCTCTTGCTCGCTCGCTGGTCGGCACATGATAGATGAGCAGGAATCAATCTGCAAGATGCGGAGATGAAACCAAAACGACGACTCGGTACTCAAGACAGGGCGGGAACAGGCACCGTCAGCCAACAGTAATGAAGTGACTTTTCCCAAGGAGTGGAAACATCAGTTATGGGTCAAAGTAAACTTCGTACTCCTCAGCATCCCCCTCACCGTAAACTCAGGCACGGAGTATCCCCAGTGTCCTGCACATGAGTGAGAGTGGGTCGGGTCATGAGAGAAGAATGGGAGAAGATGTTGAAGGGGGGGAATTGGAGTATCATAAAAGCGGCAAGGCTGCGATTGAAAGGGGAAGACCGACAATATCTTCCCTTCCTACAGGAAGGATGTTGGGACATCTCTCACAGTATCCAGTTCCCTTGAATAGAAAATACAGCGACTGTAACAGTATCCGCCAGATGTGGACAAGGAACAAGGTGCACTAGCACTAGCACTACAGCTTCACCACGAAGACCAAACGCCTTCGAAGTGGCATTGCAGCCTTGTAAGGAGGAGAAAGTTACGATCTAAATCCATGGCCGCCACATTGGAATCATACTTGTTATTGTTGGCAATGAAATCATGGATTCGTTTTGGATGTTTCGTGCTTCACTGTCTCGAGATAACCGTCGACATCTCCCACTCTCGCCCTCGCTTGTCCGGCGTTCTCGGTGTCAATCTTCCTCCGATTGGATCCATCACTGGCTCTGACTCTGCTTCTTGACCGTTCATACCACCACACGTAGTAGTGTATGCTTCTTCTCCGCTTGCTCACTCGCTTCCTTTCCTTCGTCTGTCTGATCTGCCGGTTGGATTGCGTTTCGTGAAACAGTGCCATAGACAGCAGTCATTCCCCTCATCAGATGCAAGATATCCCTGAGTCTGCGATAAAGCAGGAAACAAGTTCAGTCGTTGAAAGTTCGTGTGAGCGTGTCAAATGCAAGGCTTGATGATCAACTGTCCAAAAACGCCGGGTCCAGTACAAGGAAAGGTTCATCCCTGGAGGCCTAGCCTTGACTCGTCGTGAAAAGTGTTTTGCTGCAACCGCGTCGGAGTGAAATCGTGACTCAGTTTGGAGATGCCGATGATCCGATGCATCTGACCAAGAAGGAGCCACAATTTGGAAGCGGTGGGTGGTATCGTAACGGGAAAGCTGAAAGATTCCATTTGCCAAAAGATCCGAGAACAAAAATCACAAGTGTTGATTGAGCAAGGGCGTGCTTGGAAAAGACTGTTGGGGCATCGGCACCGTTCGCGCAAAGTACGGCAAAGTTGAAAGTACAATCAGATAACGCAGAAAGAGACATATCAGCATTGCTGATAGTGGGGAGATGGTTGTTGTTTTATGCCACAGCTGCAGCAGGTGCAGCCGCAGTATGAATATCGGTAGTGTCGACTGCTGGAGCTGTTGGAACACCCTCAGCAGGTGCTCCGTTCGTCACAGCCGCTGGGGGACCATTGGTCTCAGTGGCGGTGCAGTCTTTGCTGATGTGGCCTGGTTGCCCGCACTTGTAGCACGTCTTGCCAGCCGCATTCAATGGACCTCCGTTCGGAGCAGTGCAATCGCGCGAGATATGGCCCTGGAGAAGGAAAGTCAGCAGTGAGATAAGAGGCCACGCGGTAGTCTGCTCTTACAAGCTTGCCGCATGCGTAACATTTCATGGCCTGAGCCTGACAATCGCGGGCATAGTGGTTGGGGCCACCACATTTGTAGCAGGTTGCGGCTCGGTTGTTGACGACACTGTAACCACCGCGGAATCCACCGCCGCCATAGCCACCGCGACCGCCACGGGTGGCCGGGCCAGGGGCAGGGCTAGCACCTGGTGTAGGGCAGTTGCGGGCCAAGTGGCCGATCTGGCCGCATGAGTAGCAGCGACCACCCGCAGGCCCGCCACTGATGCGCAGGGTTGGGCAGTCAGCTTGGACGTGACCTAGACCCTGGCAATGATAGCATTGTTTTGCTGCACATAAGAAACTTCGAGTCAGCCACCAAAGTCCTTTCACCCATCACAAGAGGCCAACTCACTCTCCGTAGTGCGCGGCATAGGGCACTGGTTCGACTCATGGCCAGGCTGCTTGCAGTTGTAGCACAGTCTCTCAGACGACGTGCAGACTTCAGCATAATGCCCGACATTGCCACATTTGTAGCATGCGCGACGTGACAGAGAAGACATGGTTGGCGGGTGCTTTGAAGCTTTTCTTCCACTCCTGTATACACGGTATCAGCCCCCGTTTGAGTCACTCTTTTCCCCTCCTCTCGTGCACGCAATTGTGTTGTATGTTGCAGACATGTCGGATGGAGTTGACAAGTTGACATGAAATAGGTCAACGAACGATAAGGGAAAGGTATGTTCGCGTGATCGTAGAAGAGAAGTCAGAAAGCGTACCTGCTCGATTCGGACCTCGATGAAATATCCCAAAGGATCCGCAACCTGTGGGCTCAACGTTAGCCACCCAGCTGCGACGTCGCGCGGATAGGTGCAGAGGGGGAAAATGCCCAGGGTGAGGAGGAGGGGTCCCCTTCGGCGGAAACACGCTCTGCACTGAATCACGGACTTACAAAAGGCGCAACTTCCCACTCGACCTTTCCAACGACTTCCAGCCTCCGTGAATCCGTGCAACCGATCAACACCAGCTGATAACAAAAGGCGATTGAATTGTGCCAATATGTCACAGGTGAAAAGCAGATGGGGACAAACGAGCGGCGACTCAAGCCAAGACGAACTTGAGCCAGATTCTGCCTAGCGTCATAAATGTGAGATCACGTGGAAGGAGTCTAGATTCAATGAAGTACGACGAGGCTGCATGCTGGGAGACGGCAGGAATGGAAAGAAAGTATTTGTGTGCTTTTGAACATATCATGCCATTCATTCTGTAGGTATGCCCCTCTGCAACGTCTTGCCCTGACCATAGTCTCACCCCCCTGTCAATCCTGCATGTTCCGTCTGTCACGGCACGATCACTCTTCCGACTTGCTTCTCTCAATCACGGCCGGAGCCCTAATCTCTCGTCCCTTGAGGTAGTCGAGTCCTTCACCGCCCTAAATCAGAAGTTAGCAAAGCCGCCCCGGGAGGATATCAAAGAGGGAACCCTACATAGCTGATGAGAGGAGAGATCTCAACTCCGGCACTGCTGCCCTCAGAAACCACAATCGCCCCAGCATTGCGTAGCCATCGAGCCCCTTGTTCCATGATATCTTGTTTGCTGGTGTCAGGATTGTCTTCTGCTGTGCCGAGAGCGTTCTTCAATGGTGAGAACTCTTCTTTCCGGTCCACTTCGAGACACGCAAACTTGTCCATGGGAAGAAAGGGGAAGACATCAAACACAAACTGCTCCAACTTGATACCGTTCGGCTTGTCGGGCTTGACAGTCTCCCCAGTCTCGGTGTCCATGTAGGGGATCTTCTTCTTAGCAACATGGTGGGGTAACTTATACGACCATTCCTCAATGCTTTCGAAGAACTTGAAAGAATAGTAGTGGTTGACAATGTTTGCCGCTCTGAACTTGAGACGGTCGGGACCGTCCTTGGCTTCGGCCATCTCCTGGTCAATCTCTGAGTACTCAACAACATCGGGCCTTCCATTCTTTTGCACAATCAGGCCGACGGGCTCGTTCGCTGCTCGCTTGGGCACTACCTTTGTGGCGATGTCGACTTCCTTCGCGGATGAGAAGCCAATGAAGACCGGGTCGGCAACTCTGGCCAGGCAGTTGTCCACACAATAGGCGTGAACGTGTTCAATGCCACGCTTGCGCATGTCGTCGCGAGCCCCAGACATCAACAGTGCCTGATAGATACCTCCATTGCCATCCGGCGCTACCGCGACCTTGTGTTTGCTCTCCATGAGGATTTTGCCCTCGTTCGAGATGCATGGAAGCACACCTTGCTCAAAGATGACCACGTTCTCTTTCGATAGTCCAAAGTAGTCGTGGTCTTTGAAGAATTTCTCCGTCGGAGCTCTAGTAGGACCACTGGTCATAACATACCACGGTACGACTGATTCATCCGATGTAGACGCATGGTGTTTGGCCAATTGTTGCACTTTCCAGATCCGTTCCGCTTGCAGCTGAAACAACGACTTCTTGCTGGGTAGGCCAATGTCGAAACAGCCCTTTGGATCCGAGCTTCCCAATCTGGTCCCTTGTCCGCCCGCCAGTAGCACCACGGCCACTTTGTTCTTCGCAATCAGGTCAAGCCCTGCTTTGTACCACTCATCTTGCTGTTCCTCCGAGGCGTCGAGAAGAGAGGCAGTGGCTGATTCGGGAAGAGGTTCGATAGAGGGTTGTTGGTCTGAGGGCTGCGGAGGATGGAGGGCTTTGTCCGCGAGAACGTTGACATGCTCTGGATCAAAGTTGGACAGTTGGTCGAAGAGGGCGGCTTTTCCGTCCGTGTCTAGTTCGTCGTAGAAGGCAAACACATGGCCTTGGTTGGCCTTTTCGTACTTCTCCCGGATTTCTTTCACCTCTTCTGCCCCAGGTTCTTGGATGGGAGCACCATGCTCTGGAGATGTGAGGTGGAGTTTCTCGAGCAGACTGTTTACCATGCTGGCAGCCATCTTGGAGGGTCTGTTTACACTGTTACTAGCGCCGCAGGCCGGCGGAAAGACTCAACTCTGGCGGGTGTCAGCGAAAAAGAGGCCTTCGACACCGGTTGCACGACCCATAGAAGGGAGGAACAGATGTTGACAGCCTGTACAGAAAGATATTGGTGGCTTCGGCTGGGTTTGCAAGGGGGCCTAAGCGCGGTGAGACAGAATCACCTGAAACTGAGCATCGCCGAAAAGCACTGGCCGCAGCCTCGTGGTGACGTAGCCAGCCTGACAGTGGTAGGTGTGACATACCCAGGTATTGGTCCTCAGTACGACGGAGCAAAACAAGACACATTCCATTCTACAACACGACCTGTTCTCAAACATTGCTACATGGGGAAATGCTATACTGGTTCATCATGCTGCGTTCAGGCTCGTGTTGTACAGTCTACAGGTACAATGGTACATTCTTCCCTCATCTGTCTCTCTCCCTCCGTGGATCAGGGCGGTACCCTCCTCTCCGTCCGTCTCTATCCCTGTCCCCGGCCCTTTCGCGAGCTCGTCCGTCATATCTATCTCTTTGCCTGTCGTGATAATCGTCACGGGATCTCCTTTCTTTTCCACGATGACCATGCTCTGCATCACGCTTGTCATACCGCGGACTTCGACTTCGACTTCGACTTCGACTTCTTGAAGTTCGATGGTCTTGCTCTGGCTGAGCATCTCTGTTCCGCCGGATCTCGTTTTTGTCAAAGACCATTCTGTAGTCCCCCTTGTCATAGTCCCGGCCATCGTCTTCCCGGTAGTGCCGCCTCTTTTCGAGACTCGCAATGCCGCCGAATCCCCCGGCTTGTCTCGCACGTTTGGAATTGGTTGAATTTCTCCAGGTATCAGAAAGCTTGGAGACGCTCTGTGAAAAGTCCACGTGGATGCGATGGTCGTCGATCAGAACACCCTGCATCTTGAAGTAGGCTTGCTCGCAATCCTTCTGGTTTTCAAACTCGATGAACGCATATTGAAGACTGTCTCCTGTCCGTTTGTCTTTGATCACTTCACACGACAGAATCTTCCCAAATCGGCTGAAGATCAATTCTAAATCCTCATCGGTGGTGACGGGATTCAGTTTGCAGACGAACAGGACATTTTCGGGTGGCTTGACTTCTGCAAATGGAAGGTCACCGACCATTTCAAGAGTCAGAGCCTGTGCGCGCGCTTCCCGTTCTCGGCGCAATTTCTCCATGGCAGCCTCATCCACTTCTTCGTCCAATTCCTCATCATCGGCAATCATGACCGTGGCCAGTTGGGCCTTCGTAGGTGCAGGACTCGAGTCTGGTACTGTAAGCCCCGGGGGATCATCAAAAGGGTCTTCTAAGATGACTGTATGTCGAATACGAATGTCTTTGAGTGGCCTCCCATTCGCATCTGTGAACGCCTCGTTGATCTTCTGGAGGGTATCGAAACCTTCCACCACCATACCAAAAGGAGCAGCCTTTCCATCAAGATAGTCAATGTTGTCGCCTAGTGTTATAATGAATTGACTGCCCGCGAGTCGCTGATCAGCATCGTTGGGTGAAGGCACAGTGGCCATACTGACCGTCCCCTGCTGCGTATGTTTTAGCTTTGGATCAATGTCTGCCACAAAGCTCTTCTTTGAGGGGCCGGATATGAGGCCCCAGATCGAGCTTCCGCCATCACTTTCGGGTGAGTCTGGTCCGAGAGGGTCTCCAGTCTGGCAAGAGAAACCCTTCTGAACACTATGGAATGGTGAAAAGTTGTAGTACTTGACTTTGCACAGTTTCAGAAAACTAGGACTCGGATTAGCAACGAGTCATCCCAGAGTTGATGCCGCATACTTCTCACAGCATTTGGGTGAATTATCGACTAGAAGATCGATTACAATCTCGCCCAAAGAAGTCTCCAGTAGAACACTCATGGTTGATGCCCAGGAAGAAGGGGACTATGTCCCTGTGAATATCGACTCTCCTCCCTCCGTCCCTCAAGAGTGGGGGATTCAATCTCGATGATTTCTCGACAATACCGTCTTTGATATTGCTTTCTCGACCACAACCAACACCTGGAAGACAGATCGAGCACACAGTATTATATGAAGGCGACGGCGCGTCGAAGGATCGAAGGCTTTCAAATGACCAGCAGCAGATCGTCATTCATGCTCCAAAGTGCCAAGGATGCCAAGGGATAATCACATGACTTTAAACTAGTCTCATTCTGGTCTAGAACCATCTTCCCTGTCCTTCTTCGCCTTGATGCCTGAACGTCTGTCTGGACCTACACAGTATGTATACAGTATACAGCATATGGTGTACTTTGCACGTCAGCGTCGACTACCTATTCTCATGTAAAGCCTCCAGTAATGATTGGCCCTTCGCGGAGATACGGTTGAGATCCTCTTGTCGAGGTCACTCCATACAAGGTCACCCCTCTTGCCGGCCATTTCCTGTCCCCTGCGAATGCCGGACCTCGTTTCATTCACATGCCTCTCGATCGATCGGTCGAGTGTGCTATGCAAGTGACCCCCCAGGGCCATGAACGCCCCTTCGCGTCCTACCTTTTGCCCTTCGTCAGGGACACCCACTGGTCTGATGCCGTGAGCCTCAATAGGCAGGGTGTGGTTGTGGCCTTCTTTTGTGTAACAAGCTGAAGCTCGAGGCACAGCGGTTGTATTTGCCCAGCGTACAGTCTAGCGAAAATGCCCTCAGCATCGACCACTGAATGGCGCAACTGTTCAAGCACGGTGCTGCAGTCTCCTTGTTGAGCATGGCGTTACAATCGCATGCAAAATCTTAGCCCCAATCGACATGGTCAGCAACTGGATATGCAACCATCCACGCCGTTGCTCACTTACACAGAAATCCCCCGATTATGTCACGAACCGTCTTCTTTCTCGGCTTCCACCCGCTTCGATGACAGGTCCAGCAATCTAGCCCTAGTTGGTCTATCAACCTCCTTTTTACTACACCTGAAGCTCCCCGGTCATCTGCCGGACGCTTGCAGAAGACCTGCGATCAGATATGGGCTGATTTTGAACTGAAGCGCGGTGTTTTGGTGCACGTGGGACTGCAAATATCCTTCGAAGTCCCCCGATCACGCCAGGGCGGTTTCCTCGATTCGCTGTCTATGTCAATCTGCTTTTCTCCTCGTTGTCCGCCTCTGCCAATGGATTCCGTCCCGGGCAAATTATTCCTTTCTTCATCATGTACAGGCGAGGAATAGTGGACCTGTGCTTCCAATCTGCCTCATGCTGTGCAGTACGGCCGCATCGAAAGGAGGGATTTACCTGGTGGCATTCATCGCGAGGTGGCCACAGTAGCTGCCCTGCTGGGGCTTTTTCTCTAGGTCTATTACGCCTCTGTGCGACCAGCCTGCACTCAAAACTCATCCTCTGATTTGTCAAAATATTTGGGAGGCAGACTTGTGATGAGCGAGGTCCATCTTTTGACATCTCTGTGTGACCAGAGTCCCATGCAATGTTCCGCAGCCATTCTGCAGATGATGTTCAGGGGCTAACCTTGCAGACCGAACTCGCGCCAACTGAGACCATCCCAAACCACTGACAAGCTTGACTCATGCTGTCTGTCATGTGCATCAATCAGATTGTGAGCCTCTGGCATGGAATTTTCCGCAAGTCGTTGCATTGGTTCCACCATCCAAGAGAAAGCCGTTTCTACAACGGCTTGCTAACAGTTGACTCAGCACATAGCCTTCCACGGACGATCCAGCGTTCCCATGCTTTTGCGGAGGGAGAGCGCCCAAGAACCACGTGGACCCCACTGCATCTCGCTTGCCCATAAAGCATAGGAACTCTCCATGATTTTAGCCAGGATTTGGAAGCCTTGCGATCAAGGCTCACTTCTGATGTGCGCGGCTGCTTATTGAACGGTCATGGTCAGTCGGAAGTTTGCTCGAGCACGGGTGCTGCGTCTCCCACGCCCTCAACAATAATCTCCCACCAATCACTGGGTGCAGCAAGCAGGTTGGTAGCAAACAGCACCCGTCCTTTTCCACACTTGGGCTGAGACGAGCGTTACCCTCAGTGGACGACCTTCTCCGCATCATCTTCTCAAGTTGCCAGTCGAACTGGCCGGCATGTTCTCACCTACAGATGCGTCCCAAATAGAGGTTGCAAGACCTGTCTTGTTTCCCCACACGGAACCTGTCGACGCTACGTTCTATGCCCCATGCAACATGCGTCTGATGCTCAAGTACGATTCGCAGGTTGGTGCTGGAAGTACTCTGAGCATATCATTGGCTGAAGCGAGGAACATTCGTTTCACAGCTGATACTGTGGGCACCATATGATCCTTACGACGACTGGTCAGTCCCTTCCTTCGCCTACTAAATCAGGTTGTTGTTGTGGACCAGGTATCGTCGTCACACGACGGAAACCTGCAGCAAGCCCGTTACAAAGAAATCTTACGACCAGGTTTCAAGGACAACTCCACCAGCATGACTTGCTGTGGGCTTGGGTTTGGAGGCAAGAAGAGCCTTGGACGTCTAACACGGCTTGTGATATGACATATTTCATGAATCTGATCTGGCTGGTGGGGATAGCGCATCCATCTCCTATCATCTCCTGCAATTGGTCTGCATGCGTGGAAATGCTGGCATTTGCTGGGATGTGGCGTTCCTGCTTCTATATTCTCCGTCAAATGGTATAGCTTGGGTCCATATCCCTGATCGATCAAGGCATTCGAACTCTCTTCTCATTGCTCAAAAAGCTTGGGCTTGGATTCTGGTCGTAGGTGACCCGTGAAGAGCAAGGACACAGTTTGAAAGCCCAACATAACGTGGTGAACGCATTGCTGACAGACGAGCTTGGTGTCCACTATGGTTCCAGAGACCCTCCTGTTCTTCCATGTCGCATGACTAACCTAATCCTAGATCACCACCTCGCGGCTCTACAATCCTGACATTGAGTTCTTTAGACGCAATGATCGTGGCTTTGGTATGCCCTTGACTCAGCATCAACACCAAGACCAGTATGAGACTGGGAGCCACCTCAGCAGTCGTACCACGCCGTCTTCAGAGTCCGAACAAAGAGCGACCAGTGGATCAAGAAAGCGTGTTCCAGTTGCCGTATGGTCCAAGCTGCCTTTGGTTACGCCCCGTCCATGATCTATGCTGACTACATGAAGTGCGAAAGATGTCGAAAACGGAAGATCAAATGCAGTGGCAACGAAGGGAATAATCAAAGTTGCGCGAATTGTATCAATGCTGGCCATGAGGAAACTTGTCGATTTCTTCGGGTGGGTTTAGGACTGAAGCTAAAGAGGAAACAGCATTGACTTTGCTCAGGTTTCCTCTATAGAACCGGCGGCCTTCAGCTTTCGAAGTTGGCAGGGGCCTCCTCGCTACTCACCGTATTCACTTCCCACTCACCATCGGCTGAATTACGTTTCAGTCCCGTCTAGATACAGTCCACCGACTTCTCTGCAATATCCAACTGTACCGACGAATGTCGACTACGGCGGTTATTCCAATCCGAGCCCGAGTGTTGACTGGACGAGAACACCATATGTTGCATCTTACTCACCATATCCCGAGGACGAAGAGAACAGTCCCTACTCCTCACAAGTACACCCGCCTCCATACATCCTCCCCAATACAGATCCAATGTCCACCACCAATGCCTATTATATGCACGCTCAGGGAGTGCGACCACATCATGGATCACTATGGCCTGAACCCCAGCATTGCATGCCCCCAGCAAACCCCCAGCTCCCCAGCTCTGCCTATACAACAGCTGCACAGGCTCCCCAGCCCGTTCAGACAATGATGATTGCTGGGCACCCACCGTCTGATCGCATCCTGCCCACGCCTATTTCAGCTCGAGGCATGGTTTCCACATCTGCCACTCACATGGACAATACTCCGGTCAGCAGCTCCAGTCAACAGGATTCGACGTACTGGACCGGCGAGAACACCACTCCAACCCACCAGTCCTCGACGCATGTAGACACAGGCGCGACTCAAGAAGGGCCCAGTGAGAGAACAACCAACTCCTACCGAATCCAAGACATGCCGTACGCTCAGATGGGGTTGAACGAAGCTTTGGCTCCCACTTCCCTTTCTCACAGTCTTGCCGTTCCGGTCAACGATGCACCGGCCTCGGCCATAGCACATACGCCGGAAGACTCCCATATTCCCAATACCAGTTCCAGGCCACTCTCTCATGAAAGCCTCAAGGCGACGCCTGAAAGTACCTCCGGCACGTACAGTTACACAGATCCGATGGTTGGACGCAGCTCTCAGCTGAGGAGTGCTTCAGGTCAATTGTCGAGTGGATCCTTGTATTGTCGCACACAGGCCATGGTTGCACGAAGAGAGCCAGCGCCGGACGATTGCAGTCCGGATTGTTCAAGTTGCCAGACCGATTCGACGCGAACATCGGTCATATCTATTGGCAATACGTCGTCTAGATATTGATACTGCCAGGTTGGCAGCAATCTCAGGCTGTGCCATCGGACTTACCGGATCGTTCTAGTGCATGTTCCGTCATCGCTATATGTGTCGGTCTTCTCAATTTACACTCGCTATGTCTTCCAACACCAGCAGCATTCCACCATTCATGTCGTCAAGGCCAGCCATCTGCTTGAAGCCAAGGGGCACGGGCAGAATCGTAAGGATGATGGTAAACTCGGGTCAATTTTCCTTTTCGGGTTTCGCTGGGATGGCGAGAAACTAATCGTTGTCGTCTTAATATTTCTCTCCCGGTCGTTGTTACTTACGGGATGCTGGTAGACGAAAAGTTGACCAGGCTGGGGAGGGGCGGATCGGATATCTGTCTCATCATCAGGCGGCATTTCTCGATCGCACACCAGGCGGGCAAAAGCATCCATTGTTTCAACGAATCTTTCTCGGGTGTAGGATCTGTTGTGTCTTTGATATGTCGACCATCTGTCCTGCGTTGCGACTGTACTATTCATCTAGTCCTACACCGGAGGGCCTGATCTGAGGGGAAAGGCTCTTCGATTCTGAATCCACGGGAGAGAAAAGGCATTCATAACACGGGAGTCGTTGCCAATGGGGTAGAGGATATGCCGTGGCAGACGTGCGAGGATAAGAATGGTCTGTAGAGTTAGTCGAAATGGGATACCAATCTACTCCCCTTCGGATATATTCGCAAAGGTTGGCGTCGACAACACCTCGATCGATCGCAACCATAGCTAAGCACAAGCACGCGCTGTATACCGTGGCATACCATGCAGCGATTCGGAAAACTGTGGCAAGCACAGACAGAGGAGGCGGCGGTGGGCTCGGGATTTCTGTTCGGTTCGGCCTTTTCACATTCAGTATCAAGTCAATGTAATGCACTTAGGCTTCAGACGCCAGGGCCCGGTCTGTATTTAGTATTCAGGATTTCAGAGCAGAATCAAAAACCATTTGTGCCCATTGAAGATATCGACGCTAATCGATGATTTGTTTTGGCTGATTGTTCCTAGACCTAGGGGGAAACAAGAGCCGATTTCATTCCCCATTTTGGCCTCGCCTTGCTTGCAACACCATCACAACCCGGCTTGCAGCAATATGCAACAGAGTCCAGACGAGAGAGGACAGCAGAAAATTCCCCGATTCTCGCCCGTGCCATTCTCATTCCTCTTCCCTTGCTCTGACTCAATCCATTGACCGTCAGCATCAGCATCAACATCAGCATCACCACCACCACGACAGCCCACCGCACTCCACCGCTAAGCACCCATGTCCCCGCGGCATGACCACCACCACCACTACCACAGAACAACAAGACAACGACCACCACTGACGTAAACACGATGACAGCGACAACGGCAGTGGCAGCGGCAGAGGCAGCAGTGATGGCGGAAGCGACTGCGACCGCGCCTGCGTCAGCGTCACATTTATTTCTTCTTGTCCTTGGAGGCACCCTTCGTCTTGGCGGTACCGCGGAACTCCTTCTGTCTGTTCTTGCGCTGTTTGCGCTGCTGTCTGCTGGCCTTTTCGATCTTGGGGGCATGGCCGACACGCACGAGTCGGTAGTAGGGCTCAAACTTCTTCATGGCCTCGACGCTGTCGTAGATCAGGGCGAAGCCGGTCGATTTTCCACCACCGTATTGCGTCCGCATGCCGAAGACGTTGATCTGGTCCTTGTTCGACTTGTACACTTCGGCGAGCTTGGCGCGGAGGTCATCCTTGGACACGTTCGGTCGGTTGGGGTGGAGGACATCGCTATAGCAGACAGACACACATAACAAGTCAGTCACACGTCTTGGACCTCGAAACCTCACACAGCACAATACTTCGCAACCATCAAAACAAAGCGTCTTCTTGTAGGTGCATGCATTCTGCAAGCAGCACCGTTTCGCTCTTTTTCCTGACAGCAACAGAGTTTTCGGGGACGGGGGATGCTTACACGACCATCTGCTTGCGCGAAAGCAGTCGGTTGGTGATGAACTTGCGGGTTCGGATAGTGACGGGAGTATCGGCCATGGTTGCGAAGTCTGTTGGAGGGCTTTCTCGAACTTCGCAATCGATGCAACGGAATCTGATTGACCGTCGAAGCTGGTCGGGTTTTGAGGCGATTGTCGACAAGATTCGGTTGCGGTGGCCCTGCAAGTTGGAGGTGAGATGCAGTTCGAGTTCGTCGCCAGTGCAAAAAAGTGCGGGCTTGGCATCTCGAAATCTTGGCGCCACTCAAGTTCATGTTCAAGTTTCAGGCGGCGGCAGCACTAGTCCTGTTTGGGACGATGCAGGTTTGTCGCCTTCAAGTTCGACGACGTTCAATTATGCTTCAACACAACCTCACCACTATAAACTAATACCACTGCCACTATACGACGTGGATCAGAGCTATATCTGTGGGTGACACCGTACTTATCAATCTCCAATGGTCCAGCGCAGACCCTATTTGGGATGTTCAAGCACCTCAGCCTGCATTGGGAGTGAGCATCCAACTTCTAGTCCAGTACCAGCTCGCTCGTAGCTGAGCATTTGTTGCTTCAATTCTTGCCTACCTTATAATCATGGACATCGCCCGAGCAGGGGTTGAGCCTGCAGTGGTGAAGTTCTACCGTCAGTACATGCAACAGATCAACGATGTGACATATCCGCCGGGCCATCTGCTCGTGAAGCAGGACGTGCAGGACTGCCTGTACAAGTACTTCTTCGACGTATCACAGAACAAGTACCTCCCTCCTGCAAGATACCAGACGAGGATCCTGAAACGGATCATCCAAGAGATCGAGAAGTCATGTCGAGATCCCGATCAAGATGTAGGCTTTTCTTCCCCGAGGTTTCCTTTTCCGTTCTGCCACATCATGCCAGACCTCGAAAGTTTTCTTTCCCTTTCTGTCTCGTTTCAGTCAAAGCCATCCTATGTTACAAAGTACAAGCAAATACCAACTGTTGGTACCATCTTGGATCCCTTGCTCCATCCCTATGAAGAAATGGAAAACTAACGTCCCAACGCACTCCCTAAACAGCAAGTATCCGACCAATTGATGGAACACATGGGCTACCTGTCTACGATACTCCCTCCGCCCGAATCAGACGACGAAGCTCAACAGAAGCACGTCCACTCGTATTTCCCGCCTCTCCCGCTCGACGAGCCAGGCGTGCAGCCGATCCTGATCGACGAAGCAAGAAACTTGCTCTCCCGCGGCACCAACGTCGGCCTGCGCACGTGGGAAGCCGCCCTCCACCTGGCGTGGTATCTCATATTACAGCGCCCAGAGGTGGTCAAGGACAAGACGGTCCTAGAACTCGGCGCGGGAACGGGATTCCTGTCGCTCCTCTGTGCGGGTCACTTGGGAGCCGCTCACGTGGTGGCGACCGATGGATTGGCGCACGTGTGTGACGCCCTGCAGGACAATGTCGATTTGAACCGTGAGAACAATGCTCTGCTCGGCCACGAGCCGCCTGAAGTGCGGCAGCTGGACTGGACAGATCGACCGGAGATCGAACGCCTACTCAACTCGGCCGGACGGCCCTATGACTTGGTCGTTGGTGCTGATATCACGTATCACCCGGACATCCTGCGCCCGTTGGCCGAGCTGCTGGGGTTGTTGAAGGACCGTTTTCCTGACATTGTCATTCTCATTTCGGCGGCGATCCGGAGCGACACGTACGCGCAGTTTACATCGATATGTCAGCACCAGGTGGGGTTCAGAGTCGTGGAACAGCAATGCAAGATCCCCGAGGGACTGCAATATTCGGGCTTCTTCCATTCTGTGGCTACAGAGCTGAAAATCGTGTCTTTGGAGCGATAATGACGTTGCCGGCTATAGCTGTTGGTAAGAACGAATGTCACGTTGGTTTGACTAGATTCACCCATCAGATGCTTCATCATGTATCTATGAGTTGGCTTCTATCCCTAACAAAGACTATCTCGTATGCTTCTGTATCAGTACATACAAGAGGAATGTACGAAAGAGAAGAAGAGGATCTCGCTTTGAACGGGCCTTGTTATTACCAATAGATTTAGAGCTAGCTATATGAAAGCTGCGAATATATATTAAAAAAAAAGAGCTTATAGGGGGTATCATCCAATCGTATCTGCAGAAAAAACTGTACAGATAAAGTGACAGCACGGAAACATGATGTTGACCTAGGTAGACAATTGCTTGTGAACTCGTCACTGCTACCGCTGGCCGCCGTCATGGGAGGGTTGAAGCAGCTTTCCGAAACAGAAGCGGAAAGTCAAGAAACCCCGACCAGCCAGAGATCCAGAGACGACTTCAATATTCGAAAACGACTCATCTGTTGTCTTGTTCTGCTAGAATCTCCTTCAGCCCCTCTGCATCCACCATTGTAACTTGCACACCAGTTGCAGTAGGATTTCGAATTGGCCGGAACCCTGGTATCGCGCCTTTCTGATTTATACCAGGCGTCCTCCCACCCGGCAACTCGAAAGGCGACAGTGGATGAGCCTCAATTGAGGGAGAAGAAGGCGATGGAAAAGCTGGGTCGGCGGGGGTCGACGGTCTGAGCTCTTCGCTTGACTTCATAGGCGCGATGCCCCATTTACCCCTGACCCAGCTGCCAACAAGGCGACCAAACCCTCCAGGAGATGCTTGACGTTGTTGCGTTGTAGATGTCGAAGTTGGGGACGGTAGTCTTGCAAGGCCACTCAAGACTTCGACGCTGACACTAGTATTTCTGTCCGCTAGCTGAGGTCTGTGGGCAGTTTGGTCAGTCCAGGTGGAAGAAGCATTGGCGCCGAAGAATCTCGTCGAACTCAAAGCGGTGTATTCGGTCACTGTGGTCAGAGGGGCAGCAGAAAACGTTCGAGTGGCAGAAGGAGACATTGCAAAGTACGCCTTGTTGCCTTTCAATAAGCTCGCCGAATGTGATCTCGACGTCGTCGGTCGCTTCGCGAGGTGTATGTCCATGCCGGATATAGAGACTAGGGAGTCATGGGACCCTGCCCGGCGCAAGCGTGGCTGTATAGCCATCTCAGGCATATCGTCGAAGGCATAAATGGAGCTGGGCGTCGAGGTACTATCTGTCTGCGTCCGATGCTTCGAATTGTGTGCAGGATCCGTCTCAGCCAGCGGAAGTGAGGCAACACGTGGAGTGTTTCCTGAATGATCCGTCATCGCTACAGGCAGAGCCCGGTCTGGCGGTTCCGGGTCAGGAACCAGAATTTGTGAAGGTTTGGGTGTTAGATCATGAGGATCTGACTCCATGGTTTCGAGCTCATCAGGGACCGAACGAGGCTCCTCTTCTAGAGGAGGATCTTGCAGGTCCAGGTCTCCAGGGTGGTCATATCGATCCATTTCCTCTTCGTCATGTTGGTCCGTTAATGCTCCTTCATTTTCCACTTCCGGACAACTCATTAAGAATGTGGGCTCGGAAAAGCCAGCGGCAGACTCTGGACTTGTTGGTCTAGAAGACTCTTCCCCTGCTTCAAGCCTGTCAAAGATGGAGCTGCTTTGCTCGAAGTACGATTGTGGCGAGCTCGGGAAACTGGACACCAGCGACGAGGTTGTCGCGGCCGATTGTAGAGACCAACGAGTACGCCTGGTTTGAGGGTGGTTAAGAGCGATGGGGAGGATCGGACTGGATACCACACGTTGAGGTTGCGACAGTGGTGTAGTGGGAGTTGATGATTCGGGGGTCGCTGGAAGCATACCGGGTCCCATGACTGCTCGTCTCCGTATCGACTTGCGTATCGTAGGGTTTCGATCCTTCTTCCCAGTGACCTTGGCGTGGTAATGGTGATGGACGTGGACTTCCTGTTGGACTTGTCTCGGGGATGCTTCGGACCGGTCAAGCTGCTCGCTCAATGGTCGTGATCTGTATCCCTCTTCCTGGGAGTGGTCAAACTCGACCGGTTGGTGCTCAAGGATTTGCGCCCTGAGATTCTGCACCTCGTCGTTGGAGGCTTGAAGTAATTCGCGGAGTTCTGCAATACCGGCTTGAAGGGTAGCGTTGTCATGAAGAATGTCGCGGACGAAGTGACTGACAACGTTGGTGCGCGAAACACCTCCTTTGAGACCTTGTAAAGCTGCAGCTCCTTTGAGTCTGCCTTCCGCACCACCTAACTCTCGTTCAAGAACCCGTTCACGTTCCAGTCTCGCAACAAGCTCTTCATATCGGTCCTTCTCCTGCCTAGCTTCCCATTCGATCTTCTGAATGTCGGACTCCAGTTGTCGGACTCTGAGTTCGCTCTCTTTCCACCTTCGGATAGTGTTGCGAGTTTCCTTCTCCGAGTCGTCCGCCCTCTGCAGTAGTGTTGAGCGATCCTTCTCCATCTCCAGTAGTTTGAGCTCCAATTCCTCGGCGCGTCTGGTGAGGCCATTGAGCCTTCTGATTTCGGACTCGCTGTCTCTGAGCAATGCCTCCAAACTCTTGACATGGTTGTCGCTCTCCTTCAGCGACGTGTTGGCGACGTCTAGCTGGGTGCGCAGCTCGTGATTCTCTCCTGCAATCCTCTTGTTGGTCGTTTGTAGAGTTGTCCTCTCCTTCTCCAGTTCATTGATGTAGGCTGTAAGGCGCTCATGCTCGAGCTGCGACTCTGTGACATAGGACTCATGACGGGTGAGGAGGGCCTGGAGAGCGAAGGTTAGCCCGCTGCTTGACTGCTGCTTCTTCTCCAGCTCAGCACTGGAGAGCGCCGTGTGTAGCATCATAACCGTATCATTGCAAGGTTTCTGGAATGCAGGGGACGGTGAGGCATGGAGAAGGCAGCTGCACACAAGTTTGAGAACATAGGCATTTGTAAAGGTTCTTTTTCCGACGCCTTGCACCGCACCGTCCTCATGCAAATTGCAGAGACCCAAGCGCAAGACCGGATGTGCAGCGGCGGGGAGATGAAATCTGCACGAATGGCACAGCAGTGCCCATGGAAGAAGGCGCACGTACCTGACCAAGTCGGGCGGCGGTCTCCAGGTCTCTCTCGATCCCACCCAGAAGTGTGTTGTTGTGCTCCAAGTAGATGCATTTTGATCTGCCACAGCAACATTGCAATTTCAGGTCGCCGGCTGCCGTGTGGCTGTCATTGGTCCAACTCGAGATGGTGTCCACGTCGTGCGGAATGCGGTCAGGGCGCGGGTCAAAGCTGGACGGAGCGGGGATCTCATTGTTTGTGTCGCAGAAAGCTCTGAAGCGGTCGGAGGTCGTGTTGAAGGGTGCGGCCATGTTGTGGACATCTCGGAGGGAAGAGGTGTCCAAGTCAACTAGCAGGAAGAAGAGTGGTTGATGAGGAAGTGGGAGAAAGAGAGGTTGAGGGTCGCGTGTGTTCCCTTGGAGAGGATGCGTTGTTGATGGCGAGATGGAGACCGAATTCGTCCCGCCAAGGTCTCATCAATAATTACTATCATCTCCATCAATTGGTCCAGCCTCGTCGGCATCAGAGGTCGCCCAATCGGTCACTTACTGGTGCTGAGCAAACGATATCCAACGCTCTGGTCGTACTGTGCTGTACAGTGAACAGTGTCACATCGCTGGTCGCCGATCCAAGCTGTTGGCCTGTAGACCACCACGGGATCCGGAGCTGTCAGGGTGGTTCTTTGTCAAGTGGTCAAAGTTCTTCGGCTGTCACGACGAAAAGCAGAGGGTGCTAAGGTAGTACGTCGTTGGTTTCCTTTCCAAGCGAAAGAGCTATGGCCACGACACGACCAAAACAATCTAGACTAAGAATATTCTTTGTAGGAGAGGAGCATGGTGTGAAACCTACTCATTGAACCTTTTAGCTGATAGATCTATCTCGCACTGAACGCAGGAGCGACCCCTCTCAATCGGTGTCCTGCATCGTCATTGGGCCTCTTCGTCTCCTGTCGAGGGCCCTCTGCATCGCATCTCGGACTTCAGAATTCATTCTCAGCGCGCCGGTCAGCAGGGTCTCCTTCATGCCTGCTCGGAGCATTTCCGATTTGCTCGCATCGCCCTTGAACGGACTCAAGGCCAGCTGAAGCAACCCCACAGTCTCAGTGTCCAATTTGCCCGCCACTTGAGCCAAGTGTGCGACCTGCTGCTGAGTCTGGAGCTCTCTCGTGGCCGCGGCTCTTGCCTTGGGAGGAGCCAGTTGTGAAATGAAGATGTTGAGAGACATGGACATCTTCCTTGCGAGACCCAAGATCTGATAGGGGAGAAGATGTGGCGGTAGTAGATGTGGGAAGATCTTGTGAAGTGTAGAAGCCCAGAGCGCCACCAGCCGAGGAGGCTCCCACGTGTGAGTCAAGAAATACAATTCCAGAAACGCCATACAGGCCACGGCAAAATAGCGCCAGAACTGTCCCCATTTGGGCAGCCAGATGTAGTTCAGAAGCACCAGCAGGGCCGCATTCGTTGCGTATTCGGGGATCTTGGAGCGTAGGCCAGCATAGACATAGTCCTTGATGGTCTTCAGTCCCGGATGTTGCAGCTGGACGATGCCTGGTCCGAATCGATCGTAGGCAAAGCGCTTTGCAGGATCCAAAAGGGTGTCATGCGCCAACTTGAACTGCACAAACACTTGGTCCGCTCCGGGGACAAGTTGCCCGTTCTCGTGCAGTTTATCTGGATGATATCTCGCTGCCAACCTCCGGAACCGACTCTTCACCTCTCGTTCCGTCGTCCAGGGAGTGACTCCCAGGAGAGCGTAGAAGTCTCCCGCCAGCTTGACATCATACAGGGCCTGGATGAGGGTGTAGAGGAGATAGAGGGACAACACGAAGACGCGGATTCGACGATTGTGGTACGCGAAGAGAGGCTCTCCAGGCTGCGGATGGCGCCGTCCCGCGCGTATCGTGAGTCGGTAATAGACCGATTGTAGAAGAGCCGTGGCATACTAGGAGAGCGGTGAGTCAATCGCGTCGCTGCGCGTGGTAGGAGTTCATACAGCAGGTAAGAATGCCCATCCAACCAGGGAGAAGGCTTGCGTTACAACTCCTTCAGCCATCTCGAGCTGTGGCGGCAATTGCAAGCACTGACATTCCCTTCCCTCCGCCCTCAGTCTTCCAAATCATCAAAGAGACATGTGGCCAGCCGCATAAGTAGAAGAGTGACAGGAAATATCTTTCCAGGTATACAGAGTATGTTGCGGGTAGTCGCCCGTTGACACTATTGTCATCGTTGTCTTGCGGAGAAACGTAAATCCGGCTTCCCTCCTTTTCATCAAGGACGTTACAGCCTCGCAGCCAATCCCCCATCTTGATGCATCTTTCCATGAATTAGAAAAAGGGGTACTCTATGCCATGTCCCTGCCGTTATGCACCTCAAATGGTGTAAGAATGATCAAATTATAAAATGACATTAAACAGACGCCCACATAATTTTATTGCAATAAAATATACGGGATTTCCGCAGAGTATATTTTCTAGCTAAAGCCATTCTTGAAAGGCTCCGCCTTCGGCACATGTACCTGAGCAAGGACGTCTGCTGAAGCACTCACTGATCTATTCCTTGTACTTCCTATCATGGAATCCGGCAATGACCTCGACAGTGCCGTCCCCCTTCTCAGCCCATCGCTTAGCGGCAATATCAGGATTCAACTGCAGAGTCTGTTTCGCCTTGACCCATTCCTCCACGGTAACATGCTTGTCAAAACGAGGCGCAACGCCGGCCTTCTGCAGCACAGGACTGTCCGTGATAGGCACCAGCACGGTGTCGTTGTGCGGACGCGCAAAGTACAGCAGACCCGTGCGGTTGTAGTGGCGCTGGTCCGCGGGCGGGGCAACGACGCGATGGACGGAACTCTTCAACCAGCCGCCGGTTAGATGACTGATCGTGTCGGCCAGGTTGACGGTGATGGTGCCCGGTTCTGGTTTGACGTAGGTCCAGTTCCCGTCCTCGCCGAGGATCTGCAGCCCCGCGACAGGTTGGCGGAAGAGCAAGGTGACGGTGCCTAGGTCGGTGTGGCCGTTTCGTTTGCCGTAGTCGCTGGCCGCCCACTGCTCTTCAGTGCGCGGGTGGTAGATCATATATCGGAAATGGTCTTCACTCTTCTTGTCGTAGGTGTGCTGCTTGACCAGATAGTCTTCGTCGGGCAGCTGCAGAATGATGGCGAACAGACGCAGAAGCGGTAGTACCACATTGTTGTGCAGCGCTCGATGGAACACCTCGATCTCGGACAGATGCGCCTTGAGCAGGTCCGGATGGTCATACTTGCCCGCAAAGTCCGGTGTGAATTTAGCGAAATTGTAGATCTCGATGTTGTCCTGCGCTTTGCCCTGCAGGGACCGTCCCGGACGACGCCAGCCGTTGTAGTCGGCGGCGGAGTAGCGGATTTCGTACTTCTCCTTTTCTGTGACGGGGAGCTCGAAGAAGTTCTTGGCCAGCGTGAACTGCTGGTTCACCTGCTCCTCTGTCAAGCCATAGTTCTTCACGTAGAAGAAGCCGACGTGGTGCACGGCGTGTTCAAGTTGCTTTGCCAGCCTCTCCTTGCCTCCAGGTCGGTTGTAGTCCTCTAGATCGAGGGTCACGAGCTCTGACCAGGGCAAGTCTTCTTGGGTCTCTGGAGGGTGCACATACGGCTTGAGATGACTGTAGTCATACTGGTGAGGGTCCTTCACAGGAGCAGAAGGCTGGACTTCGGTCTGCTGGACAGCGGTGGTCGACATCTTTGATCTGATTTGTGTCTTGTTTCCAAGGTTTCAAGCTCGTGGGGAAAGAGGAGAGGCTGTTACAGATCCAGGGATCAGGGAGGACCTGATAACCTCTGTTGGCGGAGGTCCAGCTCCATTAAGTGCGACACGCTGTACATGCTTCTTATCGGTTGCTACCGTTGATACCCCGGATGGTTGGAGGAATATGCTGTCAATGTTCCCCCGAATGTCGTGATCACCTTTCTCCCCACTCCAATTTGTCAGGATTGTTCCATCGACAATTGGCGACAGCGAGGTATTGTGAACAGCATGCAGATTGTCAGTGTCCAGGTGCATGCGAATGCAGTGACATGGGGCGTCTGCTCGTCTGCTTTGGTTGGCATGGAATGGCGCCGGTTCGAAGCGGCACTAACTCCGGCCAGGTCTTAAAGCGTGTGGTTGGCCAAGCTTCGGTACTGGGTACATTGTTCCTATCTAGCCTCGCTCTTTTGCATCTCCGAGCAAAAACAAGAACTTTCGCAAATGGCGTGCGAAACCTTTAAGTTGCGACAGACGATACTGGGCTACCACTTGCACATGCTGTTGAATGAGTGGGACAATCAGCAGCATGTTGCCGTAGGTCAGTGATCGACCCGACTTACCTGCTCTTCCACCCCAAGGTGTCCACTATAGACAGCATATGTCAAAGCACAAGACAAGTGCATACTGTTGTGGGGGCCATCTGATTTCTGCGACCACAAGACGGTATCCATAAGCATCCGTTCCTGGGCAGACGCAAGGTTACTCCGGCACACGGTGTCGGCTCTTGGTGCTTGACAACTCTCCTTGGCCAAATATCTCCATTCGGACGCTGGAAAGCACCTCATCTCGGTCAACGTCGGGAAATCGCCGAGTTCATAGACAGTTCAATGGCCCAGACAGGTCTGAAGAGTCTGGGCAGCACGAAGTCGCCATATCTTGGCTTCATGCAGGCAGGAACGCGGCCTCCTGGGCGTGATATGATGAGATTGATGTCCAAATGGCGCAATGAGCTTCGAATGGCGCAATGAGGGTTCAGTAGTGGTTATAAACAGAAGAATGTAACGAGCCATTGATCCTGCGCAGTATGTCAAAGCTTCAGCGCCTCTATTCCTCGCGCTTCAGGAGATCAAGAGGGGCGTTCCAAGACAGCAGCCTCCGAGATGGCATCCACGAACCCGGTAGTATCTTCGAAGCCGGTCGCTGAGGTCGGAGTGGACGTGCTGCCGGACGTTACCCACGAGATCGCACCTTCAGCAGCATCGAGTCAACCCAGGCCTTGGGAGATGGGAGGATTCAGGGGAACATCACATCGATATTTTCGGACCTTCCAGCGGTATGTCTGGGATGATCCAGACAAGCCCAAAGATGAGAAATGGTTCCTCCTTAAGCTCGACTTCTTCCTCCTCACGTCCACCTGTCTCGGTTATTTCAGCAAAAACCTCGACCAGACCAACCTCAGCAACGCATACGTGTCGGGCATGAGCGAGGCTCTGCACATGTATGGCAGTGAGTTGACATACGCCGGCAATGTCTTCACGGCCGGGTATGTGATCGGTCAATTGCCCGCCGCGGTTCTGGCCACCCGCGTCCGCCCATCGATCCTGTTGCCCACTCTCGAGTTGCTGTGGTCGGTCCTCACTTTCTGTACGAGCGCCGTGACCTCGGTGTCGCAGCTGTATGCCATCCGCTTCCTCATCGGCCTTTTGGAGTCGGCATACTTTCCAGTGGCGATATATATGGTCAGCTCGTGGTACACCAAGAGCGAGCGCGGGAAACGGGTCACGCTCTTCTATTGCAGCGCCACCCTAGCGGGCATGTTCAGCGGCTACTTGCAGGCTGGCGCGTACAAAGGCCTGAATGGCAAACTCGGCCACGCTGGCTGGCAATGGCTTTTCATCGTGTGTGGCGTCATCAGCACACCGATTGCCGTGCTGGGCTATTTCTTCTATCCAGACTTCCCGGAGACGACCCGTGCTTTCTATATCACGGAGCAAGAAGTATCGTTGGCAAGGGACCGGCTGGCCCGGGAGGGGTTGAAGCCTCTGGGAGCGTCTGCCTGGGATCGAACCAAGCTCTTTCGAATGATGGGACAATGGCAGTTTTGGGTCCTTCCCATCGGGTACTTCCTTGTCCAGGGCAGCTTTCCCATATATCAACCAGTCTACGCGCTCTGGTTGAAGTCGACGCACCATTCCACCTATCAAGTCAACGTTTGGCCAACCGGTCAAGTTGCCATCGGTGTGGTTGTCCAGGTTCTGGCAGGCATGCTTTCGGATTCTCCCCTGCTGCGAGGCCGGCGCTGGCAAGCAATGATTTTCATGGCCAGCGGGACCTTATTCAGCACCATAGTCCTGGCTGTGTGGGATATCCCGGACGCACTCAGGTACGTGGCATATTATTTGTCGTACACCGCGGCAGGCGTGCCCGGCATCTATTTTGCGTGGTTTCCAGACTTGATTCCACACGACCATGAGATGCGTGGATTCGTGATTGCCGCTTCAAACACGTTCAGCTACATCCAGTCCGTATGGTTCACCATTGTGTTCTGGAGGACCGTGGAAGCTCCAGAGTTCCACAATGGGTTCATTGCAGCATCGTGCTGGGGTGTGGGACTCATTGTGCTTACGCTTGTCATTCGCCGACTTGAAATACGAGACAAACGACGTCGCAAAGCTATAAGCGAAGGATCCGGCGATGTTGAGGTGGAAGGGGCTGCAACTCCGGTGTCAGAAAAGGCCGACAGTGTCTCGCCCTCAGAAGCGCAACAGGAGCATGGAATCCTCAAGTAGTATAGAAGCCGCACTGTTTGATGGCACGATGAGGTATGAGGAAGTCCTCTTTCATCGTATTGCGCGATGGAGGTACAGGGATAGAGCCCTTGTCCGCTGCTGGACAGAGATGGAAGACCCCAGACGTTGAGAGGCGCCCGTTGTCCTGGTCGGATTGAGCAACTATGCTTTTCCTGATTGATGTCTGGAGCTTCCACGAGCAGACTGTCGGAAGCAGGGTAGCAGGGTGCAGAATATCCCTAGTCTTGGTTAGGCTTAGTCTCGATAGTTGCATTCGACGTACTATTGAAGGAGCGTATCTATCTACCTTACCAAGCTACGAGGTACCTACGGTAGGTAAGGCAGCAGGTGAGCACACTTGATACGGCATTCAATTCATTAGCTCGCTCGATAGGGTACTCAATGGGCAGCACGGCGACAGTGTCTTGAATGTATCTATCTCATCCGAGAGACAACCCAGTCCGAACCCTGATATCATAGAAAGGACCAATTCGTCCGCGACCACATTGATTCGCCTGCCTGTATTGAGATCCTACAGACTTCAATCAGCCCGCAATCTACTGTCTGCTGTCCGGTCATCTGCCCACCGCCGCACACCATGGAAGGACGCTGCCAATGTGGCCAGATCCGCTTCACCACGCCCACCCCCAAACCAGACGCAATCTACATCTGCCACTGCACCGAATGTCGCCACCAATCCTCATCCACGTACGGCGTGACGGCCGTGTTTCCATCATTTGAGCTGAAAGACTCAGAACCCTATCCTGGCGCTATTGCCATCTATAGCCGTCCGAACCCGCATGGCTGGACGGAAGGGCATTTCTGCGCCAAATGCGGGTCGAGGCTGATTCATCGTCCAATTTCACACCAGGGCCAACCGGCTAAAGTCGTCAGTGTCAAGGGCGGGTGTCTCGAGGGGTTGACGAGGGAGATGATGAGGTCGGCGGTCCACATTTGGACCAAGTCGGCCGTGATTGATATCCCAAGTGGGGTGGAGCAGTATGAGGAAGAGCCGCCGGATGGAAGTTTCAATGAGGAGGGTTGACGCAGGAATCGAGGGTTTGATGGAGTTTCCGGTTTGGTCTTGGAGAATCCCGATCCGTGAAGAGACGATGGCCGAACCTGAGCTGCTTGCATCAAGCTCGCTGGATGGGATGAGCGGCGATAGGGTCATGAGCCTTGCACTGTCCTTTGAGCCGGTGGTGGGACGTTGTTCGAAGCCGTGACCTTGACGGATTGATGGCATCCGTGGAAACCCATGCTCTAGTGGCCTGAAGATATCACGTCTGCAATACTGGGGCGTGCGCCAATCCAGGCTTCTCGCTAGACTGCTGCATTTGCTCCTGCTGCTTGCTTCGATGTTTCATAGGAACTGCATCTGTGCCGTTACTGTCGTCTCGTCCTCCGCCTCGCATCCTAGGTTTGTTTTGAGAATCGTCATATTCCCTTTCGTCCTCGTCCTCGTCCTTGTTATCGCAGCACCAGCAGCACATGAGCATCCACCAGCTCAATAACTCCATTGTGGAAACTTGAGCCTATTCAACGTAGGTTGGGTTGACAGAGCTATTTTAACTCAAAGAGTACAGTGAACTGACGACTCTTGAACACACATTGACTTGTCGATTTGACAGGCGTTGCTCGATTGTCGACAGTTAACGCAAGAGAAATGTTCTTGCAGAACCTGTGTGATGTACACCATCTGTCTTTGCTGTTTGTGGTTGACTAGCACGCAGACCGGGACAAGGTGCGGTGATGGTTAGGCTTGAGTATGAAACGAGTGTAAATTTTAGAGACAGACCGATGACTGGGACGAACCAACGACTTGGAGAAACAACAAAACGACAGAATTAGAATAATCACGAAAGACACCTTGTGCGTGGGTTCTCGATTGTCTTTCGAAGGAAACTTGCGATGTGGGCTTCAGGAGGTGGCTGTGTAGAGACTGGTCCGAGAACATGAAACATAGTCGAGTCTGCTTATGCTCGTGGGGCAGACTTGGTACAACTGCAGTTCATTAACAGCAAGATACCTAGGATTGTCTCATATGAAAGATGCTACTCGCTGTTAATATTCCAGGACGCGCATTATCCGCAGAGTGACCCCCTGAAAGGCAGCATTAAGACAGGAGAGAGTCAGCCTTGCATGTCTCGCAGCCTTGCCATTCCGTTTCGAAAGCACCCATTTGTTCAACTTGAAAGCGACAAATAAATGGCTACCATGTTTGAGGGCTCGTGCCATCTTCAATACTCTCAGGAGCCCCTTGCAGTGCTTCCATCTGTCCGTTTCATGCGTCGTAGTCGCAACTCAGCGCAGTAGGCTTGATTTTCTCGCCCTCGAGGGTGACCCTTGCAAGCGTTTCCTGCATGGCAGCAAAGGACTCACCCCCCAGAGGGAGCCTAAGAATCGGTACGCTCGGCTTGCCAGCTTCACCCTGAACGACAGTCGGCGTGAGCACTTCCTTGACAATGGCCCGCGCCGCCTTGTCCGTGTCGAGATTCGGCACATACCCGCCGGACGTGATTGCCTGCAGAAACATATCCGCCGGCGAACCTTTGTACGTGTCCGGCAGCGGGACCGTGTTCGCCGCCAGTTTGGCCGGGTCGAAGAATGGAGTGCGCATACCCCCAGGCTCGGCGATCAGGACACGAATGTTGAAAGACGCAACCTCTGGCACGAGAGCCTCCGACAACCCTTCAAGTGCCCACTTGCTCGACGCGTACGTCGTGGTGCTGGGTTGGGGCTGCCAGAATACCGAAGAACTGATGTTCACGATGGCGCCGCCTTTGCCGGACTCGCGCAGGACCGGGAGAACGCACTGCATCAGACGGAACGCGCCGAAGAAATTGGTCTCGTATTGGCGTCGGGCGAGGTCGACCGGGGTGGCCTCGAAGATGCCACCCGCTGCAAAGCCGGCGTTGTTGATGAGCACGTCCACAGGGCCGTGCTTTGCAACTATCGCCGCATATCTGGCCTCGATGTCTGCAGCGGCGACATCCAGCGCCTCCCACGCTCCATTTTGATGAGAGGTGATTGACTGGACGGCTTCTGGAGATGCCGGGCTGCGAGATGTCGCGATGACCTTTTGGCCTGGCTGCTCCAGGACTGCTTGGGCAAGAGATAGTCCTAGGCCCGAGGAGCATCCGGTGATGAGCCACTGCATTTTGGGTCGACTTGGTCTTCGATTTTGGTTGTGTGTTTGTGTCCCTCGACTTCCCAGCCTTCAGTCATGGGGGGAGCTCCAGGTATTTATACCGCATTTTCATCCTTTCTCTTCTCGGGGAGGAATTTATCCATTGGTATCGGAGCAAACTGAATCTGAATTTGGTGCGAGGCCTTCAAGTCGCTCGATACGTGGCTCCCGCACTTTGCGGGCGAATATTGCACCGCTGCTCGGACATGACTGGTTCTGCATCGCAAGGCTGAGCACAGAGTGAAGTGCAGGTGTCTCTTGTCCCCATATTGGATTGGGAAGGACGGGGCGAGGTGGCCGGGGTGACTTTGCACCGGGCGCACAGACCACTGGCAATGATCTCCGGCCTGCCCACCGGAGACAAGTCAGGCCGTACACATCCTCATTGGTCGCAGTGTACGCTGTAGAAAGTTGGTCGGTACCACTGGGGCGTAGGAACGCGACCAGCGAGATGGCCATTGGTAGGTTCGCATATAGAAAGAGGCAGAGCTTGCATGAGCGGAACCAGTAGCATATTCACCATCTGTATCTGTATCCGGAGCAAAGAGGCTGGAGAGGGCATTTAGGTATCAAGACTGGAGATGGTTATCTGTGCACATGGTGACACAACAGCGCTTGCGGCAGGAGTAGACAATAAACATTATGATGGTATGCGGATGATCAGGACCAAATCTATTTTAAATATGTACCGGGGAAAAAGAACCCGAGGCGCGCTTGAACGGAACATGCTTTTCATCCTCTCATACGTAAATGTAGCACAACGGTCCCCCGGTTGTGCTGAAGACATCCTGGTTTTGCACGGTAGTCGCCAAAGTCGCCAAGTAGATGGGATCGGTCACTTTTCCAGGCGGGCTACCGGTCGGGTCGAGCGTGGAGGTGCCGCCGCCAAAGGCCTTCGCGCGATTCTTGAGGTCTTGGTTCTGCCAGATCCACCATGTGCGATCGATCTGGGCATGGTGCAGGAAGAAGGTAGGCTCGGCTGGCGACGCAAAGAGATCACCACCGGGATCACCGGCAGTGGTGAAGTGACCACCGGTATGGACGCCGTAGAAACCGGTAGGGAAGTCTCCCTGCATGCGATTCTGGAAAGATATAATGTCTTTGTAGTTTGTAATGAGGTCGTATACGTCCGAGTCCTTGGTCCAGTTCGAGGAAACCCAGGATGTGATGTCTCGGCGCAAGCAGCGAGGGTTATAGGCCAGCGGGTCAGGGCTGGAGTAATCAATGATGCCGGGGATTTCCAGAGTCGGCGACACCGGGCCCAGGTTGACAACGTAGTCCTTGAAAGGCCCGGTCTTGACACAACCGCCACCAGACCCGGGGGGAATGCAGTTCAACCCCGAGGGCAGAGCAGGGGTGCAATTGTGCGGTGCGTATTCGCCGTTGCCGGACATGCTCACGTCACTGCCATCAAAGAGAGGCGAGTTCAATGGGTCGAAGGCATATTTCCCCCAGTTCCAGTATGGTTGATAGCTGGTATAGCCGCATTCGTTCCGGAGGGCTTGCTCAAAGGCCCAGGTGAAGTATCGATGCCACGACAGAAAGTTGGCAGTCCCGTGAATTGACAGGGTCTGGTTAATGTGGACGGCCACAAAGTCATCGTAGCGCGTCTTGGCTCCAGCTGCAAAGCTCGGGTCTTGTGAAGGTTTGGACATCAAGCACAGTTCGGCATCGATGTATGCGCGTCGTTCCTGCTTTGAGAGAGTCGACCATTCCCTTCGGATGGCGGCATTGAGCAGATTGCATTTTCCGGACGGGTTTGTGACCTGGTTGATTGCCAGGTTCACGAGGCCCTTGGCGGCCAAGATATCGGTTTGCAATGTCGATGCCGGCAGGAAGAACGATCCTTTAGCAGCTGCGTCCCGCTCTGCAAAGCTGTTCTCGACCTGTTCTGCCGATGCTGGCGCGGCTTGAGCGCCATACGCCGCCAAGAAGGCCGGTAGAAGGTGACGGAGTTGCATGACTGCAACAGCAAGATGCTCAAAAGAACAGATGCAGTACTTTGAGAACAAAGAGCGATCGAAAGGGTCCCAAATGAGGATCCCCTACGAACAGAAGGCTTGTGGTGAGGAGTGAAGATCCCTGGGCAAGGAAGATCAAGGGTAGAGACACGGCAGAGTTTCCGGTACTTTATATGTTTTCTCTTGAGGGTTCCTGTATCTAGGCCACGTGGATGGTCACATCCGAAGCCCACTCGGCATGTGAGATAAGCAACAAAGTGGAACGGTATAAAGCTCAAACTTTTTCAAAAACAAATAGTTCTCTGTAGCCGCGAGTGCAGCGTCGACTTCTAGAACTAAAGCACCGTGGCTGTAGACCGGGAGATAGAACTAGTGATTTTGAAATGAAGAACCGTAAACAGCCAACGGACGGTCAGGCTCGGGGTCCAGCCGGCCAGCAGCCAGGGACTGGGGCCGGCTAGGGCCTGAATGATGTTGTGGAACACTGTCCGCATCGACAAGATTGGAGGTTGTATGTGGTGGATGACAGCGGGCGGCTTGCTGGAGCTCTGCTGCACACATAAGAGGCTGCCGATCAATCCGCCGCAAGGGTGTTAGCACCTGCGGTATCACATGGATATTGGCATTGGGCGTGACAGAAGGTTGGCAACCTTGGATCTATCACTTGAGGGAGATTGCCATCCAATGCAGCACACCACCGACAGGGATTTGAAGGGAAGGGATTCGGAATGGCAAAAATACCGAAATCACGGCTTTTGCAGAGGGCGCCATGTGGTGTTATTGCCGTGGTGTCGAAGCGAGGCCAAGGTACGTACAGGGTAACGGCAACGAGACAAGGGGAGGGAGGAGAGAAACCGATGGGTCCGGCGGAGAATATCATCCCGGCGAGCTAAAATTTCCCCTGCACTAAAGGCAGTCACTAACCACTGAAACTAGTGCCAAATGGGTCAAACTCGCGTTGGCGTTCACGCTAAATTTGACTCCCAACTTCACCGAAAAAAGCACCAAATTTTCGCCACTGTTAAAGTTGTCAACTCTCAGACTGTACAGCTCTCCACAGACAATATTTCTCGGATATCCGATGTGGTGCAAGGCAAGGAAAAAAAGGATATGATATGGCATGAGTCGGACTGCCGTCACTCAAGGCGTTGATCCATCCTCTCGCGGGACAACTGCACTCGTCGTCTATACAGCAAATACGACCAGTTCCCTGTCTACCTCAAACAACCTGATCGCCTCTGCTTGAGCACTGTTACTACCGGCCCCAGCATGGCGAAAGTGGCTCCTTTCGCCCCTTAGAATCCAGAGAATCTTAGCCCCAGGCTTCAATAATAGAACGGTCGTCCTTGCTGGGCACAAAGCGGATGCTGCTTCTCGCACTATGATGTACAATACAACTGTTACAGAGTACTCACTACCACCATACCTACCTGACTCACCTGAAGAATTGTTCAAGGGCATTCGGGCAGATGATGTCGACTTCATTCGACGATAGCTCTCTTCCCACAAAACATGCACTTCAGTGTCCAGGTAGTATGGTGGTACGGTGGGCCGCTCTACCCATACACGGCAAGGCTCGAAGACCAGCCCCCGTGCGTTGGGCGAGGATCCGGGGCACCTGCCGGCACGATCTCTGAGCCGCGGACGCCACTGTTCCACAGCCTTGCAGTCGGTTGGCCTGCTACACTGGTGCAGTTTTTCTTGGGAGGCCCCGCCGTCGTACCACAAACTACGTACTACCGCACGACTCACTCAAGCAGTAAGTGCGGTGGATGCAATTATCAGCCAAGTGCGAGCCGCCTCTCTTTTTGCATCAGTGTGCGACGGCTGCACCAAATTTCGCCATCACAGAGCCCTAGGACGGCGTGGAGAGCATACTAAAGTAGCATCGTCACTTTTGAATCCTCGTTCTCTCTGTTAGCGAAGCCAAGCCAGCACCGGACAGATGCCCAGTATACACCGGTTCTTCTCTGATCAGGAGTTACCCTGTCTCTCTTTGGGGCAGTTCCGGTCTCGAAAAAGGCTCGTGTGTTGTTCTCTGTATGTGGGAGGATAAAGGATCTCACACTCAGGGATGATCCCCCAGACCGTTTAGCACGCCATACAGAAGGACGTCAAACCTCGTTCGTCACCATTCCCGGTACTGGTAAAGAATAAGAAGCTCAGACCTGCCCAGGCGGTGTCAACCAGTTCGAATCTTGTCTCTCTGACACTTTGTACCGGGCCACCGAAGTCCTTTCGTGACGTGCCCTCCAGCATCATGGTCGCATTCGGTCCGTTGTCAGCCTTGCTGGAGCGACAAGCTGCCGGCGCTCCTCATTACAAACATGAATCCAACACTGCGAATCTCATGGCGATCAACGGAACCTTTTGCGGCGTCGCTCTCGTCACGGTAGTGCTGAGAATGTATGTCAGGATATTCATGCTCAAGAGCGTGGGGACAGATGACTATGTCATGGTCGCAGCAATGGTCTGTCTCTTGAATGGTTCACAGCCAACATTCTAGTTCTGCATGCTGACCACTTCTATCTTCAGGTTTTGTCTCTCGCCGTTCTCGCCTGCTTCTCCGGAGAAGCTGCTGCGGGCGGCTTAGGCCACCATCCCGCTCTTGTCGACCCCGCGGATTGGTCTCTCTTTTTGCATTGGCGATATTTCCATTCGCTCATCATCATGTTTGGAATCAGTCTGGTCAAGATCTCGGTAGCCTGCTTTCTGCGCAGGCTTGTGCCGAACAAGAACTACCATCGCTTTCTTCTGGGCTCGATCGTCTTCCTGATCGCCTTCACGCTCTCATGTGCTGGGACGTTGATCTTCAATTGTGGCACCAACGTCTCCGCCAACTGGGACCTCGAACTACGAGTAAACGGCAAGGCCAAATGCTTCAGCAACACCACCTATACCAACATCGGCATTTTCAACAGCAGTATCCAAATTGCCACCGACGTCCTCTTCGCGCTCCTTCCTGTTCCAATCGTCTGGAAATTGCAGGCCAACCTTCGTACCAAAATCACTCTGGTCGGGATTCTTGGCCTGGGTCTTTTCGCCTGTGCTGCAAGTATAGTCAAAACAGTTCTCCAGGCCAATGCACTCTTCAATGCTGACTGGACATTCCATGACTCTTTCTTCATGTGGAACAATATTGAGTTCAACATTGGTATCCTGGCTGCATCTCTACCTTCGCTTCGACCTTTGTTCGTCAAGCTTCTTGGGGCTTCTCAGAGATTCACCTCAAGCAACGGCCGTAACGGCCAGTCCTATGGCAAGTATGATGCGGATGGGCTGGCATATCGAAAGACCAAATCAAACGTGCGGAACACTGGGAACCCCGGCAGGGAATATTACGAATTCGGCTCCCGGCAATCGACAGAGCTGGGAGAGCTACGCAGAGGTGCTAGTGTGCGTGCCTTTGGAGAGGACCCCAGTAAGATGGCAGGAGTTACTAGCACAGTGACGGCAGGCGACGATGACAGTGATAAGATCATGCTCGACCAAGATTTTCATGCGGTCGGAATTGACAAGGATTGGACGAAACCTGCTGGCTCGGGCATCACGAAGACGACGACTGTACAAATTGCACGGTATTAATTGACCTCAGGAAGAAGAAGCGAATAAAAGTGCCGTATCGGAATTGCGATGCATTCACAAAAATAAGAGCGGAACGAAGGACTTGTTGAATGAGATGGATCAGGTCGGCCGATTGTTTGCACACTCACAGTCATCAAGTCTTTATGTCTTGAATCGGCCGTCCATCAGGCGTTGCTATAGTACCTTGATGTGTCAAGATACCGGAGCGGTCATCTCCCTACTGGCGACAGCTACAGTTATGTCGCCTACTCTCCATCCTGCTGCCTGCCGCTCGTGCAGAGGGCCTTGACAAAGCGCTGTGGCTGGCATTAATATGGGCTCCGAACAGCTTGTACTATCAGAGTCCTTGTGTATATTTATTTCCTATCTCAACATTCGATGGGTCAGAATCTATTCTGTTCCGAATTCGCTCATTGCTGAGTCGCCCATCTTGATTGCATCCCACGCACAATCGATGCAACAGCGACGGAGCCCTAGCGAACACAAGCTCGCATAACGCCCACCTCCTGTGGTATTGAGCATGCAATGCTGTTGCTTTGATGACTCACAGCCTGTCCAATACTGCAACTACGTGCTGTATGCACCTTGAAGTTACCAGTTCCACTGCCAGGGATGCAGCAACAGAATTGTCTCAGCGTCGGGGACCGATTTCGGTGGTGGTCTTGAGACAAAGGCATTGATCCTCGGGCCCACCGGACCTTATTCTACATCAGTTCTCTGCCGGGATCCATCTTGGTAGTCGGAGACCGGGGGGTTGCCACTAGTCTCCCTGCTGATCACACCCGATGCTGGGGTTGGCAGTCCGCTAGAGGACCCATCGGGATTGACACAGCACCAGCGAAAGCCGAGGCCTCAATTCGAAACTCTTCCCGACTATACCACTACTAGGTATTGCCCTGCGGAACAGGCGTGGGACAGTTCTACGCATTATGAGAGCGCCGTAGCATGTTGATCGTCCAGCATCCATCACCAGTAGCACACAGCATGGAAGGTCTTTATTGCCTCTATCGTATTCGGTGGGTGTCCCGGAACTACCCCATGCGTCATCGCACAGCACCGCGGTTTGAATCACATCATCATTGCTCGATTTGCTCGACGACCGTGCACTCTCGGTGATACTACTTGGCCTCTCTGTGTGCAGCAAGACTGCCACTACAGAGAATGGGGGTATGTAACCATGGTCTGATGTTCTCTGTACATTTCTGGCACCAGGCCCCTCGGGGGTATTGGTGCTAAAACGACAAATTTCAATCGAAAGGTCTCCACCGGAGCAATGTCCCCGCCAGTCCTGAGGTCGAAAAGCAACAGTTCGAGCTTTTGGTGGGCACACAGTACACAGTACACAGGACCGACTGTGGCATGTACCAGTACCGCAGTCTGGAGTACCTGTGGAGTTGACTCCTACCTTGGTGAGTCCTCAGTCCAGCAATCATCATGCCTGTCAGTGCGTGGAGAAATGCGGTACGTTACAACGTTGCTGATCCTCTGCACCTGTCAATCACGTCTTCAGTACCATCATCCTATCTCAAGCCTCACCTCGCAGGCCACATAAGCTTGTACAGAGTACTCTGTACCCTCCGGACGCAATCAAGCTCCTGGTTATTGAATGTCACTCGTCAACGACCCCCGCATCCGGCTGGGTCATTGGAACCACCATCAAGGCCATTTACAAAATATATATCTCGTGTATATGCCCCCAGTTGACTATAATCTCTCGGTCTCACCGCGCGAGCGACTACTGCAGCCTATCAATTAGTCGGGCACGCATTACTTCCTTATCCCACGTTCCGCCACTAGGTGCCACCCAAGGCTTGTCTTTCATGCACACATGGTCTTCGACAATCACCTCGCGTACACAGAGATGGGCATCCTGGCAACGTGTTGAAGTTCCGTGCAGGCTTCAACAGCCCCATGCGCCAGACGCAACAAGGTAGCTGGACTCGATAGCATTTGCAGTCTTATATCCAATATGGCAGCGACTGCCTTTGGTCCATGGTATCACCCGATCCTCGCGCACGTGGACTTCTGAGTGGCTGGATGTTGGCTTGCTCATCACTTGGGTTTGCCTTCGGACATTCGGACCTGGCTAGTGAAAGAATATCTGAAATCGAGCCGAGCCTAAGCTCTGACTACGAGGCACCAACCTCTTGCCCTCTCTCTAGCGCATAACATTCCGCCTGAATTACAATCCACATTCGAGTGTGTGTGTGGTTGGTTGATAAATCATGACCCGGGTTCACAATACCGTTCGGGTCGGACCACTCCATCCTTGACGCGACTACCTGAGAAGTCGGTGCAGCCGAACAGTTCACAATAGAACGATGATAGGTGTTGATACCTTCGGCCCCTCTCTCCAGAAGAGCTGATGGGATGGGATGCCTCTGTTGTTGAAATCTCGCTTATGAAAATGGCCGAGACGATTGAGAATAATGTAGGCAGGGGGTTTCAGCATCTTGGCCGCATAAGAACCGTCCCGGCACAAGCTGCTGAGCAGCCTCGACACCAAGCGATATTCGCCGAGAAGAATCCACAGCTCTAAGTGGACTTCCTCCGTCGACCATGCCTCACTTGGACCGGTTGAGCTTCAAGTACTCTATACCTCTGCAGGGGGATGATAGGAGAGCGGAGCTTTTACCAGCAGCAGCGTCCCTTGCATAAGCTCACCCGTCCTTGAGGCTGGTCGGAAGCTTCGTGAGTCCGTTCCTGGAAGCACGACGGCAACTCGTCAGAGCTATATCAGCCATCTCTAACCACTTTGAAAAGGACCCCGCTTAGCTAAAGCCAACAATCTCGCCACTGACATGGTGTCTCACCACTGCAGTTCAGATCGCTTCCATCTGGCATACAGAGACAAATTGGCCCAAGAAGGCAGGACAGGCAGTGCATCAACGGCATACAACTAGCATAGTGCAGCTATGCACGACGACAGTCCGGTTTCCCAACTCATCCGTCTCCATCTTTTCTGGAAAATCGAGACTTGGAGTCGGCGTTATGTAGCTGCAGCTCGCCTTTCGCGCCTTGCTCATTCCGTACAGAGTAAGTGGTTTATTTCCTGCCCGATGAGAGAGAACTGTACCATCACAATCCCCCGGGGTCGGACATCCCCTTTTCGGTCGTTCGAACGTTTTTCTCGTTATTCCCAGGGATCTGTCCAGGTGCTTGGACGACCGACTTTCAATGCCGAGCACACAGCGCTACTATCTCTGATACCAATATGCCGGGCCATCAATATCATGGCAGCGGTCACCGGGATTCCGGTTGCCACAGGGCAAGTGGTGGCGCCTCTCACAAATGAATATGGCCCGATGTGCGACTGCCGATGTATCAACAAAAGGCGACCTTGACCTTGCAATTTCACAACAGTGAGCGCTGAACGGGTATGAATCAAGCCTGGCAAGAGCATGGCATCGGCCACAATGGCGGTGGCCTACTACTGTTGCGGCTTCGTGCCTTGCCTTGCAGGTGATGCCATGGCACTGGCAGCATTTCGCTCCTGCCAGACCGTTCAAGTTCCTTTCCACCGGCAGCGCCCTTTGTCCTTCGAGATGTTGACGGAACCAGACCCATAATGGGCCATCATAAGGAGTGTGTTCAGGATGGACAGTGTACTACCGATGCTTTTTAAACCAACCCAAACGCTGCTCGTTGAATCAAGACACAACTGACAACCTGTCTACCATCGCGGCCCGAACCATCACCAACCAGTACATCAACTTGATGCATAGGCAATGTCAGGATATTCTCCGGAAGCATCGCGCTGTGATGGCAGTACAGTACAGAGTTCACGGCTCGTCCAAACACACGGGATACCACGCCAGGTTCAGAACATTTATACGGTGGGTGACATTTCCTCGATCCCCTGATCCAGAGGACATGTCATCTGGTCACGCTGGATTAACCCGAGCAGACATCAATCATATACGACCTTGCAATCTTGGATACTGAGGGGCCATCAGCTACAGTAGTATATATCTCAATTTTGAGGCGGTTACCGTTTACGGGCTTCCAGTCTAGATGAAAGACAAAGCACAACACCACTCGCCGCTTCCGAATGTTAGCTAGGTTGTCGCCAGATCCGGAACTTGCGCGGACGGCCTGGCGTATATCTGCATAGCGATACCTTCCTTGTTCCTGCAACAATGTTGTAACTTTTTCTCCCCTATTTACTCTACACCATGCCCCCTGTTTACTCTTTATGGTGTACACAATGCTATTTCTAATCTCTTCATGGTTTTCCAATGTCTTCATGTTCATGACTGGCCATTTCATTACTATTGTAAGTAGGTATGTATGTGTCACACGTAGCTCGCAGCTTACTGCCTAGGCTTAAGTCCAATATCATCTTTGTCAAGACCAAAGCGCTTGTGATGTGGCACATACACCCGCCTGTCCCCACACCGAATTCTTTCCTCACAAGTTGGCCTGCAACACATCTTGACCACTCTTGATGTCGGATTTGGAAGGCATCTTGCCGTGTCTCATCAACTCGGCGCTCTTGGTCATAATCGGGTCCATCATCATACTGGCCACGGCGACGATCTCGTTACCTTTCGCATAGTAAGCCGCGAACTTGCTGTTCTCGGGCTCGCCCTTGATGATGAGGTCATCCCAGCCGATGGCGCCGGAGCCGCAGTACCGCAGCTGGCTGCCCAGGGCGGACCAGAAAATGGGGATGAACGGCTTAGGCTTGCTCGAGGGCTGTGCGATGAGCTGGCCGACGCTGCGGCCTTGGTTCTGCGCGACGTTCCAGTGTTCGATGCGTACAGGGGCTCCGTTTCCGCCGGGGCCGTGGTACGGGTATGTGGCGATGTCGCCGATCGCGTAGACGTCGGTGAGGCCCTTGACGGCGAAGTTTTCGTCCACGGCCACACTGCCGTCTTTGAGCAGCTTCACGCTCGGGTTGTCGCGGAGGTATTCTGTCGAAGGGGCGACGCCGATACCCAGGATGACTAGGTCGGCTTCGAGCTCTGTTCCGTCCTTCAACTTGACGGCGCCGACAGGGCTGAGGCCGACGGCGTTTGCGAGTTTCGAAGCCGGAACCGCCGAGTCGACGCTGGCATTCATCATGAATTTGGCCCCGTTCTTCTCCAGCATCTTCTGGAAGATCTGCCCGATTTCTTTGCCCATGACCCGTTCTAGGGGCGCCGACTCCATTCCGACAACCGTCACGGTGTTTTCTTTGGCGAGAGCGTTCGCGACTTCCATACCGATGAAGCTGGAACCGATGATGACAATCTTCTTGCCTTTATCGCCCACGGCGCTGACGATGCCTTGTGTGTCGCTGATCTGGCGCAGGAGGAAGATGTTGGACAGGTCTTTGAATCCTGGCAGAGGTAGATGTCTAGGCGTGCCGCCGCTGGCGAGGATGAGCTTGGTGTAGGGAAATGACTTGCCCGTCTTGGTCTGCACGGTCTTTGTATCGAAGTCGACGGAAGTGACCGTGTCGGAGCAGAAGTCAATCGAGCCATCGTCATACCACTCTTTCGGCTGGAGATAGATCTTGGAGGGGTCTGTGATCAGAGCTTTGGAGAGCTTCGTCCGGTCAATGGGATAGCCTTCGGTGGTGATCACGGTGATCTGGCCAGGGAAGCCGAGTTCGCGAAGTTTAAGGAGAGCGCCAAATGTGCCGGAGCCACTGAAACTGTGTGTCAGCATGCGCTCGCCTGCCATGACAAGGCTTGACAGAGCCAAACGTACCCTCCAACAATGACGACTTTGTCTGAAGATGTCGGCTTCGTCTTTATATTGACCTTTCTCTGGCCACCCTTGATGTCCGCCTCCTTGCCTTTGATGTATACGCCATCCTCTTTCTCGACCACGTCGAACTTGTTCAGAGCGTTGGGTGCGGGTGAGTCTTCGACGTCGCCGGTTTTGACATTGAAACATGCTAGGTGGAGTATCAGTGACTGAATACGAAAACAGCGAAAGTACACACAAGGAAGTGCGCACGAAGAAGGATCACTATACAGCGGGACACTCACCTCCATGCCACGGACAAGTCAACCGTCCTTCGGGAGTGAGAACGCCGTTCTTCAATGGAGCACCGTAATGTGTACAATTGGCATTGAGGGCCGACACCTCATTTCCGACCTTGACGAGCAGGACCTTGCCGCCTTCGATGCCCTCGACCTCTGCTTCAAGTTTATCTAGGTCTTTCAATTCGAGCTTGGACAAGCCTTTGAGCTTGAACTCTTGGGCCATTCTCGCGGGATGAATCGAAAATGATCTGGTGAGGGACGCAGCTATGGATGGAAAGCGGGGCGGAGATGCGGCGGGAAATACCGACAGTAGGAGAGGTCTACACGAAGAAGATACGGCGAGTAAGCGGGCGGTAGGGCGGGCGAACATGAAATCGTGGTAAGCCAGAGGAAGGAGAGGAGAGATACGGCGGGGAGTAGATGTAGGTTTAAGACTTGACAACAACCAGAAGAGTAGGGAGGGAGATGGAGGACATGAGATGATGAGGTGATGGATGACCAGTACAACAACTGATGTCAATATAGTAGAAGTAGGGCGTTGGTAGCCACCCGCGTTAGTAGTTCTACCGCGTATCAAGTCAGTCGCTGCAGGTTAATAATGGATAGGTAGGTACGGACCCTATAGACACCTACTCTATATCTAACAGTAAGTACTAGTAGTAGTAGTAGATACCTGTAGATGATGCATCCATCAAACATCCATCATGCCTCGAGTGCAGCGAAACAATATCGGAGATACGATGCGTGTTGCGTCATGGTCCCCATCCTGGTTAATGTCCTCATCATCAATCGGCCAATTGCATGTCAGGCATTGTTAAACCCAGCAATCACTGAATTGCTAGTAGTGGTATAACACTCCACAGTAGTAGTAGTAGTGGTGATATCACCACGATCCTCCTAGCACAGTGCAACACTGACTGAGGACTGAGGACTCAGGTCCGGAATATGGAGTCTCATTGATGGCGTATCGCTCGATCAACGTGATACCATGGAGCGTCACCATATTCACACTACTACCGTGTACCTCCAGTCATTATCCCATCATCCCATCGCCACCTTAATCAGTATGCCACTCGATGCCGTTGACTCGGAACCGGCCCAGACAGCCTTGAAGCGACACTGCCCTCGCGACTCCGAGCCAACGCACCGCTCATCAACATAGACGGATCTCCTGGCGTGTAAGAGCGGCTGCGGTGTTGGGACAGCTCAAACCTGGCCCTTTCCTCCTCGACCGCCTTCTGCTCCGCCTCGTCATCCAGCAGCGTCCCCTCGATCTGCAGGGACCACTTATGTCGGTCGTGACCAGGCACGATTTCCGCATCCACGACTCTGAACTTCTGCGTGGATTGCACCTTGGAGCCATCGTTGGCGTCGACAAAGAAGCCTCCATCATCGACAATTCGAGCTTGAGAGACAGCACCATGATCGTCCTCCTGCCTCGCCGCCGCCGCATGGTCATGCTCATTGTCATCGCCATGTATCTGGCTTGAAGCGCCGTCCTCGTCCCGGAGGCGGGCTTTCTTGCCCTTCCTTTTGTTCTTGACGGTGTCTTCTCGGCTGGGTCCAGTCCACGTCCAGTCCTGCGGGATTCTGTTCTTGGCCACAGCCGTTTGGAAATAGTTGTAGCTGACCAACCCGACGAACCCTTCTGACGTAACATTGGTCCATCCGTACAGCTCGTCTCCTCGTTCCGGTCGGAACACGAGAAACGTGGCAGTAAGCCATACCCAGCAGACCCCGGCCTCGTCGGCGGTCTTTGCTAGGACCTCCGCTTGGGATTCGAAGTCACCATCCGAAGGAGGGAGGAGAGGTCGGTTGAGGTCCGTGTCCGGTGTCGCGGACAAGACAGGGTCCGAAAACCCAAGCACTATCCCTTGCGCGGGAGGGAAGTATGTGAGGAGGAGTGGCGCCAGGTGGGTAGCAAGGATCGACGAGCTGCTTGTTTCGAGTGCGATCGCAGGAATAGACAGGTAGAGAGATAAGCGGGTAGAGTAAAACGATGTCGGGTCGGCTGAGTCCAGCAGATCTGCCACCATTTCTGATTCCACAGTTGCTCCATCTTCACCATCCACTGCCGTCAGGGAGGTGGTTGCCGGCGGCTCGTCCACAGTGGGCTCTGCTTCTGGCGATGGTGCATCGACCAACTCAATGTCCTCGGGTTCGGGGGACTTCCCATTGACCTGCACAGTCTCAGGTTCGGGCTCTGTTTCTGTCTGCTTGTGTGTATCCTTGTCTTTGGCCTTCTTCTTCTTTTTCTTTTGTGCCCCGTCTGTCTCTGTCGAGAGTTGTGATTGGGATGCGACCACAGTAGCGGTCGGACTGTTTGGTTCCGCGGATTGTTGTGGTCGTTCTTCCGTCCGCTGCTTCTTTTTCTTCCTGGACAATTCTTTTTCTTCCGCCCGATGTTTTCGTTTTTTGGGAGTCGTCACCGACTCAAGGTCTTTGGACGACGACATATGTCTGTCGCTACTCTGGACAGACACTGTCACCGGTTAACAGCAACCACACGAAAAGACCAAGTGTCTGGCGAAGGCGGTGCGGGCAGATTGTTCAAGTTCGCGTCACAAAATTTCTTGACTAGACTTGAACTGCAGGAAATCGGAGCGCGGAGAAAACCTACAGCGACGCCGGCTTGGCAACAAGGCTGAGATCCAGCCTCCTTCAGCCTTGTCGCTTTCACCTCCGTATGTAACCGCCTGCATCTGACTGTTATATTGTGTTATATACTATTCTATGCTTGTAATCAACCTCATAGTTGGTGAAATCCAGACCTGGATGGCCTGTGATCAATCAAGCGCAAGACCATCGTGTCTGCATGTCAATTGGGGCCTTTGGATGCTCGCCGCTCCCACCCGGATTGGCTGCCCGACGGGCGCGAGGATATTTTCAAGCTCCAACATCGCCAGGATCTGGATATATCCAGACCACCGCTCATAGTATGTTGAGAACTGTTCCAGCGATTTTTATGAGGACGGAAGATACCCGGAGACACAAGGCAATCTACGTGGGTACTATCTTCCTGCTTAGGTGGGCAGGGACCACATTTTAATACGGCGGTGATATAATATGTTCGATGATGTATGTCGTGGAGCGAGGGAATTCTACCGTATTCACCCGTCACTCCGGATCATTCCTTAATATCAAGTCTATATCATGAAACAGGTAGGTAAGAGTCCTGGGTGTTCTTGATCTCTTCATCTTCATCAAAAGTGCTTTGATCGGGACCATTACCGCCCTGACCTCCATTGTCACGTCCCTACCTACCTACAACAAGGCCTATTTGGCCACCCTTACATCATCTCACCAGGCTCTATCTCTGTCTCTGTCACTACCACGACAGTATCTTGAACCACTGATTTCAGTAATCCTACTGCCACCGCTACCTCTGCCCGCAAAATGGACTCTCCCACACACACTCGACCAAACATGAAAAAGCACTCGGGCCCCGGTCCAGACCCCTTGGCCTACGAGACAGAAATCTACCAAAAAGGCCTAACGTACTCCCGGCCGCCGTTCACATTCACCGCACTAGACTGGGAACCCCTGGCGGCCGAGCGCATGTCGGCCGAAAGCAAAGGCTACGTGACCGGCAACGCAGGCAGCGGCGAGACGGCACGCAAAAACCGGCTCGCCTTCGAGAAATGGTCAATCCTGCCCCGACGCCTGGTCGACACGCAGAAGCATTTCCCCGACCTCTCAATCTCGATATTCGGCCAGGACCTACCGTTCCCGATCGCCCTTGCGCCCGTGGGTGTGCAGCGCATCTTCAACCCGGACGGCGAAATCGCATCCGCCAAGGCCGCGGCCAAAGAACGCGTGCCGTATATCATGAGCACGGCGAGCAGTGCGTCGATCGAAGAAGTGGCCCGCGCCAATGGTCCAGACGGAGACCGATGGTTCCAGCTGTACTGGCCGGCCAATGAACACGACGACATCACCATCTCCATTCTCTCGAGGGCCAAGAAAGCCGGCTTCTCCGTGCTGGTGGTTACCCTGGACACCTTCATTCTCGGCTGGCGGCCCAGCGACATGAACAACGGGTATAACCCGTTCTTGAGGAGCGATCAGGTCGGCGTGGCCATCGGGTTCACCGATCCCGTCTTTCGTAAGCAATTCAGGGAGACCCATGGCGTGGAAGTCGAGGACGAACAGGGTGCCGCTGCGGCCGAGTGGACGAGGACCGTGTTTCCCGGGTTCAGTCATAATTGGGAGGATGTCAAGTTTCTGCAGCGCCATTGGGACGGGCCGATAGTCCTGAAGGGCATCCAGACCGTGGCTGATGCCAAAAAATGTGTCGAGATCGGCGTCCAGGGTATTGTGGTGAGTAACCATGGCGGCCGCCAGACGGATGGCGGCGTCTCTTCGCTGGGGGTCTTGCCGCGCATTGTTGACGCCGTTGGCGCCCATCTGGAGGTCATCTTCGACTCGGGCATTCGCTGTGGTGCGGATATTGCTAAAGCCATGGCTCTCGGAGCCAAGATGTGTCTTGTTGGGAGGCCCTATGTCTATGGCTTGGTTCTGGGCGGCGAGGCCGGCGTCAGTCATGTTGTGAAATCATTGCTCGGAGACCTGGACTTGACCTTGCATCTGGCGGGCATTCCGTCCGTGTCGCCCAAGGTGTTAAATAGAGATGTCTTGATTCGAGAGGCCGACCTGTAGCGCAGTCACCTCTTTCAGACTGGACTGCTTCAAAAGGCGCCCGCTAGTGACGAGGCGATTAGACGTTTCGTATCCATGACTTGTCACCGAGGGAAAATTTGGTCAGACACTTGAATCTGAGAGATAGATAACTGAGCTAGATACATATACCATAGGGAAAGATGCTGTGCAATGTCGCTGGGACAGTCCCTTATAACTCCTGCTCACCTTCCACCCTGAGGAAAAAGCCAGGCCTGATTGTGCAATGTTGGGCTCGAATTGACCTGAGCCTCTATCAACGGTAACGCCGTCAATGTATTCCCAGCCACCAGATTCCGCAGGCACCATAACCATGGCCTTAAGACATATGCAGAGGCCTTGATGGTCCCATGTGTGATTCACGTGTGGCTGCGCAAGAAAAAAGACACCGAGCCTCGTCGTGACGCAAGTACACTATCCGCATTGATCTGAGTGGCCACGTTTCGTCCCTCCCACCATGACCATATAATATCCCTCCAGCAAGGGAAATGCGCCGTGGATCAACGACAACTGCCTTGCACGCACTCATAGGGTCACGAAGAGAACAAGGAGCGGAGATTGACGAATGCGGCAGGCCCGCCCTCCTGTGCAAGCACATCGACCAATACCTCGGTTTGTTTCCACATCGTCTCTACCGCCGCGGAAGGTGACCGTCCGAGAGAGACTGTTGCACGTCAGCGTAGGCTCTCATGCCATAGAATGTGATGTTTCTTACTCAAGATGGCAGAGTTAAGCTCTTCTGCAACATTCGCTCTCCCAGCCGGGTCCAGGAGGTGTCCGTGAATGCTGCCTTTGGGGTCATTGTACGCCATCAGGCTGAATATGTCTTGCAGGCTCTTTGCATACTCGCCATCGTCATCCCGGTATTCTCGTTGTAATTCTTGACCATATTGCATCGCTTCGTTGAGCAGTTGGTTGTATTCTACCGCATTGTCGTTAGCGGATGGCCGGCCGAGGCCATTAGTCTGGCCTTCGCCGTCGTGATGTTCATCGAGTTCCATGTCTTGTGAGAAGTCCACTTCAGCAGCTGGTGTCTTGTCCGGAACGTTACTCGAATGCAAGTCTTGCATTTCGGCCGACTTCGACGTGTTCAATTCCGTGGTTTTCCCAATTAACTCAACCCACTTCCGACATTTCAGATGGAACACGATGTCCGGATTCTCCGCAAGTACGCTAGGGAAGTGGGCGTGGGTGACTTCGAGCGCTTCATCAATATCTCCAGAAAGGATTGCTCGTCGTATCCCTGCTTTTCATTAATTATCAACCGGGACGTGGCCAAAGGACCAACTTACTTTGCCGATGCACAGCATCGGTGTCATCTCGCTCTGGCGGAATCGGCGTTGCGGCTGGTAATGCATTGGTCAAGGACTCTTTCTCTCGCCGGAGGTCCTCAGCAAATGCTTTTGCTGTTTCGACATAGCCATCATGGGCTAAAAACTGTGCCACTAGTTCTTGTACGAGAGTGTTCTCGTCGCGTTGTACTCGCAACGGGGTGACTTTGGACTTGATGATGTCTCTCGACACCTGGGACTGTTCCAGCTGCATCTTATCGTCAATGTCGAAGACGAAGGGCCGTTCACCGAAGTTTGTCGATACCCATGCGCCTGAATGCTTCTTCATCCCAACTGCCGGGAACGGCCTGAGATCTTTCCTAAGCTCTCGAAAGCAAATCCCCAAGTCCTGTCCGTTTCGAGTGAAGAAGGCGTAGCCTGCATTGAAGTTGACACCGCATCCAATGACATCCCCAGCACCAAAAGTCGGGCCATAGTTCCGTCCTGAATGCTCACCAAAGAACATCTTCCCGTCATCGCCATGATAGCCCCAAGAGTGCGTCTCCCAGCCGGGTAGCCGTTCTAAGGAAGCCTCGGCCGTGGCAAAGCCAATGGCAATGGCGGTGTCTTTGCTCTTATTCTTGATTTCAACCTCGAAATAGTATATCCCGCACGCTGGTGACATGGGATAGTCCGCGCGGACAGATGCCGCTTCAATTTCGGCCTTGCTGCCTGAGCCACTGTATTTCACGTCTCGCCCCTCGTTGGAGAGATCAAGCCCGGGATACTTATCCTGCTCGCTCCAGCGAGAAGGCAGCGGCATCGGTTGCTCATCCTCCCTGGGTGGGTTGCTCTCGATGATGTCGTAAGTCATGCCTCGATGAGATGGCGCCATCCGATGGATATTTGTGTTCCCTGCACTCGTGGTAAGCGAGTTCATCGCCGACGATCCTGCCGAAGGCTGCTCCCGTTCTCTCTTCATCTTGGCTTTATGTGCAGCTTCGAGATTCGCCGCATATCTCGAATGGCGGAGATAGGATGGTATAAAGAACGGATTGGGAGGCATCCCACTTGTTCCTAGAGCCGGGATGTTTGCGAACTTCCTCGAATAGGACGGTAGAGAGGGCGGCTTCCGCCAATATAGCCCACTAGCAGAGTCGTGGTCTTGTCCGGAGTGTCGCCTTTGGTGTTGAAGATCTGCTTGATATTGTGGAGGATATGAGCTGCTAGGCGTCGACCCGACGAGATGAGAAAAGGCTCCTGCACGCGTGGGATGGCTTATATTCTGAGCCGTGGCGCCAGATGCCACAGAAGCGTACGACAAACGCCGAGGGACATTGCCACCATAGGGACTTGGCCGCCCATTGCTACCGGATGCAGAGCCGTCGGTCATCTTCAATCGGACTTTGTGAATCGCTATAGAAAGGATCGAGCAGACGCCGCGTGGATGAGGGTCACAAGTGGTTCGGAAGGATGGTCACAAGGGTAGTACTCGGTAAGGTCGTTGGGCCCCGAGGTCTGGGGAGGGATCGGAGGCTGGTCTCAGGGCGCGGTGCTCTTTTCGACATACATCGTGAGGGACAGCGAGGAGCCCGGCGTGGAACGTTGAGGCGGAGTACAACGATTAGGAGAACAGGTTCCCCTTTGTTATCATGCCGATATAGAGATGTCTTGATGCAATACTAAGGTAGGAAGTAGTTTACTATCGTGGTCATTGGGCTGTACTATTGGGGGTGGCAGGTTGTCCGCCTGCGGGGACCGGATCAGACACTGCAGTGGTCAGCGGCCAAGGCGGCAGCACCCACGCCGCGGAACAGGAGCGTGACACTCGGCTACTCGATCATGTTGATATGGTACAGACAGCAATACGAAATAGCAATAGTAGGAATATATTCCATCATTCTCTCGAACATCAGGAATAGTAACGGACTATACCAAGCAGTAGTTGCTGTAGTGCTACACGATTGAAAACCCTCGAGTTCCCCGTATTTCTGATCTACTAATACATACCTAGTCATGAGGTACTTGTCAAGTCCACGTTCATTGAGGAAGTCAACGTATCCCCAGAGGAGAATGAACCTGGCGCATCTCCAGAGATGCCTGCTCTCTGGTGAACTTCAGTACAATCCAAGCCTTTAATCCCCCATTCAATCCGTCTGGCATTGACGCGTATCTCTCCTTAACGCCTTTGGTCCGGTAAACGCCGTGCTGAAACAATGTCGCATGCATATCAAGCAAAATCCTTTCGTCAATTTTCTGTGGTGCTCTCGTTATGCTCGTGCCAAACCTCTGATATGCATAGAAGGCTGGTGCTTTTGATGGAAACATGCCATTCCAGATCCAGACCGCGTCTTTGGAGATGTGATAGAGAGGGAGAGTGGGTGATGACCGTGAAGCAAAGATTATCTTAGCCTAGCCTTGTGCTGCGATCGCTGAGGATTGTGACGGCATAGGGGCCGGAGAACTTGCTGCTGGTGTGGACATGGCCAGGGCATCGGGCTGATCACCAGCATTGCTATCCATTGCGACGTCGCTTCCGTTCGGCTTGATATCGCTGCTGCTCGGCAGGGAGATGTCTTTGGTTTCACTCGACTCATCACCGTTCAGGACTGCCGGTCTCTCATGGCCCTTCCAGGAGGGGAGCTCCCAAGCAACTCCAGTGAAGCTCTTCAGGGTGAAAGGCTTCTTGGCCCACTTGCGACAAGGTTTGCCTGATCTATCCAGAGCTCGAAGACCTGCGTTAATAGCGCCTTGATTCGCTTTTGGCCCTAACTTGTGACCGCCGAGACCCGCACCTGGAGTGACTGAGCCCTTGTTGGCAGCGGCGTCGATGGTTCCATCTTCCCTGAGACATGTCAGTATAAGGTCGAGCGGAAGTGTAGCCACGGTCCTTTGTGGCCATCGAGGGTAACGTACAGTCTTTGTTTCTTTTTGGGGCCAGGCTTCCCACGTGGCTTTGGTAAGGCACCAGTATCTATCATTTGTCCTAGGCTTCTCTTGTTTCCTGCTGAAGCGCCTTTCTTCTTTTTCTGGCCGTCGGTGACGGCTGGATCCGAAGGAGTTAGTGCAGATGTTGAATTGGACTCCGAAGCATTGTCGATGGCCTCTGGGGCTTTCACCGTGATATCATCTTCAATTGGAGGCACAGGGGACGAAGTAGGCGACGGTGAGGACTGCTCTTCTGCTTTTGCCGAAGGCTCCTGAAATTGACGCAGAATCTTGGACGACAACTTCAGTGTGACTATCTTTTCCTGCTTTCTGGTCTTGTCCACTCGAGCAGTTGACGCTGACGGTGACCGACCTGCCGTGCTTGAAGACGACGGGGCCATGGATGAGGACGACGAGGTTTGTGGTGGGATAGATGGGTGAAGTTTGGTCCGCGGTGAGGAGTGCCAGAGGGATGCAGCCGTTCGAGGGTTGTCTGAGAGGTTGTCTGCTGGTTGAAGTCAGGCGGCTGAAATTATTTCTCTAGTGGAGTTGAAGTTTGCGGTATTATTGTGGTTTTCTAGCTGCGTAGTGTCGGCGATGGCTGGAAAGCGCGGTGGTGAGGTGTCATGGTGGATGAGTGTAAAAGGAAGAGTGATGGTGATGATGAGGTGGGTGAGGAAGGGGATGATGAGACAGTGGTGAAGCTTGCGTGTGATTGTGTGGCCGGATCATTCTGGCAGTTGTGTCGGATGGCATGGCTTAGGATTGCGGTTTGGCTTGGGTAAGGTTGGCTCAGATCAGAGGATCTGTGAGGGCGAGACGCAGGAAGCAAGGCGTGTGAAGGGGTCAGCGCAGCGCAGTCAGTGTAGCGCGTGTGTGACAGAGCGGAGATGGCGACGGAAGGAAGGGACAAGGGCGGCGGGATGAGCGAGGAGAGGGTCTGCCGTATGTAGTTAGCGATAGTACTTAAGATCTTAGCGTCGATAGGTGCACTACAATAACAAGCATAATCACATTCTATCCGCACGGCTGCAGCCTCGCTTACCATGTAGTAACGCCTAATCCCCCAACTAGCAATGCTAGCACAATTAGCTACCTCTAAGTTGTCCACGGCGCAGTGCTGGCAGTGGCTGGTGGTTGACTGCGGTTAGTAGAGCACTGTCCCTCGCTAATAACTCACCACTCACCACTCACCACTCACCACTCGTCAACCAACTCCTGAAAACCTTTACGTCTTTTGCCTAGACTTTCTAGTCAGGAGTTAAGGATGCTGTTTTTGCCGCCGAATCTAACCCTCAAAATCCCTCATCCCTCTTTCGAGTCGGTGTGTCAAGCACATCCGAAATCCTCCTGCACCAACCGCTAGCTACAGAAGGGCTGCATTTGAGAGACTGTCTGTCATGGTGGCAATTGAACAGCCATTCATTGACGACCACAACCTTGTGATGACTGCAAGTCCATAATTACCTCGTGGTCTTTGCTTCTGCAAGGCATGATGCACGCCGCAAAGAAGAGGAGGCTGGATGGGTCTGCAGCATTCCAAAACAAGCCTTTCCGCTCACCGCTCCGAAAGGCCACAGAAGTGCAATCGAATAATGCAGAGCAAAGTGAAAAATTAGAGGTTGAGCATGACCCAGCATCAAGTCCTCGCCCAATCCTGAGCGCCTCTGGCATTCCAAGTCAGATCTCATCTCTTTCTCCATCCGTTAAGACCAGGTCTGCCAATCCGGAACACAAACATCCCCAAAAGCAGCGGTCTGCCCTCAGCCTTGAGCTCGCAAACTTGCGTCAGTCACTTGACATTGCACAACAAGCCCTTGAAATTGAAGCATCGAACCAAGATGTTGAGCTGCGCACCTTGATTGCGAAATGGAGGGCTGTTGCTCAAGAGCTTGCAGAGGAGATTTTTGCTGATGCCAAAGAGAAAGTCAACGGCATGGGTGGTGTCAGGGCATTGCGGCGACGAAATGAAGAGGATCATAGGCAATGGCACAGCTACCAGGACAATCGGGAACTATGCCATGATACAGATGGTAACCTACTTGCTGGCATAGAAGAGCCGTCCCAATCGAAGTATGCCGAAGACAACGGGGAGGACGAAGGTGTGAGTTGTGACTATGGACTTGCTTCTCCCCGTGCGCACTAATATGCCGTGAACAGTGCTTCAGCATGGAAATGATGCTCCAAGAGATGAACATCGACTTGCGAATCATTGGCTATGATCACAAACTCGAACGGTGGGTGGACTGAGACCGACCAAAGATCTGATATTGCTGCCTGATGCTGTCATTGCCACAAGACTACGCGCCGTTCACGTGTGAAGAAGCAGCGTATTGAGACTGGCCGCCTTCTGGAAACAACCTATTACCCGGTACAGCCGCTACTATCCAATCAAGGCACTACAGCACGTTTCCAAGATAACGAGAATGGTCGGCAAACCTCAGGTTGGCCTGTGTAGCGCTCTCCAATCCAACTTGAAGCTTGCTCCTGACGGATTGCATAGATGATATTTTTCAATGGAGACTTCTGACCAAAAGGACCTGCTGAGTCAGCCCAATAGGCTGCGGGGCCGACGGGCCGCCGTACTATCTGGGAAGGGGATGCTTTGATATATCTCTACATTAGTAACACAACTTGAGTGTCGGTCAATTCTGCACAACACCTGGCGTCTTTCTCTCAGTGTTACTTTCTTGCACTGTCAAAGGCACACGCTGCTTATTCCATGATTAAGAACTCACGCCGCTTCGCGTTACACCCAAACCGAGATGCCCATCACACTCGTCACAGGAGCGAACGGCTTCGTTGGCGCTGCCGTGGTCAACGAGCTTGTCGCCCAGAAACACAAGGTAGTCCTGGCCGTTCGAACGCCTTCATCCGCAGATGCTCTTCTCTCGGTGCATCCCGAATGGCCCACTCAAGACATCGCGATAAGCATTGTGACGGACTTCACTATGCCAGGAGCCTTCGACGCGGTCTTCCAGAGCCATCCGGGCATTGATTATATCATCCACGTTGCGGCGCCGTTGCTCGACGATCCGCGAAACACGGACTTCGTCGAACACTTTGAGAAGCCCAGCGTCCTGGGAAATACTGGGCTGCTCAAGTCGGCGAAGACGTTCGGCAAGAATGTCAAAGCCATCAGTGTGACAGGGAGCCTCAACGCCATTACCAAGGGAGACCAGGATGATGTCAAGAAGCGAGTCATTAGCAACGAAGAATGGCTTCCACTGGGGAAAGAGGATGCCATGCAAGCGCAGAACCCCCTTGTGAGTCCAGACACAACCACGGCCTCAAGATCTACCCGTCCGCGTGGGGGCGATGTGGCATTGCAAGATGCTGTTCATCTTTTGCAGGATTGTAACTGACATCTTGCTTGGCCCGACAATAGATCTGGTATTGTGTGGGCAAGAAGCTCGCCGAGCAAGCCATCTGGAAGTTCATCGAGGAGGAAAAGCCGTCCTTTACGGTCACCAATTTCATGCCGCCTCTGATCTTCGGACCTATGATGCAAAAGGTGCCCAGTGTCGAGAAAATCAACTTCAGCGTTCGCCTGTTTTACGGCATCCTCAACGGTGCCAAGGCGGAGGGGGGCAGAGTGCCCAACACCATGTTCCCGGGATATGTGAGTAGGATACTAGATTTCTGTTCTTCTGACGGCCGTCCTCCGGTGGCCTCTGGATTCCAAAATGCCTGCTGACCGATGTCGTGATGATGCTCAGATTGACGTCCGTGACCTTGCAAAAGTCCAGGTCCTGGCTTTGACTACCCCTGGCGCAGCAAACAGACGCTTCGTTGTCGGGTATCCTGTGGTTTTCAACCGATTTGCAGACGCTTTGCGAAATGATGCCGAATTGGGTGTATCTTCCAGAATTGGCGAAAACAACTCCGATGACACGACGTTGACTTTGCCGAGATTCGACACCAAGGCAGCCGAGGAGGTGTTCGATTGCGAATGGACCAGCCTTGAGAAGACGGCAAGGGACACTGCCCTAAGTCTGCTCAAGGTGGAAGCACTCAAGACTTGAGGAGTTGGCAGATGAGCCAGGCCATGGCGCCATTGTAGTAGTAGACCTACTCCCAGAAGGAAGAGGGGCCTTCATTACCGGCTCATAGAGGCTTGTTCCACGCAATGCAGAGGACAGAGAAAAGTTGTCTCCAATGTCGTTATTCGTATGTTCATAGGCCGTATGCAGACCGATCATCTCTTTCGATCATCTCATAACCGGTGGGCGACTCTCTTTGTTCCACACGACACGGCTCTTGACCCATTCGACCGCCTCTTTCACACCAGTGCCTCGAAGCGCGCTGACCGGCAGGACACGACTGTCTCGAACCATCCCGCCCTTTTCGCCCTCAAAGACTTTCCGAACAAACCCTTCCTTAATCCTCACCACTTCCAAACAATCCTCGCGGTCCTGTTTATTGGCGAGCACCAAGATCGGAATGCCGGCCGTATTTTCATTTTCAAGCACACTCTCCAGCACGGCGCGACACTCGTCCAATCGCCCCTGACGGTCTCCCGACAACAACATACCCGGAGTCATGGGAGTCATGGGCGTCCACGGCGTCTCCGGCTCGTCATCGACATCATTGCCTTCGTCATCCATTTTACTTATATAACTCTTCTTGCGACCATGCCAGCCGGGCGTCTTGGGCGTATCGTCCACCTCTCCATTACCCAGATCCGTACTATCGACCACAAAGACCACGGCATGTGCGCTTTTGTAGTAGCTCGTCCATAAGCGACGCAGGCTCATTTGGCCTCCAACATCCCAGATCTTCAAGTACATGTCCGGCAGGTCGATCGTTGCGACGTTCTGGCCGACCGTTGGCACTGTATTGCCTGCGGTCTCGGACGGCGCTGCATCGCCTGTCTGGCCTGCAGGGTCGACCGCGGTGTTGTACAGCGCTCTAATCTGCGAGAGGAGAGTCGTCTTGCCTGCATTGTCGAGGCCCAGTAGGATTATGGAATATTCTGAGGACATGTCAGCTTGTTGGTCTGGACGAGTCTGTTTCCCGCGCCAGCGTGCGGCAGAGTGTTGGCCATACCTGGCTTGCTTGTTGCATAGAGGTATAAGGATCGTATCAGGTGGTACATCTTTCCCGCTGTAGGAGCGGCGTATGTTTGCGCAGAAAGGGGAAAACAGCTGTCCGTAGTAGGACTATGTTATACGTAGCGATTAAGGAACGAAAGGATAACAAAACGAAGACGCGACAACTGCCACGTATATCATCGTTGTAGACACGCTGGTCCGCAGTATCCGTACTTTATGGCGCCCAGATTGTAGGCACGCAGACACATGGATTTGTCTGCTGCTCGCGCCTGAGAATGTAGCACCGGGTGGTGTATGTCGGTCGCGACTTGGAAATCGTTCCGCGGATGGACACGACTGCTGCAGTGCCGTCTGGTCGCATGCCTGTGTGGTGATGAGTCGTCATAATATCTGGTCAGAGGTGTCATTTAAAGACCCACTCTGCCGTCTCCTTACGTGTGGACTTGAAAGTCCACGTCAGGCATGCTTGTATTTTACTGCTGCCATTTCCCGAGGTATAATGTCTCTCGCGGCTCAAGACTCGTTTTGAGCTGCTCATACTCCCTTCTCTGGGTTGAGAGAGAAAAGGCTACAGATGTAATGAAGTCCGCACACGCGAAAAGTAGTCCTAAACGGAGCTTGAAGAGAATCTACCTCCAGCTCGGGGTTTGGGCCGTAGCAAGTCATTTTTGGATCTCTTTCGTAGGTTGGTAGGTCGAAACGCAAGACGGCCGGCATGCTGATCCTTCCTGAAGCTGTGGAAGCTCCGAATGGGTCAAGCAAGTACAATATCCATGTTCATTTCCTTCAGGACGTCCTGCCACTGGATGTCCACATCCTTTGGCGCAAGGCTCCGTCTCCGCCACAGCTCCTTGGCTATATCCTTCGAGATTTCGAGGTTCATGAAGCCATGCCGCCTTTTCAGTACGTACCAAGCCAGCATTTGCTCTTGGAGGTCCGTACTCAGACACTCACATGCAACCACGAAGGGCGGCCACGCCAGCGTACACCCGATAGCCTCACCGCCCAGGTCTTCAATCTCTTGTAAGTGTCCGACCCCATATCTGACCAGCTCTTGCAGCTCATCCGGTGGCCGCCGACGTACGGTGCGTTGAAAGTAGATGAGGGAGGCGTAGTAGAAGACATATGCATGGTGTCGTGTTAGATCTTTGGTTAGGGGGTCCAGGCCCTCGAGGTCAAGGCTATCAGGCGTCTGTTCGTATAACTGCAGTTCGAGCTCATCCAATGTCTCGGGATCAGCGCTTATGTCTGAATTGGGAAAGCGTTTTATGAGTGCGTTCATCATCACGATGCTCTTCAAGATTGGGCGTGTAAGGCCAAAGAGCCGATCTAGCACATAGTGCCTCTGATCGAGGAAGTCATCAGACTCCACATTGACGGTTGCCGGTAGGTTAATGTTGCATAGAGCCGCAATAGACAGGTAAGCCTGATACACCATCGAAGAACTCTTATCACGGTCCCACACGTTGCCTTCGATCGTGCCGAGCCAGGAAGCGCCACCTTGTAGATGTGTACGCCACTCCGACGATCTGCCTGTGATCATGTCCATAGCCGAGAACATGGTGATTGTGGCGAGAATGGCGCCACGCTGAACGTCCAGCTGGCGGCTATCTTTGACGTTGGCCAAACTGTGGCGGAGGTGCATGATGGCAAGGTTGTAGTGCTTCATCGCCAGGGTGAAGGCTGGGCCGTTATCGTTAAGGAGTTGACCACGGCTGAACGCGGATGTGGCACACAGAGCGTGGAACAGGGCGATTTGACCATTCGACTGCTTCGAGGGTGATGTTAACCCAGAGAGAGCCATAGGCGTAAAGACGCTGCGGAAAGGATTGTCTGCCCGGTCCACGGGGACCAGATGCCAGCTCACAAATGAAGTCCAATGGTGAATCAGTTCTCGTTGCTCGGCAGGGCGTGGGAGCAGATCAAGATGGCGTAATATCGATGGATGTCGAGCATCCAAGCTATGCCTGCTAGGATAAAGTGTGTTGGAGAGTTCAGAGGTATGGGCCGGCGTAGAGGCTTCCAAGAGGACAGGGGAAATGACCGTCTCCAAAACGTCTTCTTCATCGTCGTCGCTGTATCCTTCCCCCGAGAGAACGGAGGGAGAGGATACCATGGCCACATCGTTAAGTGAGTTCCACCTCTGATCCTCTAAGCAAGTCTTGTTGGCAGCTGCAGACAGATTCAGCGCAAAGACAGAAAATGGTCCCGAGGCCAGCGAAACACGCTGCGCAGACAGTCTTTCTATCGCATCTAAGGCTTTGGGGACATCGACCTGCATGAATCGGGAGTCATCTTCGTAGATAGCAGGCGCACCAATCGCTCGCCTGATGTTTTGCTCGCGCTCCTGAGTATCGGGATCAACCCACACCAGTCTAATGCCGTAGCCTTGACACTCAAACCCACCCTTCAAACAACGCGCACATTCTGGCCTGCCCTCATCACATTTGACGTGACGATCCCGACAGGTCCAACAGCCGGAGAAGGTTTTGGTGTGTTTGATGGGTTGCCGGTTGCTGGCTCTCTTCCGCACACTAGTGGATTGTTTCATCTGAAGGGTAGAGGCATTTCGTGATGATGCGTGGTTGGAAGCTGTAAGCGAATGACGTGGTCATGCTTTTACCCTCATGTTCTTCTCAATCACTAGGCGGGCATGACCAATCGATCGTGGGATGTCGTCGTAGACTTCGATTGCAGTGTAGCACGTTGATTCACATTTCACCAGAAGAGGCGAGGTCGACCGGTAGAATGATTTTCCACACGCACCCTCCACGCGGCACGCTAAACCAATTCGGCCGACCGGAGCGGGGAGCCTCCGCCCCCGATGCTGGCTCAGCCTCGCAAGGCGCCCTGGCGGACTGAGGAATTGTCTCTTTGTGCTGCCTCTTGCACGCGTCAAATTCCTGTCTTGTTGACTGGGAGTCAATTGCTCTGATGCCTTGTCTTTCTTGGACCGATGTCAGTCCATATCCAACTTGATCAGGCAGAATCCAGGTGCTATACAAACCTCGACTTCGTTTCCGGCAGCGTCATCCTTTTCCTTCCAAACGATGCGACCATCTCTGCCATCACGGTCAAACTCGAGGGAGAGAGTCGTACGCGACTCGCCGGCCCCAAGTTTCCCAATAATGAACGGTCGGAGAAGAAGAGAACCGAGCTAGAATATCACAAGGTGGGTGGAACTGGTTGTCGACCGCAACCTGAGCTGCGCTGACAACAGGTAACCGTCAGCTCCTTTACAAAGTCCTTACCGTCTTTCCCACGCCAGAGCTTCAGGAAACGACGTCTGGTTCAGGATTCACCCTACACGCTGGACAATACATCTATCCTTTTAGGTTCAAGGTTGGACCCTCCGTGAGAATCCCTTGCGGTGGACATGGGCTGACGTCGCGCAACAGTTCCCATTCAACAATGATTGCCAGAAGAATCCAACACCATTGAAAGATCTCAAAGTCGGCCAATTGAGTGTGCAGTTCGCAGTAGATACCACAAGACATGTTAAGCGAACCCTCCCGCCATCATTGAGCGGGTTTCCTGGCGAGGCGGAAATCAAATATTATATCAAGGCGACCGTGGTGCGGCCCAAGTTCTTCCAAGAGAACATCCGCTCGGTATGATGGCTGTGCCGCTGTATTCCCTCTCAATCACTGACCAGGCCACAGGTGGTCGACATCAAGTTCCTCCCTATCGAACCCCCGCGACCCCCAGACCGCCATGAAGAGACCTTTGCCCGACGGAAAAGACAGTTTCAACAGCATCACGCCCAGTCACATAAGAAAGGAGTCTTGTCCAAGAAGTCCTCGACTCCAATCTCGGCGAGAGAAGAGCCTCCAGCCTTCCAAGTCGACGTTCGACTGCCAAGTCCTGCCATCATCACTTGCAATGAACCGCTGCCTCTCCGAATCCTCGTCGAGAAAATCAATGACAGCTCGGCCACTGCCTTCCTAAGCATGCTGCAAATCGAGTTGATCGGCTATACGCGTATAAGGGCGCACGACCTGGAAAGGACTGAAAGGACGAGCTGGATCTTGACGTCAAAAGCCAATATGAACATGCCGTTAGGTAACGGTACCGAGAAGAGTCGTCGAGAATGGAAACTCCCTTCTCGGTTGTGGGATGATTTTCCAATCCCCAACACTGTTTGCCCATCTTTTGATACCTGCAATATCTCCCGCCTCTATGAGCTGGAAGTTCGAGTTGGCTTGGCGCATGGCATGGCTGATGGAGTGCGTCCAGAGTTGATTGTTCTGCCTCTATGCCTACCTGTTTCTGTTTACTCAGGAATTGCGCCCCCTCCGCAACTCCTGCAGGCTATGGCCCACAACCGACGCCCGCAAGCATCCTTTGCACCTCCTCATATCTTTCCCCGGCCATCAGGAAGCAACGGATCACCGACGACACCCTTACAGCCAGATACAACGCTGGGGACCCCATTGGGTACGCCGACAACTCCAATGTCCGAAAGCAGCTCCTTCCCGACTCAAGTTGGCTCCTTCAACCCCCAACATCTCAATGATATCCCCGATGAGGCGCCGCCGAGTTACGAGGACGCCATGGCGGATGAAATCGCGCCTGTGGATGGCCCTAGGCGGGATTACCAAGTACCATCACAGCCTCAAGGCCAGCAGAATGCCTTCAACCCTGATTCGAAACAGGCCGGCCTGGGGCGCCGTGTCAGCGAAAGACTGTTCCCAAACAACGAGCCCGCCACCCCTCCAAGCAGGGCTGTGTCGACACCAAGTGTCTTACAATCAGCATCGATCGCTGAGAATGGTAATGATGGCTCCCGAAACTCGCCAGCCCCAGAGGATGCAAGCCGTTCTCCTCTATGGAAGCGGAGCTTTTCCTCAAAGAAGGATTAGGTCCACTTAAAGCACATACCTGCGTTTGCTAGCAGTGAGACGCGGCTTCGAGAGGAAACTTGTCATTGCTGCTCTGATACATAGTCATATAATTAATACTAATAGACCCCTTTTACAATAATCTCAGAACCAATTTGGTCTCGTCACGTGGTGTGACGTCAACCCGAAACGCGAGGTCTGCAGCCTGTTTCGACGTGAACTCTACTAGAACTGCGTTATACACACGTTTCTACTCCATATAATATTTTAATTTCCTGCTTTACAGTGTGTCTTTTGTCACAGCGTAGGAGCTCTTCGCGACTATCGAGGTCTCTGGAATTGCATCGTCGTTGCTCACCACATATGTTCGTCGAGTGGTGGCTCGCAAAGACCGAGTCGGAGCATTGCATTAGTGGGCGTCATGGAGAGCATGAATGACAAGGTAAGAAATCCTGCCAGATGGTCGGCATTTTACACTCAAGAGCATGGAATGTCACGTCCACAGCCCATGGCGTCTGCCAATATGCACTTTCGGGGCCAGTCATGTTCAAGGGATACAATGGCAGGGCTTTTGTCCACTCTCATCCAAGTTCCCAAGCAGTATATTGACCAAACTTGCTGACATCTGCAGACGCCGGGCGCTGGTGGCCATCGAAACTCGGGCTCGAGTTCATTTGCGGCCATCGCTGCTGCGCTCATCCCGACGTTCATCACAGCATGTTTCTTTCTCCTCGCATTCTTGGTCCTCCGGTCCAAGTACAGAAACATCTACGCGCCCCGGACATACTTCCGCACGATACCACAAAAGTAAGACCTGTTGTTGTGGTTTTGTCTCGATACTGACTCGTCAGGGATCGCACGCCTTCATCCAGTCATGAGCTGGTTTCCTGGTATCATGATTTCCGCGTTCTAGACGACAAGTTTGTCCTCCGCCATTCATCGCTCGAAGCATATCTCTTCTTGCGGTACCTGCGCATGATCATCCTAATCTGTGGAGTCGGTTGCTTGTTGACGTGGCCGATTCTTATTCCAATCAATGCCAATGGGGGAGGCAGCTCCTCTCAACTGGACAGGATATCCTTCAGTAACGTTCTGGACAGCAAGCGCCTGTATGCGCACGCTATCATCGGTTGCGTCTTCTTTGGTAATTTGCACAGATTGTAGCACAAGATATAGACTAATGTTGCTAGGATTTATCATGCTCTTGATATCCAGGGAGAGACTATTTGCAGTAGGACTACGTCAAGCACACCAGAAGATCCCTCTCAATGCGACTCGCCTGTCGTCTCGGGTCGTACTGTATCTTTCTGTCCCACCCGCCGGACTTCGTGACGAAAACCTTCATCGCTACTTTGGAGACAATGCAGTCAGGTCCTGGCTCGTGTCCAACCTCAGTCATCTCGAAAAGGCTGTGAGCAACAGAGACGGCAAGATCGATAATCTTGAAGGCCTGGAGGTGAAGCTCCTGAAAAATGTGAACAAAGAAGCCAGTGACTCCGAGAATGGTCACGGAAGCGCCAGGGGCAGCCCTGAGGACTCTGCATCCGTAAACATCGATCGTCACAAACCTAAATCCCGGTCAAAGTACCTCTTTGGGGACCAAATTGACAGCATTGCAAAGGCTCGGGAGGAGGTTGCCAGCATCATTTCCGATGTGGATATGGTGCGGCAAGCAGACTCCAGTGAGCCGAGCAGAAGGACCGGGGCTATATTTGTCGAATTCAAAGACCAGGCCAGCGCCCATGAAGCTTTCCAGCAGGTGCGACATCCATCTCCGTTGTCACTCCAGCCGAAATACGTTGGTGTCCAGCCCAAAGAGGTCATCTGGCAAAACATCAACCTCGAACCGTCGCTGCGGATCACGTACTCGTACATCGCGGTGGCGCTGGCTGTTGCCACCATCATTCTCTGGTCGATCCCGGTTGGAATCATCGGAACGATCTCCAACATCAACTATCTGACGGACAAATTCCACTTCCTCCAATTCATCAACAACCTTCCGGCTCCGATTCTTGGGCTTCTCACTGGCCTTGTACCGCCATTGCTCCTCAGCGCGGTGGTGTCCTATGTACCATATTTCTTCCAGTATGTGGCAAAGCTGTCGGGACAACCTACGACCACAGAGGGCGCGAAATGGGCCCAGACATGGTACTTTGCCTTCCAAGTTGTACAAGTGTTTCTGATCACGACTTTCTCGTCCGGTGCTGCGACGTTGGCCAACCGCATCGCGAACGAGCCGACCTCTGTGCCCACCCTACTAGCGAAAAATCTACCGAAAGCGTCAAACTTCTACCTGACGTATTTCATCATTCAAGGACTTGGAACGGCATCCAACAACGTCCTAAACTATTCAGACTTACTATCCTTTCTGTTCTTCTACAAAGTCATGGCCAAGACACCGAGACAGAAATTCACCACATACTCAAAGATGAAAGGGATCAGCTGGTTCATCGTCTACCCCAAATTCACCAATCTGGCAGTCATCGCCATTGCCTACTCATGCATCGCTCCACTCGTGCTGGGGTTCGCGGCGGCTGGCATTTTCTTCTTCTACCTCAGCTACAGATACAACCTACTTTACGTGATTCAAGTCAAGACCGAAACTCGTGGAGAAAGCTATACAAGGGCCCTGCAACATCTGATGACCGGAGTCTATCTCGCGGAGCTGTGTCTAATCGGTCTGTTTGGGATCAAAGCGGCAGCGGGCCCGTCGACCATCATGACTGTTTTCCTGGTAGCCACTGCGATATACCACATCACGGTGAACAAATACCTTTCGCCTCTGGAACACTACATGCCTGTTGATGTCTTATCCGAAGAAGAAGAAGGCGATGCAGAGCGACCGCTACTAGCCGGAGGCGATGGAGAAGCGGACGTGACCGAACAATCTCGCGTTCACAAGCTCGCAAGAGGAAAAGTCCCGACCGTCCTGCTTGATCCTCTGGCTGCATTTCTGGAACCACATGTTTTCGCATCCCAAGAGGCCCTGCGCCCTTGGTTGCAGGATCCGGAGGGGGAATACGAAGAAATTAATTCATACAGCGACGAGCAGATCCAGAAGGCTTACATGAACCCAGCCGTGGCTTCGAAAACGCCGGTGGTGTGGTTACCCAAGGATAGAAAGGGTCTGTCGAAACATGAAATCAGCGAAAACGAAAAGGCCGGTCTCTCCAGCACCGATGACGGGGCGGAATTGACTCCAGCCAACGAAATTGTCTGGAATTGCGAGGATTTCACAAGCGTGCCCATCTTCAAGCAAGGAACGAGATACTAGATCTCTCGGCATCAGCAAGCATGTAGCTATCATTCATTCATTCCAGTGTTCAGCTATGGGCCTATGGCTGAGTTGGAGCATCACCATGTGCCCCTTGTCTCCACTATGATTCAATCAGCTTGCTGTGGAGTGGCGCTTCCATGTCGTTCGTTGTCAAGGTGGCAATGACATTCTGGTCCTTAATCCTCCTTGACCTTGTCATCTTTATTCGCCTTGAGCCACTCCTGAACGACAACAGCATAGTCCTCGCTGACATACGACCCGAAAATCTCGGCCAACAAGTTCCCCTTGCGCCAGTACTTCAGCTTGAGATCCTGCAGCAACATGTCGAAGTAAGGCAGCTGATCAAACACCAAGTCGGGGAAGAATTTGCCATGGCCGTAAGGGGCGCGGTGTCTGACGTAGCGACTCATCAAGGCTGTCTCTTCGAAGACGGTGTTGGGATCGATACTGTTGCTCTGGTCCAGTTTGCCGGTCAAGTACGCATAGGCCCAGAGACATTGCAGTTCACAACGCGGAGTGTTTGCCAGGTTGGAGAACATGCCGATGAACACTAGAGAGCGGTCGCCTTGTGCCGTGAGTCCCGGTGGTGCGATTGCGCGGTACAGCCGGAAAGGGGTGTGGTCTCTCCTATTGGCGTCCATGCCGCCATGGTAGGGCTGGACGACGGTCGAACTGGGCGACTTGTACGGGCCGTCGAGCAGACGAGGGAAGCTCGAGGCGATAGTGAGATCGGCCTGGCGGTCCAGTGCCTTCCAGAAATCGTGTTGCTCAGGGGTAAGCGACGGCGTCGGGATCCCCAGGTCGGAATGAAGCTTTGTTGGAAGGAACTTGAATGTCGGTTCGACTGAGAAGCCCGTGGCCGTGATGATGGCGTCGGCTTGGATGGTGTAGCCGTTCGTCAGCATGATCGAGTGTTTGGACAGATAGGAGATGTCTTCGCGGTGAATCTCCACAGTGGCTCCCCCGATCATGTCGTAGAGGCTGGGTTCGTAGCTTAAAATGCCTGACGCAGTGCCGTACCAGAAGGGACTGATACGAGACGAAACAATGAAAGTGGTTAGCAATGGTGGATCGAGAGAGAGCATGACAATAGGCGCAGGACCAACAACTTACCTTGTCTCCGGCTGCAAGATTCTAGTATATGGGAACTCCATCAGGCGGCATTGTTGAAGCGTCTTCTCATGCAAATTGGCCCAGAACTTCTGCGTAAGCAATCTCCCCAACTTGGTGAAATGGAGCTTGTTTCTGATCCAGCCGAACCCATCGTTCCAGAGACACGGACTGAAGAAGGTCAAGATGCGTCTGGTGGCCAGTCGTTCGCGGATGAGTTTGAAAGGGCCGATCTGTGCATGAGCTGGGAAAACCCATTCAGGTCCTTTGCCTGATTTCCTCATGATCCATTCCACAAACTTCTCTTTTATGCCTGCTAGATGCACGGCGTCGAAAGCCGACTTCCCGCCTCCTATGACTGCTATGCGCTTGATTTTAGGGTCGTCCATCAATGCATCTGCTTTCATGCCCATCTCGGAGGAATGCACAATGGGTCCTTCAAAGGCGGCAGTACCAATAAGGAAAGGACGGTTCGGTTGGTTGGTGATGCCTGTCGCGATGATGAGTTTCTTGGTCTGTATTTCTGTGGTTGTGCTTCCTGCGCCATTGCTGCCAACAGCAGCAGAATCGCAACGACGGACTTTCAGATTCCAGCCCTGGCCGTTCTGGAGCTGCGAAATCTCCTGCACGTGCGTCTCAAAGTCGATCAGCTTTACCAGATCGGATCGCTCAGCGTACGCGACAAGGTATTCGTGCATTACTGCACCAGAGACATGCTCGCCTGCGGCGATCCCAAAGCCGTCGTGCATCGGGAAGTCGGAGAAGTCGATGCCGCCTCGCAAGTTGTTGGTTTTAAGGCCAGGGTAGATATTCTCTTTGGCCCAGACGCCACCGAGAGTCTTGTTCTGTACCGCCGCGCACAGGGGTTAGTTGATATTCTCCTTATATAGGCTGTGATGAGGTTACTTACCGCGTCAAGGATCTTCAAACTTGCGCCCACCTCGCACTCAACGATTGTCTTTGCTGCGCACAGCCCTGACGGGCCTGTTCACGAAGGAGATTAGTATGAAGGGAAAGAGGAGGTTGTCGCCAGGATACTCACCAGCGCCGACTACGAGGTAGTCAAACATCGTTGCTTGTTGAGGTGAGAGAAAGAAAGTGAGAAAAGAGTGACAACTGTCGCGTTATTTATATGATGCGGTGTTTCACAAAAAACTTCACTGGGAGGCCGCCATAGTATTATGATATTCACAGCATATCATAGCTGAGAAGCCTTCCAAGCCAATATGATACTCACAAGCTGTTGAAGTTAGGCAGTCCTCCTAAGGTAGAAGGGCTTAACATAATTGTAACTGAAGTAGGTTCCCAAGACAACAGGATATAGAGTGGGTAATAGGAGTAAGCATCTCCCAAACCAAAAGGGGAATGATATTGCTTTTGAGGCTGAAGAGTCGACCTGGGCTATTAGAATACTATTAGAATATTGGAAATAAGGTATCCTCCTAGACCAGTAGATAATAAGCAGATATTGTGAATAAGGTACCTTTCCCCATCAATATAGGTAAAGTCCAGACTTATCAACAGGGCTTACCTAATAAGGATGCAAGCCATCGCGGTCAAAGAATTCGAGGAGGCTGTCAAGCGCGTTATCGCTATTGAGTTGGGTCGGCGCTGGAAGCCTGATTCAGCTCGACCCGAAGCTTTACACAGTGGTGTATGCCGAAGGCAAAGCGAGTCTGAGGAGTAAGCTGACATCGTAGGCTGCCAGATATGCAACACGCCTTTTCTCACACCTGCATCATGGCGCTTGCGAACCGAGACGTGGTTGCGTGTTGATGGTTCCGGAGGATTATGTCAGAAATACGACCCTCGCATCCAGTGGAGTCGCTTACCAGCACCTCTCGGATTGGAAGCTTCATTTTGTCGTACGACACCACATCTGAACGCGCTGACAGGGACTCTGCTTGATCAAAAGACCATCTGTTGTTGGGGACCTCATCATACCACTGAAGGTAGAAGCGACACTTTGAATGCCGACCACACCCCGGATGTGAAGGAGAGCACACACACCCATTCATCCATCCAACGTGCTCACAAGCATCGTAGAAGCGACTAAAGCTAATCGAGTTAACACGCTTTTCAATCAATTGATGGCTTTTCTTGAGAAAAGCTGGGCCTGATTCTCGTCGAGGAACATCGAATTCGAATTTGCTGATGACAGGGTCGTCGCCCGCAATAGTTTCAGCGTAGATATACTTGCAAGCGTCATGATAGGAGAAGAAGTCTCAAAGCCCGTTCCCCATATTTGCATAAGCAGCTGGACCCGTCCGTGGCATTCTCAGAGTCGTAGAAACTCCAAATATTGACCTCAGTGGTGCCTTCTGCCACCTGTGCTTAGCGATCATGATCAATGACCCCCCTGCCGTGCCTAGAGAGCAAGTCGTAACAACTGCTAAGATCATTGTTGCTTGCATGATGGTTTGTAGCTGCGAGCGGACCGAGGCAGGATAATACAATGATCGATGCTATCGATAGAGTCATCATTCTCATTCCTTTTTCTCTCTCTCTGTGCTTGTGAGAGGACACAGAAGTACTGTTAGTTGAACACTAGGATCGGAACCGTTTATGCCATAAAGAAGAATGCCATGCTCTGTATTGCTGGCACGAACCATTTCCGCCGAGAAAGGTCAGGGGTTGCACTGGCTGTCTGATAGTTGTGTATAATGGAACCGAGAAGAAAAGGACCGTGTCACTAACAAGCAGGAGCTGCATCGTGTCTGAATGGTGCCTAGAGATGCTGCAGACCGACCCTGCAGTTCAATGGCCCAGCACGCCATGCATCCTTCCAAAGATGATGTTGATATGCTCTAGCTGAGCATGGTACACAATGTCCAGAGGACACCTGTTTTTCGAATTCGTCGCGTCTGAACAGCCGTCACCACCGTCTTCTGAGAGAGGCAGGATGGATGTGGCTAGGTCATGAGAATGTGTGGTTTGCTATTCAGCCACCCTTTCCCTGGCAGAAGGATCGACTGGAGCCAGCATATAGACCACAATCGTGATGTATATCAAAGTAATTAAGTGGCAAGTTCAAGGAGGTGAGAATATACTTGGGCACAACCTATTGATTAGTCATCTACTCCTGCTATTTGGCATATTATTGGTCCGGCAAACCTTCCTTCTTATTTGTTGATTGCAGCCTCGTCCATCGACCGGCGACCGCAAGGATCAACGCAAGATCGAGTTTGGGATCTACAGGAAGTACATTCCGTAATGGAAAGATATGGCTAAGAGCTCGCCAATGTGAACCCCCCTACACTATGTCTGTTGATCGGCTATGCTTCATTTCGAAGGGGCCTATCAAATCAAAAATACCTCTTCCCTTATGGGCTCAGCTCGGGCCTCGATCACGCATCCTTATGGCCCTTGCAAGCTCTGGATTCGGTGTCCGTCCTTCCAATTCTCACGGAAAGTTGACCGCTACAATACAATAGCCAAGACCATGGCAATCTTCTGTCGAAGAATCCGTATCTTCTAACTCCTCCCTTGCCGCTGCAACTGCCGCAACCGATCCCACATATCTGTACTTCCGGAGCTTGCGAGCGGGGAGACGAGCTTCGAACTAGACGCAGCGGACAAACACGATCAGTTGATTATGTCATTCAAATCTTCCTCTTCACCGGAGTAGGTGGAAAGACGTCGTTCGAGGCTTCAGACGTAACATATCATCTATCTCCTCGACTTTGCGGTTCTGCACTCCAGGGAGGCAGATGTCCACAGGTCGCCGAGAACGCAGTCGGTCTGCCGTCGTGTAATTTGCGACAACCCTCCAGGAAGCCAGGCATCGCCTGGAGACCGCCGATGATACCAAGTCCACTCCCTCTTGAAATGGACACATGCTTGCCGACTCTGGAGACTCGGCGCTCATCCCGTAGAGTCGATTGTGTCGACTTTCAGAATTCTGGCGAGAAGAAGCTAGTGCTTCACTGTTGCTCGAGGCCTGCTTCATGGAGATAGATTGCCAGGACAACTTATCTTGCTCATGGGGTCGCATATATAACGGGCAGGTCGAATAGCTGAAGCTCTGGATAGCCATCAGGTAGCGAGCAATACTGTTGCCGGAAAGCACGACGGCAAGTTGGACACGCTTTTCGTGTCCTAGGGCAGATTGGGGGCTGGGAGGAGGAACTACGGTCTCTTGTCAGCCGGATTGCTGCTTCAGGGGCTAGGGCGACTGTGAATGAATGAAAGAATTGCTCTGGCTCTTCTCCTACATCACAGTGCGAGAAGGCCCATTTACATAAATAAACAAGTATGACTAGAGAGTACGATCCTATGTAGTGAATGGCTAGACGCTTAGTATAACAATCTCACCTTTGAGACTACTGCCGCGGTAGTACAAAGCCTTATGTTGTGAGAAATACGTAGTCACCAGAATTGATAGCTGCACCAGGGCTGCGAACGCATACACCCAAGTTTAGAGTCACCTTCGTTGGTCTCCCCGATCCTTGGAATTCTTGATAGTATCATGGTGTCGTCGTCCTCTCTGCCCATGAGAAGGTATTGACTCAAGGTCCAGGATTCCCAAGCACAAGCGCTGGGAGTTCATGTCTCTTTGGAAAGGTATCTTCGAGCGAGCGTGGATCTGCCGTGCTGCCATCATCTGCATGAGAGCTCTTACTCCTGCCAGGGTACCAGAACTTCTGGAAGTGCAAACGCTTCTGGACGTGAGGGAGGGCAAACCATGACCTTGTTCTTTTCACGACGAACCAGTAGGAGGTTTTTCCCCCTCGATATCCCAAGACTCCACCACGAGCGCTCGACGGACCGGTCGCCATCTGCCGCTTGTTGGGGTTCCCTTCGCAGTGTGGGCATGGGCAGTGGAAACTTGCAGGGAAGAGAAAGTCAAAAAGTTTTGCCTTCCATATTCCAACGACATCAACAAAGGCAAAGGCAAAGGCAAAGAAAGACGTCATGAGAAGCAAAAAAAAAAGGCTATTCTGACGGATCCGGTGATGCAGACGCCCTTATCGATAAAAACTTCAGCAAAAGGTGAGGTACATCTTTTTCCGTGTCGGTCCGGAATCATGCGGATGTCCACGCAACTACAAGAGAGTGAAAAGGAGGCCAGACTCGAGTGTGGCAGTGCTCTGCTTCTTCGTGGTCGACTTGTTTGTTCGTAAAGGTGATTTTGTGCTGTGAGTGGAGCCTCAAAAATGGGTTGGTTTTGGTAGCTGGGTCACGAGGAGAAGAGGGTGCTGTGGGTGCAATCGAGCGAATCCCGCTGAGATGAGATGAGATTAAGCGACGGTACCAAAGATGAAAAAGCGGCCCAAATATTCTTCAGCTGGTCCGGGCGAAATGAATTTGCTAGATCCGCGCATAATGCTTCCAGGTACAGAGTACTCCCGATCAGGTGTGGGCCAGACACGATTACTAAGATCTTTTGTGATAAAACCGCAGGCCCTTCCAGATGCCGAGTAGTCTATGGGAATCTGTTGGAATCTTTTCCGCGAAAGGTGAGTCTGGCTCTGTTGACGTACATGTTTTGCGAGATACCACCGGCGTGCCCAAAGAGTGATGGCATCCTATTCCATCAAAAAGTAGAGAAAGTAAAATGTCCACTTTTCGACACGATGCACTATGAGGGTTTCGATAGCGCGGTTTTGCGGGAAAGGTTTGCTTGGACATGTATCTGACCCCTATCGCGGTTCGCCGATGGACAAAAAGGTCAGGAAACCAGAGACCCATGTCCCCCAATGACTCCGGGTGTAGGTAGAGAGAGAACATCGACTATATGATCCACGCAAAGTGATGTAGACGCAAATCCAGCATTTGCAGTTTCCGCTGTAGACAGCCAATTGCCCTCTTGTTAAGCAGGTGCCCTGAACGCTCGGGCACTTTTGTGGAGAGACCCTCCCCTGGGCGCCCTGATTACGTTGAAGACGCTTTGGAGATCTAGCCAGCTAGTGCGTCGTGGAGGGTGTTGACCGTGCGCTCGATCAAATGGGGAAGACTCGTGGTCGTGGGATCGGTGGTTTCTCGCTTATCACAGCGCTAGATGGCTGAGCGACTGAGCCCCATCGAACGCAGGGACAACAAAATGGCCCCTGCGTCCAAGGTTGCCATGGATCAATATATGACGGCCTGGGAGCAACCCTAATGCGCAGCAGTATACTAAAAAAAACGCCATGGTCGAAGAACCCAGAGTGTTAGATCGTTGAAGACACACACCTTGGTGCTGGAAGCCATCACTTTTGAATACACTATGATCCGAGTTCGTACGGCCCGGATCCTTTCATAATTGCATGGTGAATAGTCCCAGCTCATGCATGATATTTCGACTCCTCGGATGCAAGTCGTTTGCGCATAATCGTATTTAAAAGTATATAAAAGTGTTCCTTAGAACCAGAAAGAAAGGATAAACACCACCACACCGTACAGGGTGACAAGACTGTACAGGGACTCCCATGCATAAGAGGCCCATGTGATTTTGGTCTTCTTCGCCTCTTCTGTAGGGTATGCCACGCCCGTGTCAGGGTCTCGAACCAGCAAGTCCTGCCGGTCCGGGCAATTGGGGGGGAACAAGGCGTAGTTGATGGGTATCCAGCAAGACGTGACGCAGGTGACCCAGATGATTGGGGGCCAGTAGGCGTGTGTGAGCAAGGAAATCAGAGTCTTCTTGGCTGTGTTGTTCGAGTGATCTGTGAGATTCCGGTACATGCTGACCCCAACGGCAGCCAGCACAAACATGATGTAGATAAGGTGAAGGTAGCATTCACAGTCCCAGATGGTAACCTTGAGGCGGCGCCATAGCGGAGCCCTGAGTCGAGGATCACGCTCGTTCAAATCGGCTTTCTGTGATCCTGACGACGTGAAGACTGCGACCTTTCCTCCAAGCCAACTAGGCAGGAGGAAGGTACGGATGACTGAGATGGCATGGACTGATAAAAGAGTCAGTGGAAATTGAAGAAACAAGATATGACCCAGTACTTACATGGTGCCATCCACATCATGGCCCTGGCATCTCTCTGACCAGTGCGGTATCCAGAAGGAAGATAAGAAATAAACTCGTTGAGCCGGTTCAAGATGGTGGACATGAAGTTGGCTCGAATTAGCCACTTCAATTGATTAATGGTTCTGAAGGGCACAAGGTTGCCACCAGACACTAGCACAATCGGGGCTGTGAACATCGAGAGGACCAAGAAGATCGTGAACAAGGATGATATAGTGTACACAAATCCACACAGTCGCTGAGGGAATGTCATGTGTTTCACCAGAGGGCCGTAGATACTGAAGCGTAACTTGAAAGAAGTCTGGACGGTACCAATAGTCTGCACGTGGTTAGACAAGCACATCCACCAGGGATTGATAGGGAAACTCACCCATCGGGTTCGCTGCTTCAAATGGCTGGTCAGGGAATCCGGCACAGTGCCAAACTGCAAGGGTTCGTGAACGAAAGCCGTGTGCCATCCACCCCCGAGAAGCATGCTAGAACAGCAAACGTCCTCTGCAAGAGAGCCAGTAGGGAAGCCACCAATGGACGTGAGAGCTGCTCTTCTAAGGACATAACCGGAACCTGTACACCAGGCCACACCCATAGAATCTTTGATCGGCTCGGAGATGTGGACAAAGGTATCCAAGCTCTGGCAGAGAGGATCTTCCGGAGGCACATTGTAAAAGAGCTAATTGACCATCAGCAAGAATCCAGTGTCATCGAAGCAGCTATATTACATACTTGTGGGGGGCACGCCATTGAGCATTTCGAGTCTTGCAGCATGTGAGGCAACAAAGCCCTCAGCCAGTCTCTCATGGGAATCATGTCGGCATCAAGGGCGGCAAAGAAATTCGCGGCACCACCAGGGAGTTTGGCAGTCTCGTCCAGAGCAGAGTTCAAATTCCCTGCCTTGAAGTGATGGGGCACACCCGGATACTTTGGCCTCGAGTAATAATACAGATTGTCGAACTGAGTCAGAGCCGTCCTCTCAATCATCTCCTGCAGAGTCTTTGATTTGCCATCATCGCATACGAGAACCCGGAATCTCTCCCGGGGATAGTCGATGTTGCAGGCTGCCTTGGCTGTATCAAGAACCAGGTCATCGTCTTCACCACAGCAGGTGATGACCACATCAACGGAGGGCACGTTGTCACCAATGAGTCGCAACTTCGGTCTTTTTCGAGAACCAACAACATGCCAACCCCATAGACGATGGAGCAACATAGGGATTGAGACGAATAGCTCCACCATGATGAAGGCCCAAGCCATCCAGTATGTCTTGTGTGCGGCCTTCTCTGCATCTCTGGTGAACCTGACGCGAAGGGCGAAGTAAATCCAGTAAGCTGCGATGGAGACGACAACAATAATCGGGCAAAGTCGGTAGAGGACACGCTTATACGTCGGAAGTGACTCGACATCATCGTGAGCGGCAATCCGTTGGATGATATAGTCGTCTTGCCTCTCGCTCATGCCTGGACGCACATAAGGAGGAGGCACAATCCTCGATGTGCGCGGTGACAGAGCCTGCTCGGATTTCTCGTTGTCGACCGACGACTCGACGCTGGATGCCAGGGTGGAAAACCGGCGTGCGTTGAACTGGCTCGTGGTGGAGTAACCTGCCGAGGACACCCTTCGTATCTCGTTCACACCAAGGTTGAGCGGGTTGCCGGTAGTCACTGTCAAAGGGTCCAACTTGTAGGCGGTATCGACTATTGCAGTAGACGCCCGCCTGGCGGCATTCGACGCTCGGCGGGCCACGTTCGACATGGATACCCTCCGCCGAGCATCAGAAGGACGCCGGCCGCTCATTTTCATTGCTGGATCATGATCCTCTGCGCGGTTGAATGGATCTTTCCAATACAAACTCCTGGCGTTCGTCTATTGTGGCTTAGAAACGAGTTTGATTTAGTAAGGGGATTGGACCATACATCTTTCCTCTCGATACTCGCCGACTTCTCGATATCTAGTGCCTCCTCATCATCATTGCTGGACGCCGTGTCGACATCTTGCACAGGTGACAGTCTGCCTTCCGTATCGGCTGGATTGACACCAGACGATTTGGTTGACGTCTTCCTGAGTCGTTGAGGATCGCCCGGCATGTTTGCTGTTGTCGTCCAGATGCCTTTTCTTCCACAAGGAGCAATAGAGAGCTCAACAACTAGGAAGCATCATGGGAGACCAAGCGCTATATCAAGGGTGCGCAGAGTCCAGCATGGGGTTCTTCGATGGCCACTTGATGTTAGTGCAACAAGCCATGACAAAACTGCACTCAAGCTCCTACCGAAAAGGGTCATGACGGAGCGACGGTGGTGAACGGACCACCAGCACAGCTCCTCTGAGATTTTGCTGAGCCTCAAGAGACGTCGGCGATCGGAACTGGCCTTCTCAAAGGAAGTCCACATGGAGATCACCAGGTTGCCGGATTCACTAGTACTTGTACTTATTTCGCGCCAAATGGATCCAGTCGAATGATTGCATTGGATGCCGTGTCAGGGTTCTTGGAGGACCCTTAAATCCCAGGACCTTTCACCATAGTCCTCTGCGAAAACTCGGATCAAATCACAGCCACCACAAGATGTTCAGACTGGCTCAATACTGGCTGGCCCGTGCTCAAGACGGGAATCATCTCTGGTGATCCTATCCGACGGATATCTGTTCAAATTGATGCAGGAAACCTGACTTTGCAGCTGTCGATAAGCAGCTTTCGATGTCCTGCAAGGATCGACAATGTTGGACATTGTTGGCACGATTGTTGAAGCAGATCATCGAAAAGCTAGAAAATATTGGACAATATGATTGCCATTTTGTTGCCAACTCTAAACATCGGCATTGGCTGACTGCGCGAAACTGCATGATCAGGTCTCACACCCTTCCCCATGGACGACAGATCTCAAAAGGGCAATTCATCGATGAAGGAACGTGCCAAATCTCGCAAACCAAGCACGCATGGACCATGGCGTTGCTAGGAGGCTCGCCATTTTGAATAGTAACGAGCCCGGCCCGTGTAGTGGATTGGAGTGACGAGGAACAGCGAGGGTCTAGAACCGGTGACAGCTTGACAGAAGTGATGGATTTTGATGGGGCGACGTCCTTTTTCAGTACTCACGTGACTTGGCTCTCTGTCACGTGGGTTTTGTCACGTGAAAGGCTTGGACGTCAATTCGAGTCCTTGCCTGTTTAGTACATAGTTGTACTAGTACTAGTACTACTACGTACAATGTACATTTGGTTCTTCTTCCATGGAGTCGCAGAGACACCTGGAGTCTTGCACGGACCGCCGAGCCCGCCTCTGGCCAATGTCTGGGCCTAGAACACACGAACCCCGGAAACTACTTGGGCCGGCTCAGCGAGAGGAATTTGGAGCTCTCCTCGGGTTTCGTGAAGCTGGGTACCTAGCGAACGCTGGGATGAACGAACTACGGCTTTTTGCAGATATCCAGTCTGAAGCAACATGTTTACTGGCTAATCATCGCAGTAGTGATATGATGAATGCCTGAGAAATGTTGGGTATGGCGGTCTTGATTAGACAGTCCTTCTGACCAAGAAGTCTCATAGCCATGTCCACACCAAACGGAGCACTCCGATGGAAGTGGACTCTTCGAGTCTGAACGTACTGTGCTATTCCTGTTCCTGGCCATTTTACCCGAGGTCACCACCAAACTATGCGATCTGAAAAATGGGAGTGCCATCTCTCCGGAACATCCGTGTCTAGGTTTCCACCAAGACCCCATCGACCTGTTTCTCATCCGGATCCAACAGGCCCAGAGCCTCTCTCCTGGTGGGCGCACTTGGATCAAAGAAGGGGACTTCCGCCAAGGAAGTGACTCTGGTCCCATGCCGGGGATGTTTTCCACCATAGTCCCAGCTAGCATTGTGGATTGTGATTCTGGAATGCCATTGTCAGCAGAAGTACGTACGGCCACGAAGACACCGCATCTAGATTCTCCCTTTCCCCCCAAGGGAGGGTAACACCAACCTGTTATCCCAAAGAGCGCTTGATCCGGGGGTCCACTTGAAGCGGACCTGAATGTCGACGTTCTTCTCATAGACATCGCAAAGATACCCCAGGATCAGGTCACTCTCGTCTTTATCCAGGCCAACAATGCGCACCGTCATGGCCCGGTTGACCCAGAGCGCCTTCCAGCCTGTCGCCGGATGGACACGGACCAACGGATGTGTGCGTTCAACATATTGCGGTCCAGCTGTCGGGTTGTCACGGTCCAGGTAGGGATGCGCAGACCGGTAGACGGCTTGCTTGCCGTCGATGAGCTTGCGGAAATCTGGCGACAATTTCTCATATGCGCCGTACCCGCTGGCCCAAAGCGTGTCGCCTCCCACAGGTGGCACAGTGTCGTTGTGCAGGTGAGTCACGCCTGCGGGCTGTCGCTCGTGCACCAGGTCCGTATGCCAGCGCGACGCGCCGCCCGGACGGCGAAAGCTGGCTGCCACCTCGGTTGCTTGGAGGGCCGGCCACATTACAGTCACGCCGGGGACGCCTGGCACCTGAGGGGCCTGGGGCTGTTTTGAGAGAAAAGCATTTTTTTTAGCACAAGGTGATCGACTATATCAAGCAAAAAGGGGGCTTGGACCTTACATGAATCTCCACCTCGCCATAGTATTCGCCAAGTTCCTTCTGCTGTTGTGGTGAGAGATCCTGGTCCCGGAAAAACACCACGCTTCGTTCAGCGATTAGCAATGCAAGCTCATCTCGCTGCTGGTCGGTGAGATCTTTCAGCTGGAGTCCTTCTATCTCCGTGCCGATGTGTACCGTCAAGTCTGTGACCTTGGTCGCAGCAGAGAACAGTGCCTTCTTCGACTTGTCTGCCCGCGAGCCTGGGTCGACGTGCTTTCTTTCATGGTTTCGGATGTTGTAGACATCCTGAAGGTACAGAGGTTTGCCCGGGCGGTAAGGGTATCCTTCCGAGAGATCGATTCCCGCTTTTGTCAATCTTTTCAATGCGGGCTCAGGCAATCCCAATGAGTCCTTTTTAGGGACAATATATTCAGTGATGCTTGAATCGATCGGCGCTGGAGCCATTGTGCCTGACAGTTATCCTATCTCAGTCAACTTAAAATAGCACAACTACAAACGCGAGCCTTCCTACCCAGATGGCCGTCTCTCTGCCTTTTAACTTGAGCACTCGACCTCAATCATGGCCCGAGGACGCATTGGGAGTTGTGATCCGCTTACATATCCTTATCACGTCGATCGCTCCATTTGCCCGGCTGGAACGCGATATCCTTGCAACTATGGCGTGCAATCACAAAGCTTTTGAGCTCGATTGCGACTTCGTGTGAACTGTGCTGGTTGTTTGGACTCTCTGAAGAGGTGTCAACGCACAGCCAGTGGGGTGCTTCGCGTCGCTACCCGCTGGGGTTTCATCCATGGAGCCCATGGAGGCATGACATCCAAAGTAGAATGCAGTCTCCCCTCCTAGTTGCCTGCTTATCAACCCAATCAGCATGTACGGTTCCCTAAACTCTGTGACTGACTCGTTTGATATGCTGGCCATGTACCATTCAGATCAGTCACGTGACGGGATTGCGTGCTTTAACCCCTTTATTTGCTGCTCAGCAACCAACAACCTCAACGGCAGTGTAACGCAAGAGCGCACGCCAGCTGCATGCGCAGGGATTGCTTCTTTGACGATTGTCTGTGTTCGATTGGCTCAGAGAGCTTGTTCTGACGCAACTCATTGATGAAGATAAGTGACGTTCAGCCATAAAGCTTATATTGCTTGATATCGGTGACTGTTCACGAATCCAGAACGTATGGATAATGACCAAGATCACGCAATCCCGAGACAAAAGGTGCCATTTCCGATGTTACAGCACTCCGGTGGGGGAAAGTGATGCCAGTCGTATGAGCGTGTGGAGTGCCAGCGCAAATCTGTGCAGGTGTTGATGAGAGGATATGGCTTTAAATGAAAGGCTTCTTCGCTGTCATGGTGCAAGGCATCTCAAGGTGGTGTTCTGGATCTGAGAATAGAAGGGAAAAGCAATCCAATGGCTGTCCATGACAAGAGCGCCGAGGCCGAGCTCAAGGGTGTCGCGGCCGACACTCTCGTGAGTAGTCCTGTGCCAAGCAAGTCGAGTGACAACCAGGACGAGGACTATGCCATCCAGGCCAAGCCGCAACGCAAATGGCAGTCCTACGTCTGGGACACCCTGGACAAGTCGCCGCAAGAGCGGAAGTTTCTGTTCAAGCTCGACGCGGCCGTCCTGACCTTCGGCAGTCTAGGCTACTTCATCAAGTATCTGGACCAGATCAACATCAACAATGCCTTCGTGTCTGGCATGAAGGAGGATTTGGGCCTGTACCAGAATCAGCTCAATTATATGCAGACATGCTGGACCGTCGGCTATGTTATTGGGGAGATACCATGTAAGTCGAAGGACCTATTCGAATTTGAGGTGCCAGTAACTGACTTTGGGTCTGACAAAAGCAAACATGATTCTCACTCGCGTCCGACCCAGCATTTGGATTCCTACCATGGAACTCATTTGGACGGTACTTACCATGTGCCTGAGCAGGTGCAACAGCGCGAGTTCCTTCTATGCCCTCCGGTTTGTGATCGGCCTGGCCGAGTCGACCTTCTACCCGGGCATGGTATATGTGATCGGGTCATGGTATCGGCGCGATGAGCTCGCGAAGCGCTCCTGCATATTCCACACTAGCTCGGCCATCGGCAGCATGATCTCTGGATACCTGATGGCCGGTGTATACCACCTCGGGGGCAAGGGAGGTTTGAAAGGCTGGCAATGGCTCTTCATTGTTGACGGCATCATTTCTCTTCCTGTCGCCATCTCTGGCTTCTTCCTGTTACCAGACGTGCCCGAAATCACACGAGCCTGGTACTTCTCACCAACGGAGCGCGAATATGCAAAGAAGCGCATGGAATTTGAGGGCAGGGCCAATCGGGCTCCGTACACGAAGGCTAAGTTCAAGAAGATCTTCACATCGTGGAAGATATACGCCTTGACAGCCTTGTACATCACGTTCAACAACGCCGGTTCAGGAATCACCCAGCCCACTTTTGCGCAGTATCTGAAGGCATCGACGGATCCGAAATACACCATCTCACAAATCAACACCTACCCGACGACCACGTACGCTGTGCAGATTGTGAGCACGCTCATCTACGCCTGGACATCAGACAGCGTCTTTCGCGGCGCTCGCTGGCCCCCGATTGTTGTGGGTGGTCTGATCTGCATTGTGTGCTACTCCAGCCTTGCGGTCTGGAATATTCCCGTAGGCTGGCAGTGGACATGCTATATCCTCGCTGGTTGCGGCGGCGGCATGAGCGGGCTGTGTATGGCATGGGCGCACGAGATCTGCTCGGACGACAATGAAGAGCGCGCCGTCGTCACTGGCACCATGAACGAGATGGCATACGTCTTTCAGGCATGGCTCCCGCTGGTCGTGTGGCAACAGATCGACGCTCCTCGATATTATAAAGGCTTCGTCACGTCAGCATGCCTGAACGCAGGAATGATTATCAGTGCCCTGGTGGTTCGAGTCTTGTGGAAGAGAGCGCAGGCAAAGACACGCAAGCAGGCCGAACTTGCTTGATGCTGTGCCGTTCACCCTGCTTCTGCACGGGCATGCACCAGGCAGATAGCGGCACAGTCAATTTGTGAAGCCACCCATGGATGAACAGAACCATATGTGCATCCCGTCTATGAGAAACAGAGGCAAAGTTATAGGTGGTCCCATCCGATATCAGAGCCATTGCCTGCGCTCATCCTGCACAGAGGATCCCGCAGAGCTTCGGGGCCCAGGCTTTCCTCAAGCATTGTTGGCATCCTTGCTGCGGATATAGAAAATTGAAAGACTGTAGATGCATGTTTAACGATGACGCGAGAATGCGTCAATCTCACCTCATCCATATTACCACGTCCATCTTACTTAAGATTTCCCGTTGACGCTACATGCCCAGCTATTCGAAGCTTGACTTGGGTACGGCAGTCCTGAATGCCGCTGTAGCGTGTATTGCGTAGAGCAAGCCAAGACCGCAGTTGACGGCCCAGTTGCCGGCTCAGTGTCACTACCAATTTGTCATATGAAGTGTTCGGTGGACAGATATGAAAAGCGAATCTGCACCCTAGATGGCGCCTATCTTCCGGGTGATCACGACATGTGCAAGGCCTGATGGCGTGCTTACTGTGAAGGTGGTCTCGTTCGGTAGAGTCAGGTAATTTTCGGCTCGACTAGCTGGATTCCCCTGGAGGTATACAACCATGAGGATAGATTAAACCCCATGGATTCAAAAGCACAAGTGTTGCTCTGGGAAAACCTTGTACACTCGAACTGCTCTTGTATAAACCATTGTAGAAATGGTGGGAAAACATCCAAATAGAGTAGCCGTGATTGGCGCGGGGATCAGCGGAGTGACTTCTGCCGCACATTTGCTGAAGCACGGGGTCGAAGTCACACTCTTCGAAAGATCCGGGGTCGCAGGAGGCGTCTGGCATTTTGATGAGAGGTCGGCGTTAGAGCCTCAGTATCCAAATGAGACCCCGTCCCGCGGCGACTATGAGACAAAACCGGAGCTCGCATATGTTACACCACCGGCTGAAATTGATGAGAATCATGAGGATATCGAAATCGCCCACGCACCTCCAGGGCCATGCTACTCGGGACTGCAGAATAACGTCTCGACAAGGTTGATGAGAACCAGTCTCCAGGCTTGGCCGGATGGGACACCGGATTTCGTGAGCCAGAAGGTCATGGAGGAGTATATCCAGACCATTGCCGATGTCCACGGCGTCTCTGCCATAGCAGAGTATCACACTCGGGTGGAAGAAGTGCGCAAGGCTGGCACAGAGTGGTCCATCCGGACTACGACTCTGCAGAAACAACCAGGACCGTTCGGCGGGCCGCACTTGGTGGAGAGACGGTGGACATTTGATGCCGTTGTCGTCGCCTCCGGCCATTACCACATGCCTCGTATTCCCGACATTCCCGGCCTCAAGGAATTGAAACAGGCATGGCCAGATCAAGTGTGGCATTCGAAGAGATATAGGAACCCTGCTGTCTTCAAGGACCAGAACATCCTGCTCATTGGTGCAGGAGTATCGTCGTTGGACATTGCCAAGGAGGCGAGTGCCTATGCGAAGAACATCTACCAAAGTTCTCGTGGTGGAGTCCTCGATCTACCTGCGGCCTTGTTACCGGACAAAGCCATCAGGGTTGGTGGTGTCAAAAGTTTCCGGATCAATGCCAGCCAGGATATCGAGGAATCCAGGCCCCGGCCAGAATCAGTGACGGTGGTCCTGGAAGATGGGCAAGAGCTGACCGGCATCCATTCCATCGTGCTCTGCACAGGATACATCACTTCGTATCCTTTCCTGTGCCATCTGCATGGCGATACAAAGGCGGCCGACGAAGCTGACGAAATCGTGCTCGTGACTCGCGACGGGGAGATGGTGCACAACCTGCACAAAGACATCTTCTACATTGAAGATCCTTCACTCTCGTTCGTTGGTGCGCCGTACCACATTGCGACCTTTTCACTGTTCGACTTCCAAGCGCAGGCGGTCGCCAGAGTCCTAGCCGGGAAAGCACTGCTTCCTTCGAAGGAGCAAATGCGTGCGGAGTATCGGGATCGCGTAAAGAGCAAAGGCCTAGGACGGGACTTCCACAGCCTTAGGGCGGCTGACGAGGAGCAGAGATACGTGGCTGAGCTGGTCCAATGGATCAATGAAAGCGCTACCGAGCTAGGTATTGAGGACAAGATGGAAGGTCACACCGCGGAATGGCACCAGGCAAACATCGAAAGAGAGGAACGTTTGAGATGGTTGAGAGAAACCAAAGGTGTGAAGCAGGACGATGTCGGTAAAGAGGCGGTATCGGCATAAAGGTGGAGGCCGCCAGTAGATTGCAACCACCACGGTTGATAGACATAGACCGACATCTGAAAGGTAGGTATATAGCACAGAAAAGAGAAGTAGAGGATGGTATTGTGATGCTATGACCCTAGCATATAAGACATGGATGCGATGGGATAACAACCCTGATCTTGACAATTCTTCAACGAGTAAGTTCGAAAGATCCATAAACTCCACCGTAGATTGACCGCAGTGGAGGCTGCGCGTCTCACCGTACAACGCGCTAAGCCAGAATTGGACATCTAGCATCCAGCATCCATGCGCTCCAAATTTCCACTTCATGTTCATCCAAATTCAATCAGTCAAACGACATCTACTCTCTAAATCATTCCAGCTATCCCTGTGCAGCAGTCTTTGATCTGTACAAGACCATCCCCGACACTTCAACAACAACAACGCAACGACTTTTTTAGAGGCTGGTCAAACCTCTAGCCGCGTCCACACCGAACCTCGCAGCTCGATCCTCACATCGTCTCCTCTTCGTTGCGAAAATGCCTCCCAAGCGCATCACAGTGCAACCGGCGCGCCGCTCAGCCAAACCCCAGGGCTACTTTAGCTCGATATACCACACCCTTACGTCGGAGGAGAACTCGAGCGTTGTGATCAGCGTCGCTATGTTCGGGGTACGTACCTCCTACATGCCCATCTCGCAATATCACATCACCTGGTAGACTAACGAGTTCGCTTACAGGCTGCCGTCGCTTTCTTCAGCTCGGACTGGAGTGAGATGCTGTTGCCCGGCTTCTAATTTCTCCATCCCTCCTACGTCTGGTTAATCGTCAAGCACTCCGCTCTGAGATCCCGCACTCTGCTTTATCTGGCTTGCCAGTGCAGTGGCCGTCGCCGAAGGCACACTCCATACATGGGGGAGCAAATTGCACTCGGAGCCATGACTGGGGGACTGTGTAGGCTATGTACAGTATGGCGTTGGAAGAGAAGGCTCGTGGACCGCGAGTGCTGGGTGAGCTGCACTCAGCTGCTTATGGCAGAACGTCTTTGTTCGAAGCTTCTTGGGGCTGCCAACCTCGGGCCGCGAAGAAAAGGCATTTGCTTTGGTTGGCTGTCATCTTGCTTGCGCAGCACTACACCAAACAAAGTCAAGATTTGAAAATCGGTCTACAGACAGTGCTGCTTGAAATGAGATACCATGGATGTGTATTCTCGCAAGGTCCCAGAATCTGGGAATCTGGAGAAAACCTGTATTATATCATGTAGATTGCATGTACATCCCGGACAAGATCATGTCTGCCCATTTCGCATTGGCTTCTTATTAGAGTGCTGTCCATGACCGCGTGGTTGTGTGGTTCAAAAAGCGATATTGAATGGAAAGCCGTCTCGCCCTAACGCTACAATCTCAGATCAATAACCTATCTATATACACATTCTTGTCACCGCTTCTTCATAACTAGGCTGTATATGCGCCCTGGCGCTACAAACCCACCTGATCACACCATTGGATCCAATCCATTAAAAGGGTTCAGATAGTACGCCAAATACTCATGGCAGACGTCGCATGAGGACAGCCAGATGTCAACTTTTGTCGCCGCTTCTCGGCTGTCTTGATCCTTTCGTCGTTGCTTATGTACCATAAGAGGTTCCATTGGCGCCAGGCATCAGCGACTCCGATGCACCCTCTGCTTCCACCTCGAGTTGTTCGCGCTTCATGCTGCGGCTCTTGATGTAGGTGAACACCACCAGAGCTGTGCCCACGACGACAGCAATGCCCATAAGGATGACGTTGACAGGGATTGGGTTGCCGTTGAACACCACGTGTGTCATGGCGTCGAGCGGAGACTGGAGGAAGTTGAAGAGGCCGGCCAAGCAGATAATAAGGCCGTAGACTTTTCCGAACGTCTGGAACCCGAAGACCTTGGCAGAGTAATCCGAGACGGTGGTGTAGTAGAAGGGACGGTAGACGACAAAAACGCACACATTGGCAATGGCGGCCCACATGTATGGGAGGCAACCCAGTATACCGATGATGGTCGCTACAACCACCAAGAATCCCAAAGCGAAGGGGGTTGACGTGTGATCCAGCAGCGTGCCGATGAAGGGGATGCTGAGTACTCCCCCGAGAGGGAGGGCCACATCAAAAAAGTCATTCACAGTCTTCGCTTTCCGTGCCGACCCAAGCAGGTATGTCTCCTGGGGCCGGATAGTGGCAACAAAGTAGTTGATGCGGGTCATTTGAATCACAGTGAAGAGAGTGATGAGCAGGAACCAGGGTGATTTTATTTGTTCCATCGCCGTGTAGCCATGCAAGGCACCCCAGACACCGGACTTGCTGTTCTTCGATTCCTCCCGTTTGGCCCGCTTTGTATTGGTAGACTTGTCCAGCAAGAGATTGACTTCAGTGATGGTGCTCGCTCGCCTATCCCTATAGGCACGTCGCTCCTCTTCTGATAGCTCGGGGGGCGTGGGAGCATTTATTTCCTCTTCGGCGTCCTTGACAACTTCACTCACGGTTTTGTAAGATTCGTTGGGCATCACGAAGATTTGGACCAGGAATATGAAGACAGGGACAACCAGATAAATGAGGAAGAGACGGTGTGTGTTGAGCTTTCCGTTTGTTGCCTCATAAACCAGCCGAAAGACAAGAAATAAGGCGGACGAAGAGTCAAAGGCACCGGTCAACAGAGCAAGGATCAGACCCGAGTTTTGGGGAAAGGTGTTGGAGAGTTGGAAGGACGAGATAAAGATAAAAGGACCGCCCAAGGCGAGGAAGAAGTAGCCGGGTGTGAAGAGGTCAGCTTTGACCTTGGAGGCAAAGGAGAAGAGTAAGGCCCCCGTGGCCAGGAAGATGCTCCCAATGACACCGCAGGCTCGAGGACCGTATCGGTCGAGAATTGTCCCAATCGGCAACGCTGCGACATTTGTCGAGACCGCTGCCACAGTGAACATGAAGTTCAGCCGGATCTCTTGCTGGTAACACGGCGACACATTCTTTTCTACCTCTTCTGGTGTGCACAGGCCCTTGAAGACGCCTTCATCGATCAGGACCGGCTTGATGGCCGCATAGCCGAAGACGACACCGGCAGCGAAAAGGCAGTAGATGATGGCGACTACAACCTGGACTGATATGAGAGACCTGTCAGCGATATGCCCATATGTTCCCCTCTGCTTGTGCCAGACGTACCTATGCGCTTTTGTTTGGAGACTTCCTCGAACTCAAGAGCGGCCTGGACGAGACTTGGCCTTCGGTCGGTAGGAGGTGCCCAGTCAGACATGGGATTGAAGCTCATTCTCCGAGGTGAAGAGACACTGGAGCCTCTGCGCTCTCGTTCGAGGCCATCGACGGACGCGACTCGTGTGAGCGACATGTCGGGAGAAGGCTCGAGCCGGTAATGTCTCGGTGCTCGGGTCAAGGTCAAAATGGCAACAGACTCACGCGGGGAGAAGATCTGGCACGAAAATGCGGAGTGGTGAATCAAAGACGCTGAGCGGGGGAACGGTGACGGAAGGACGCAGGCGCCGAACACAAATTGAAAGTATATACAAGACAGAGGAGTTGAGGCCGTGTATGGACAGGTTGAAGAAGCTCAATTTTGCACACGACAGCTTGAACAGCTTGAGATAGAGGGCAAGGAGCTTGTCATGTACCCTACCTCAAGGTACCTTTTCCTGCTACTGCTACCCTACTAGTACGTAGTAATGATCAACAGCAGCAAGATAGCAACACGCAGGAGCATCATTGATAACGATAAGAATAATTTTTCACTGTCAACCCTGGCGAGCTGGTCAACTTTTGGCGGGCAAAGAGGCGATTGGCTGCAGTGCAGTGGCTCGAGGGCGGCGGGGTGTAGCTCTGCTCTGGCAGTCGGTGGTCTGGAGCCTGGAGGCCGCCGACCTGGTGCAGCTTGTGGCGAGTGGCAGCCTCCGACCGCCGACAAGCAGTTTCATTCGTTCTGCGCCTTTCTTCCCTTACCAGGCACCTGCCAGGTACAACTGTGTCTTCCCTCTGGCTCGAAGCTCGCTTCAGCACCAGAGACTCGGAACCCACAGCAGACCTTTTGCAGTCACGGTGAAAGTGTCTAATACATGAGTCTGTGGACTGAGATGTCTGACTTACCTAGAGCCTACTATAGGTACGTACCTGCGGCACCACACCTAGCCAATGCAAGAAATCTACCCTGGTTGTCTCGCTGCAACCCCACCTGCTCCCACCGAAAACTCTTCACGCACGCTCAAAGACCACTGAAACCCGGATGGAAGAAACAAAGATCCGTCGAGGGACAGTCGCGTTAGATGATGCGCTCAGCGAGCGAATGACACCGCCGAGAGGCGCCGGCTTTGTCTGGCTGGCGGCTGCTGAAGACGTTCGGCCATAAGCGCCGCCTGAAATAGACCCTGGCGCCCTTCGAGACAGTATTGAGTCGAAAATGAATCAACAACGACCATCCAGTTTGTTGTCTTGCCGTAAGCTTCGAGACCGAGAAGAAACATTCTTTGGCCTCACTGCCACAATCGTACCCATGGTCGCGAAAGGCTGCAGCCCCATGAGCGAGAGACTTGTGGGATATTTAAGCCCATAAACAGTCCTGCTTGTAAGTCAAGTCTTCAATTCCTCAACCGCAAGCAACATCTTCTCCTTTGTGAAAACATCCTGCTCGCGCAGAGAGACTCTCTTGGACACCTTCCTTTAAAGCCAGCCCATTAACTATACACTCCTTCGCTGTATTTTGTTCCACCTTTGGCTCGACGCCACTGACCGATATTCCTTCCCTTGACTGCTTGCGGCTTCAACCATATTTCATTCGTTTATCTTATTTTGGGCAACATGGGTCCAGATAACGGCGTGCTTGGAGCAACCTTCAAGGCCACTCGAGCTCTGGAGGTCGCTTCCATGGTTGCCATTATCGGAATCACGGCCAACTTCATATCTGAAATGGTCAGCGCTGGGGCGACTCCACCGCCAGTTCTCGTCGCAATATTGAGCATTGTACGTACCAAAGGACAGCTGTTCAACAGGACCATACGCGGCGAACTGACCAGGTGCAGGTCTGCATTGCCGTACTTTACTGTGCCATCACAGTCATTCTGTATTTCGACAGCATTCTACCATTTCTGATCAGCACTGGGATTGACTCTCTTTTCTTGATTGCATTGATCGTGGTCTCGGTGGTGGTTGGCAAACCACTCTCCTACCTCAATTGCCAAGTGCTTGATGAGGTTTCCAACGCGACCTCAAGCGCTTACGACTTCACCTCGGCGTTGGGCAACAGTCTCAACAAGGATGGCGCGGTCAATTATTCCCAGTGGATCGGCACTTCGAAAGCCACCTGCCTGGAAATGAAGTCCATTTGGGGGTTGAGCATCGCACTTTGGTAAGTCAGGCCAATGGTTGAGGTTCACGGTCCCACCATCTAATGTCTCGTTTGCAGCGTCCTCTTCACATTCTCAGCCGTCAGCACTGTCTGTCTTTGGAAGCGGACCAAGCAGCCGGCTGCCGACAAAAACGAAGCTTGAGTGAAGAGTTCCACGACAGGGCCGACCGGGTCATCTGGTCAAGAATCACGGACTTGATAAACGGACTCCACCATGGACAACACATACATGAAACTAATAATTGCCTGCGTGGAAGCCTCAAAGAAAGTGGAATTCTTCGCGGCAGCCCGGGCGTGTCATGCGTCTAGCTTTCTAGCTTTCACATTTCCGGTCGTCGGAGGATAATTGTGTTCCAGGATGAGGGATTGGGATGAGGGATTGGGATGAGGGATTGGGATGAGGGATTGGGATGAGGGATTGGGATGAGGACGTACTTTGACCATCAGAAGCGCAAGGCGGCGCAGGGCAGAATGTGTACATGAGACTGGAAAGAATGGAATGATGTGGCCCGGTACCCGAACCCCATGTCAGTGCTACAGAGTAGTACTACGTACCGCTCTGTACTGTGTCGAGGGAGGGTGGTCGCAGACATACCCGGTAAAATGTGGCAGGCAATGATAGGCTGGAAAGGTCGACGAGGTCTACCAGATGATTAGGAGTGACGCTGGCTTTTCTTCACTGGGATGACTCCTGCAGATAATGTTCTGCACCTATGGCTTCTTAGCAAATGTAAGGGGCTGCCAACCGAGACCAACAACCAGGGGCTCTCCACTGGTTGGAGTGGTGGTTATCCTGGGTCGTTTGCATCGGAACACTGCAGAACCCAGTCTGTCGGGCCAGCAGTTCGTTGGTCACCTGTATATTCTGTAGGAAGCCGACAGCGTGCATGCGCAGATTGCGTACATCATCAGCAGGCTGCCCAACATCGCCGATTTCGTTGCAAATACTAAGCAAGAAGGCGAATGAGGGAGCGTCGCAGCGTGTCGTTTGCGCAGGACCCGTTGAGCACTTTGCAGATCCTCTCTCACACCCTCCGGTCGATTATCTGCGGCACGTCCGATGCCGACGAGTAAAGTTTGTCAACAGAGAAACATCAGCCGAGTGAGGCCGGTTCATTATCACGTGGCGTCGACAGGGCTTCAGATTGCTTTGGCAGTGTCACTGACCATGCTTCGAAGAAGGAAGAGGGGCAAAGAAAGAAGAAAACGTGGCCGGTGTCAGAGTATGTCGGGTCACACAGCGCATGGTCCTATGAAGAATTAATGACAGCAGAGAAATTCTCGCACCCGTGGATTTGGGACCATTCACGCGGGACCCGTGAGGTGTCACAGGGTCACCACAGACAGTGCAGTACTACAGCGTACAGCGTGGCCGAGAGGGAGAATGATGCCAATCATGGTGGGTGATCAGACTGCCCTTCAGATCAACATCCTACAGAGCAGGAGCAACAAGGTTATGGAATTGAAACATACTGGCGGTATCATCGGTGGAGCAATGGATGCAGTCACGGTGGTCGTGGTTACCACGGTACAAGGGTGGATCAATATTGGGAACCTGCAAACCTTGGAAGATGCATGTAGAGTAATTGATGCAACTGCATGGAGGCACACACCTGCAGCCAGAGCGCCCCGTTTCTTACCCGAGGACTTGCGGCTTCCAATTTGAGCCTCGATATACACGTAATGCCTGATTGTCCAATTTGACGCGGATGAGCGTAGGGAAAAGACGGAAACATCGAGGTTCGATGGGGACGCCGACGCGCTGGAAGCTAACATTGCCAACTTGAACGAGAAACGACCAGCCACGGGCGACGAATTCTACGACCACAACTACCTTATACACAGCACTACAGTACAGAGTAGGGGACGACGTTGCTGTAACCGAACTCCCGGGACTGAGTTCCACAACTTGAAACTGCCATGTCGTGTTACCCGCAAGGTTCGATCCGTATACTGTACTAGTATTTAGGTAGTCCTTCCCAAGTAGCGAACAAGGATTGCTGCCAGCATGGTGTGTTACAGAGGCTAGTAAAAGAGGCCCCGGGGCATCCACTGCAGTGGAGATGGACTTCATAGGCGTCTGAAAGAATAGTACTGCCTGCTGTAGTTACCTTAACCCCAGGTACCCAGGTAGCTAACCCTCAGACTACTATCTCGGCAGAGACCACTTAGTTAAATTCGCAATCCTGCCCCTCAGGCTGTTCGCAATAAACTCCGAGTCTTCCTTGGGTCTCGGAACGAACCAGGGCCCGATTCGACGGGACGCGGCAAAAAAGAGAAGACTGGAGCACTCTTCCACGGCAGTCACTGTTACTGTACACACTGTAATATGCCACGCATATTAGGGCCTCGGGGGAGAGCATGCCCATAACAGAAGCTGATAAGTGTTGTTGAGCGCCTAAGATCAATAATATATTATTTTTATGGGCGAGTCTAGGGCAACCTTAAGCTAAAATGCATCTCAAGGAGGCGCCTAAGGTACATAAGAGCCCTGAGGAGTACCCAGTATTATGTCAGTCACTCTCTCTCCCAACTCGAGATGGTGGCGGCGGTGGCGGTGGCGTCCCCGGCTTCCACTGGAGTATTTGCCTGTCACACTGCAGTCCGAGATTCAAACTTGAAGACCTTGCCCAGGTGGTTCCGTGCTGCCGGGACGGCGGACTCGTTCGACTCTGCACCTAGACTATCTGTAACATAGCAGGTACTTAGGGACTCGGAGGGACACACCCAGGCTCCTTAGGCTTATTATATGCCCACCTGGGTACCTGACAACCTGTACGACAGTCGCCAGTGCCCGGAGGGGAGTTGCTAGGTCTCTCAACTGGGCACCCACCCTCGTCGATGGTGCCTACGGCCTCCTTAGCCCTACTCCATCGCCTAGTAACCGCGCCGCAGGATGCAGCAATATTTGGTTTAGCCCTGGTGGGTTGATACCACTGGTGTGCCTGCCAGTGGTGGCTTGGGGGATAGTGTGTACTACTAGTACTTCGTTAAAGGAACATCACCCACTGGCACCACCTGCCCACCTGTCGCCCTGGCATCTGGCATCTGGCACCTGGCATCTCTTCTGCAGGCATCCGTCCCTACAACCCATGCAATCAATCCGTTACCTACCACAGCTATCCCTGGTACCTAGAGAACTACCCACTGGGCCCCGTCCACCTGGTCCTTGCTGGCTACATGATTATTGTTTGATAGACTGCAGTGGCAGCATTGTACTCTGTACCCGCCGCTCTGGTCAAACCAAGCGATATTCCGGCATGCACGCAATTTGCTGGCCAACCTGAAGCGAATGATCTGGATGAACTCTTCACGTCCACTACTGCTTGTCCATCGATGATACTTGCTTAACATGAATCACAGGTGGGCGGATGGGTGTGTCCCTCAGTTTGACTCAATCACCACTCGGGCTGGGCGACTGATCAATTAATCATCCCGGCCCTCCTCATCGTCCCTGTTCCCTGTCCCCTGTTTCTGTCCCCTGCTTTCTCGTCCCCTGTCGCCGTAACCGTTTCTGCTCCACTCCTCCATCGTCTCGCACCCGGTTGTCTGGGTCGGATTTTCACCTTCTTCAGGCTTGGTTCCGCCTCCTCTTCCGCTTTTCCCTTTTCCTGTGTACTGATTGCCAGTGTCAAGTCAAGGCGAATCATTTAGCTGCTTTTCCTCCGAGCCGCATTCGGGCGAACGCACCGCAGCGCAGTAGTCCATAGGCAATTAGACCTACTACGCCCACAGTACTGTGTACTCTTACTGTTCGACGACGCACCCGAAACATGCAGGCCATTGTCACATTCACCGACAATGGCGCCCTGTTGCATTGAACTTGCATTATTTGATCCATCTGCCCTAGTACAGAACTCCAAAAAAAGAGTCTTCACAGGCCCCGAATCCACTCTTGATGTCCCAGCAGGCCTCTCGTTGGCATGATGCCCACCCTCACAGACCATCATTTGGCAACATTTTCTTCTTCTAGCCTTCGATTATATCCCGCTCACCCTCTCGAGCCACCCTTCGCTGTCTTCTGTCCTGCTTGGCCACAGTCCTTCTATTGCGCCTTGCCTCAGACTGCGGCGGTCCTTTACCATTTGCCAGTCGTGGCTCAATCCTAGGCCACCTCAGCATCAGTCGCCACCTTGCTCCTCGTCCAGCACGAATGCTCTGGGACACCGTTCTTCTATCCGAGCAGAGTCGACCTTGACCGGTACTCCGGGTCCATTCGACGATATCTCAAACCGTCAGATCCGCTTTTCGGGAAGCGGTGGTGCCAAGTGGTTGGTCGACACTACTGACAGCGGTGGCCCCATCCATCTTGATGCCTCGTCTACAGTAACTCAATTGGCATCCGCTCCCATCATATCACTTCACGACGAAGGAAACACTGATTCAATTGAAATCCGCCTCGATCACGTTACCTGTCACTTCCTCCTCCAACACCACTTCGCAATACCTATCCCCATCTCCACTTGACACACGAAATTCAAGCTCCTCGGTCAGACTATCACCTCAGTTCCGTGCTCCATTCCAGTTTTGTCTCTCCTTCCTCTTCCAGCTCTCGACTTGTTTCCTCTATACTTCCTCTGCCCTCCTTTTAGCCACAATATTTCACCATATCGCCTCTCATTTCCATCTCCTGATCCATCTAGAGTCAGCAGAGCGAGTGCGTGGACAGAGGGTGGCCATGTATCGGTCTTGAATTATCAAATATCTGGACAAGGAAATGGAAAATCTAAACCATCCTTCGATCATCCCGGTCGATGAGCAGTACAGTCGTTACCAGTTCACCGAGGGTGAGGCCGATGACGACACTTCGGCCTATTCGGTAGCTTCTTCGGCCTACAATTTCAGAGTCGAGAATGGCCGACGCTATCACGACTACAAGGACGGCCATCCTTTTCCTTACGACGAGGTCTCGGAGGAGAACGAAATAGTTCTCCACGAGCTGTGCCTGCTGCTGCTCGATAACAACTACTTTGTTTCTCCCGTTGACGAGTCTTCCTTACGCTGTGTGGCGGATGTGGGAACAGGGTTGGGCCTGTGGGCGGAGGGAGTTGCAGAGAGATATCCCGACACACAGGTGGTAGGGATCGACACCGCACCTCGTCCGAGTCCAGTCTTTCCCAATCTTTCACACATCATGTTCGATGCCACCGAAGAATGGGTCTTGGACGATCCTACCATGAAGTTTGATCTCGTGCATATCAGATCGTTGTTTGTGGGAGTCAAGGATTGGGATGCCTTATACAAACAATGCTTCGAGTAAGTTCGCTCGCAGCCTGCATCATTCGCTGTTCCTCCGCCCTTTGACATACCCCGTGTGTGAAAACAATCAAGCAGCGAAGTCGCTTGCCGCCAAGATAATGGCTGCTCGAGGATGCTGCCACGCACACGATCCTACTGTTGTTCACGACGACCTTTACTCCCATCTTTCTCACAGCCTACACTCACTCCTGCCCATCTCGTCTGCTAACGATCACTAGAAACATGAATTCCGGGGCGTGGATCGAACAGATGGAAGTGGAGATTGAAGCTTTCACGGACGACGAAGAAATCCTCCCTGATAGTCACATCACAGCCTTGTGCAACTTCACCCGAGAAATGTCGGCAGCCGCGGGAAGAGATTTTCAAATCTCGTCCGCCATGAAGCAGAAGGTCGAAGAGGCTGGCTTTGTGGATGTGCAGGAACAGAGACTCAAACTGCCGCTGGGACCGTGGCCCACGGATCCCAAACTGAAAGATGTGGGACGATTTTATGAACGATTCTACAAGACCGGTCTACAAGGTTGGCTATTGCAGATCTGTACCAGGTCTATGGGAGTAAGCAGTCAAAATCTCTTATTCATATGCAAACTTGCTCACACGAACAACCAGTGGACTGTCGACCAGGTCAACGATGCCTGCATCAAAGCTTTCCAGGAGATCAACTCCCGTCAGCAACATTTTTACTTTCCTCTGTAAGCTGGAGTCAATGACCCGCCTTGCCAACCGTGTACTAACTGGTTTTGTTAGTCGCGTGGTCATTGGGCGGAAGCCTTGATCGTGAGCCTTGAAGCTGGCCCCAATGGTGTTCTCGGAAACGACCCTCTATGATCATTCTTTCGGCCACCCTCCCCTCGTCAGAGTCATCTTCACCACGGCATGAAAAACATGGCACCATACAAGAGGAAGAAATTGGGAGACGGAACAAATAGAGGCATGGGCACCGAAGATCACGCAAGCGAAATCAGTCAACGAGGAACAAACATGGTCCTGGCCATTGCCATCTCGCGCCATTGACAGGGTCCACATCGCACGCGCTATGCTATCTACTTTCGCATCTATGCTGCAGAACTCTTCTCATGCGACAACGCTGGGGCAGGGTGCAGCCGGCGGAGCTGTCTTCGACAGATTAATAGAGGCTTGGTTGAAGATATTGGCCTGGAGGACATATACCCAGTTGGTAAAGGCCTCACGAATTCATGACCACAACACGGATGCATGCGTTGAGGTTATCACTTCTTCCCAAGAATGGAGACCATCGCATGCGAGATTTCGGGTTGGTTTGAAAATACATTTCCAGTCGCAAATTGGGGTGGCGTTGCATTTCATGATGCATCTCATCTCATCTCATCAGACTGCATATCCAGTACCTCGAGGCCCGGCTGGTGCTGACGACTGATAGCAATCAGCTTGAAAGCAAGACTGCGTGCTTGCAAAGCAACATTCATCGTGGCCAAGCACTCTGCACCCATGTGCTCGGGCAGCATATGAAGAAGTGCAACCCGTCATCTCGTCCTTGACCTTGGGTCTTTGCACACATTCGCGCCTCCTGCTCGCTCTGTCCATGATAAGGGACCTAGACACCTTTGGAGCCAAACATATCAAGACGCAAAACATTCCGATGCTCAGCTTCCGAACGCCAATATCCACACAAAGCAGCAAGGCGGTCACATAATCCAACGCCAACTTGTCAGGTCGAATAGTTAGCCAGTCAATGGATGCAAGACGACGTGATCGGAAATGTTTTTTTTTCCTTTGTCAAACACCGAAGAATCCCCTTCGACACGCCTGCTCCTCTTTTAAGACCGAAGAACTGCTCGGTCTTCCTGGTCGGACATGCTGCTTTTTGAGATTTTTTGAGGCTAACCCAGAATGGACTTCCGGGCAGGCAGCAGTCGAGCAATTCGACACGGCACACTAGTACCAATGGCTGCATCTCTGTAAGCTGAGCTGTCTGAACCCACAATTGAGCAGAACCCCTGCAGTGTACTAGCAGTATGCTGACACAGAACTTGGGGTCACGTCAGACCTTTATTTTCGAGACGAAGTACTAGACGGTTAATCGTTGTGATCAAATAATATTGGGCTATCTATTATCCAGACGAATCGATCGATCGAGACCACTGCATTGAGCAGGTCTGTTACTAAGCCCTGCAGAACATCCACGGTTCAAGTTGTTGACCACTGCATCTTTATCCAGATCGGGTCGACTGACTCGCCGTATTTGCCATACTAGCATCCTGTCTAAACCGGCAAGCAGATTACCTTATTCAAATGTTGACAACAGGCCAATCGGTTGCCGAACAGTCCGCCGCGGGGAAACATCTGCCTGGATGGAATGACGTACATGATACCTTTCAAGCACCAAGTCGCTCCTTCTCCTTCGTTGATTCGGCGGGGTCCATGCAATGCTTCCAAATGCCGACTCTGCAATGCTCTGCCTTGCGGGTCAGGGACGGGACCCTTATCTCGACTTCAACTCACTGCAGATGAAGAGCGACAGTTGAATCGCTTTGCTATATTAACAGCATCCCTTACCCCTCCGACTGTCACTGTCACTGTCCCTACTACTACCGCTCTATAGAACCAGACCCGACGGAAGCAAATATCATCTTTCCACCCTTTTCACCCGTCCGTAGTTACACTACTATTCCAGCAATCCACATCCCGGCCTTCCTCGATTATCCCTTCGAAACCGAACTAAATTCACCATGGCCCCCTACGAAGGTCAATGCCACTGTGGCGCCACTGCCTGGACCGTCGAGATCCCTGAAGAGAAGCACATCCTCTGCCACTGCGGAGCCTGCAAGATTTTGGGCGGCGGTGAATTCACGCTCAACCAGATCATCCCCAAGTCCAACTTCCACTTGACCAAGGGAGATTTGAAGGTTTACAGCTACAAGGGCGATTCCGGTAAGCCGAGATACTTATCATTGAAGCGGTCGGCACACAATGAATGAATGAAGGAGACTGACGTCGCGCTGCAAGGCAATTCCGTCGACTGCTACATGTGTCCCAACTGCGCTGCCAGTCCGTATCATCATCAGCAGGTCATGGGTGAGTCAAATCGCTTCCACCCGGGATTCTCTCATGCGGATCCCTGTTAATGCGCAATGCAGGCCCCAACACTATCGTCGTTCGAACGGGTCTTTTGAAGGGAAGCGAGAAATGGGGGAAACCTGCCGCCGAGATCTACGACAAGTTCCGACCGAGCTGGCTCCCGCAGACAGGCGATGCGAGCTTCGAATTGACACCTCCTTCTTGAACAGCCGCTGCCACAGCCGAGATCACTTCCGCTGCCTCTCTGCGAGCGACGGCATGATGCATCCAGACTCGGTGTTCCAATGAGGCTGTAAATACCGATCCTTCACTTCAAGTGAGGTAGAGGATGTCACTTAACCATCCATCACTCAAACCCAACATCAATATTCCAATCAGGAAGAAAGATTGTCCTGTCCCTCTTCTTCCGACACTTGCACTGTTGCTCCTCTGTGCTTGAGTTTGACCTCCATGGACGCAAATCCTCGCGGATCAGGAAGTTTGCTTCAAGATGTGCATGCGGTCTTTGTCAACCATCGGCAAGGATGGACAGGCCTGCAGTTCCGGCTGTTTCCTTCTTTTCCACCGCTCCTCTTATCATCCATGCTGCTTTAACGTCATGTAAAAAACCTCAAGCCTTGTCCATCAACCACTCGAGTCTTCATTCCGGGAACTACCACAATATAGTCAATGTGAGCGCGTCGTCTACTTTGACTCCGTCCGGCTACTTTCGACCAGTCCCTTGAGAATTCGCTACCTCACGCTCATGCTGTGCACACCCTATATTGGCATTCTCCATGAACCTGTATTCGCCCTGCTCGCCCCTTGCCTTGTCACCGCACGGTTCTTTGCGTGAATCGGTAACATTCTCAACGACCCCTATGCGATGAACCTTTGCCCTCGTCTTTTCGTCCAGACTGACAGATGTTCCTGCCAAATCTGCAGGGCCAGTCACTGGGAACTAGGTACTAGTACTAGATAAGTCAGGAACTACCACGTAGGTACCTATACTAACTTTACATAACTACTACCTAGGTAACCTAGAGATACCAATCAAGGAGGTCGCAGTTGGGAATACTTATACGTAGGTACCTAGTAAGTAGAAATAAAAATGATAGCTAGGTAGGGAGGATCAAAGCAGCACCCAGCTCCTCGATACAGGTTCAATCCAGGCTCAATCTAGATTCAATTTAGGTTTGATACGGGTTTGATACGGGTTCGATCAGGCTTGATCCGGGTTGACAAAAAACATTCCGGAAATTTTTTTGTTAGCAGTAAGTACTACTAGGTATAGGTAGTATGTACTTGCCGCGATGGTAATATGAGGGACTACTTAGTACTACTAGGTAAGTACTTCCTTAGGTAACCACCAGCAAAATGCTTTCGGTTGAGTGTGCTGACTATCGGGGAAGTCGGGGTACCGACTCTGGGGAATTAAGCCTTGCTTATGTAATTAATGGGATGAGAACAGATTCCAAATGAACGTACATCCATACAGTATAGTAAGTAGTATGCAAAGAGGATGAGGGACAGATAGTAGTAACGGCGCTGACCAATGATCGGATATCCTCGTGCAGGCCGCCTGCAAATGCTGAGCTCGATAGGAAAAGATCAAGGCTGCGGATTTCGGGCCCCCCAGTAGGTATCAGCATCAATATCAGCATCAGTAGTATCGGTATCAGTAGTAGTAAGTAGTAACAGCATCAGTATCACAATGAGCTCGCCGGGATAACTTGGAGGACAGGCGTCAGCAAATCGTGCACTCGAGCAGTTCAGTTGGCTCTGCCAATGTAGAGGTGGTTGTGGGCTGCGTTGAGCTTGCGTGAAAAAGGTTGAATGCAAGATTGATTTACCTCGATCCAGTCCTGTTCTTATTGAATTATTGAATGCCGAAGTCAAATAAGAGCTTCCAGCGGGGAAGAAGATCTTCGAAGAGATTGTGTCGATCCGGAAGGGGATTGGTAACTCTTGCTACAGTATCGATGCTGTGGGTTTCGCCTCACTCAGCTGTACATGCTCGACATGATAGGTTGGCCACGTCTTTTGAGGGCACCTGTTGGTGGTTAGACACCTGAGGTGGAAACCACCACAAGCGCACTTTCTTCAGCATTGGATCGCTATGTGTCGAGGTTCAAGTTGATGAGCCCGACGGAGCTGGTCGTGGCTGCTGTCGTAGCTGCCGTGCGTATGCACTTGAACTGCTGAGATTTTAGTCTCTCAGACGCGCCTGGTCATGCTGTATCCATTGAACTCTCTCCTCAGGCACATTCGAGCCATTGGCACTTGCTAGAGTCAGGCATTAGGGCCTCGCTGGAAGGTCTTGTCGTTTTGAGCGCAGTAGTAGTAGTCGTAGACTGGCTGATCCTTTATGGGACGAACTTACCTCTGGTGACTCGACGATACTTTCACTTCCACTTTTAGTTGCAGTTTAGCAAACTTCGTCCAACCCCCAGCATCTCAACCACTCTCGTCGTTATAGTCGAACCGACACCATATGAAGTTTCGTGTTGTGGAGGACACCAGAGCAGAATGTTGAAGCGTTGATTGACTCTCTGGGTCGTGGGTGAGATCGTCTGCTCAGTGATACATTCCCTGTGGGTGCTAGATTACAAATCTTTTTTCTCCTTCGAAATGCTGCCGATCGTTCCAGCATATGGTGAGTATGCTGTTGTCGAGAGAAAAGTTTTTCAGGAGTGTATAGAACAGCCTCAGCAAGGTATGTGAGATGTGCGATCTGCGCGGCGCAGACAACAGACTTCAAGTGCCCCCAATGTATATTCGAGGAGGTCGGGTGTTGTAGACAAAGTGGGAAGGCGTTCACGTTTTCAGTTGAACTCAATGAGACCTCCAAGCCAGTAAGCAGGATATCAGCCACGGACGGGGAGGCTCTGCAAGGCAAAGTAGAGCGTTGATGGAAGTTTGAGTTAGAGAAGGTATGCTTTCGGTCGGATCGGCGCCACCTCTATATCGAAAAGAGTTTTCCGACTCAATAGCTCGGCGCGTCCCCTTGGATGTACAGACACCCAGCTGATTCACACGAAAATTCGGCTGGAACGCGAGAGCTCTGATCGCGACTGAAGAGTCATCGACAGTGTTGGGCTGGCGGACTGGAGTCTGGGCAAAAGAAGAGACATAAGTATGGGAGCTCTCCTCGCTCTCTTGCCGGATTTTTCTTTCTTTCTTCAGAATACATTTCACACAAGCCACAGACTGTACACCATCGACATCACAATCATGGGGTGCATTTGCAGCAAAAAGACTTTCGACGAGACCGAGTCGGCTCCGCGACGAGTTCAAACCACCGGCTCCCATTCACCACCTGCCTCTATGAGGAATCCGCCAATGCAACCCGCTGCCAGCCGGGCCTCTCGATCGACCCAGGGGGGACACAGCCAGGGAAGCGCGGCGTTTCAGACGTTGTCGGCCCGGAGTAGTGGCCCTGTTCGCAAGTTCAGGCAGCCCTACTACGAGACGGTGACGGATGAGGCGTCTCGCCGATCCAGCTGAAGAGTCTTCTGGGGAGTGAGAGTGGCCCCGGTGAGGCTTCGTCAGTAAGCTTCAACATAGGTGACCTCTGGCTTAGTAGCGCTGTCAGCGAACAACAGAGCGAGTCCTTGAGGGCCCAATGGCAAGTCTCGGGCAGTCTGGGGGTAGTTGAGACACGGGGGAATCGATGATGAGGGAGAGTGCCTGGAGCAAGAGGATGGCGAGAACCGTTGTTGGTCGTTGATGATGATGGTCGTTTACGTTTGTTTTTTTCGCGCCGGCGGAAATGTATTTCTCTCCCAGCAGCAACAAGCCCGAGGTGAAAGGAGGGAACTCAGCCCGACGGAAGCCCAAGGATGAGCTGCTGGCCCGCCTCTTTTGACAAGGTGAAAGGATGGAAGCCCGCCAAACGGAAGCCAAATCACAAGAGACACCATCCTGCCCTCACACCCGCCCAAGCCAGTGAAGCCCAAGACGAAAGAATGGAAGCCCGCCAGACGGAACTCGAAGGCCTCACTGACTGACCAGCCCTCCGTCTCGTTCAATCATGGGGAAAGGATGGAAGCCATGATTGCGAGACAAAAACAACAAAACTGACACTCACAAGCAACTGGACATCAGCGGCGAAGCCTGAAGCGAAAGACTGGAAGTCCGCCAGTCGGCACCCGAAGGCCTAGCTGTCGTTGTTCAGCCCTCACTCACAATCATCATCTCACTGTCATCGTCTCTGCATCCCGAAGCGAAAGGGTGGAATTCTGCCAACTGGAACCTGAGGGCTGCAGAGACAAGAACAAATCACTTCATCTGTCCTTTTTCTGTTGTCTGCTTTCTTGTTCACCTTGCTCCCTCCAGCGAAAGAACAGAACTCCGCTGGTCGGCACCTGGGGGGAGCAAAACAATCACACTCACACTCACATCATTTCAAAAGTGTCTTAACTCGGTGGAAGTTCGGAAGTCCGCCGACCAGAACCTGAGCTCATGCAAACACACACATTTCTTTTAGGGTACCCTTGTGCGTATGGGGCCCGCCCCATCATTGTCCTCTGCCTTGTGCAGGGCCCTGGAGGGGTGGTTTGGAGATGCTTATAGGCGTGCTTATGGGTGTGCTTATAGGTATACTTTGGTGTAAATATCCTCTGGAGAGCCCCTATTAGATGACTAGTAGGTGCGCCTAAATGTTTACTTATAGGCAGTGTCTTCTCCATAGGCGTGGTCTGATTTCGTATGGGGTTGCCCTCCTCCCTAAGCCACGTATCAGCAAGCTAGGTAGGATACCCTATAGTGATGCACTTCTCGCAAAGGACACAATAATCCGATCTATAGGGAACCAAGAGCCTGAGGCGAAACATTCAAGTGTTGAAAAGCCCGGACGGCCACCACTTCAGCCATGCCAGCCGCTTAGTGACCAGTGTATCTAGGTATTGCTTATAGGCATGCTGCCAGACCTTATAAGGGTGGCGGAAGCCAAAAATGCAAAAACAATCAACAGTCAGGATTCCCAAATGGTCACCCACTTTGGTACTAACTGACCGGTATATGGCTTAAGTATGGCTGAGCGAACGGGAAGCCCTGTATTCCATATCCTATGGTCGATTGCGTAAACAAATCCTGTCATTTTGTTAAATATACACATCCATATCTGGTTTGCTTGTCTACGGCCTTTTACTCTGGAATCCCGTCCGCTCAAGCCTAGGCGATGTACAATTGCCTTGGAAAGTAGACCCTAGCGACCTCCTCCTCCTCCTCCGGCAGCTTATTAGTTGCGCTGCTGGATGACTCGAATGCCTCCTTTTCATATTGGAAGCGCCCGGGTCTGATGCAGCGTAGCCTCTGGCACCTCTGATGAGGTCCAGCAGTCTAGCTGCGCCGAACTCGAAAGGAGTCCCTACTGTCCTGCGTCCGCTCTTTCACTTCTTACCCCATTTCGAATGTCATCCATATGGTGGAGAGGTCCAGGCCTCAACCCCAGAAACTTGATGATTGTCATCAGATAACGGAATCGTCACCGGATCCCCGGGTTCAGCGGGTTTTCAGCCGTCACGTTTCCGATAGGCAAAGCTGAACACGTATCAGTGCGGAGGAGGGTCCAAACCAGGCCAGTTCCACAGATACGATAAGGTAGAGAGAATCCGTGGTGATAGAACGAATCTGGATCTCGTTTCGGCACCTTATCAGTGGAACAAGGGGGGAGCTCTATGCCATATCGTAGTGCTTCGTTCATAGCAGTCCCGCTCGTGGCTTATCGAGTATCTTGACCTCGCTTTCCGACCCCGCGGATACACCGGATGTCTATATAACACTCCCCAATCTCATTATCGCTCCTAGCAGTCACCACATTACCCATCTGCCATATCTAGAATGTACAGGGACCAGATAGCGATACTGAGATAGTGGTGGAGTACGACTCGTGGCTTTCCCACCGGCTTCGGCAACGGGAACAGGCCAGAAATTCAAGATCGCGGCCAAAATGGCTGGCGGTCCCGTAGTGGCGCTGCTATCTGCCCGACCTCTACCACAATCACCCCTTCATTTACTCTTAGAAACTCTCCTTGGTTTACCGTAGTGATTAAACAATTACATCGACCCAGCCGTTGAACAGAGCAACTTCACCACAATGGCAGCAAAACATTACCTCGACCCTTACAATGCAGCTTTCGCTGAAGCCATGTCCGGAGAACCTTCGCCTCATGTCCTCGGCTACGTCAAGGGACATGAGGCTCTGGAAGGTCTACAGGAGCAAGAGCCAGCATATGATATCGATGTAGAGACGTTTCAAGTGCCTTGGGACGACGTGTCAACGAACGTGGTGATATTCAGACCCAAGTCGGCACCCAAGCCGTGTCCTATGGTGTTTTATATGCACGGCGGTGGCTGGGTATTAGGCAGGTAAGAACAGCCAGCGTCCCAACGGTCAAGCCGCCGGTTGAGAAGTGACCTGTCTCCATGTTAACTGACCTCCTGCAGTCCCAAGTCATTCGCGCCGCTGATGGAGGACCTGGCACGTCAGTCAGGTGCGGCCATGGTGTTTCCCGACTATTCACTTGCCCCTGGGAAGCAGTATCCGTTCCAGTTCGAGCAACTATATGCCGTCCTCGATCACATTGCTCGTCAACCGCACAAATACAACCTTTTAACTGACCATATTGTTCTCGCTGGGGACAGCGCTGGAGGTAAGAACTGTCTGCATGTTCAAATGTGCCCTATGGATTTGCTGCTGACCCTGTTGGACCAGGGCATTTCGTCATTGCACTGATGCAGATGTGTCTGGAACGGAATCTACCGGCCAAGATTGCGCAGTTGGTGATATTCAATCCGGTCACAGACACACATATCAAGATGGCTTCGTACGAAACCTTCAAAAATGCGCCGTTTCTGCCCGTCGACACACTGGACTGGATGATCGACTCTTTCTTACCCAACAAAAAGGACCGTGAAAATGCGCTAACCTCTCCCCTGACATTTGCGTCGGATCAGGTGTTGGCCAAGTTTCCACCAACAATCATCTTTCTTTCAGAGGTCGACCCCCTTGTGGACGATGGAAGAGCATTTGGTCACCGACTTCAACAGGCAGGGGTGGACTGTGCCATCATCAAGGGGGAAGGCCAGATGCATTCGTATGCTCTTGTCCTCCCCCTGAGGAGTAAACCCACCGCTCGTGCCATAGTTGAGCTTGCTGCTTTGAAGATCCGCAAGGCCCTTTTTCCCTCCACATCATCGTAGTGAATCACGTGGAGTCCCGGGATGGATTGATTACGCAGACAACATCAAGCTACAACGGCATAGGGTCCAACTAGCGTGGCTACATATACATTAAACTGTCAAAGGAATCGCTAGACAATCCCTCGTAAAGTTCCATCGATGGCCCAGCCAAAGCCTTCGAAAGCCGAAGGTTCTAACAGATCCGACGTCAAGAATTCGAACGCGTCTAGCGGTTCGGGGTTGAGGTACATGCCACCATTCGCCTGAGCTGATGAGTCCTCGGATTGTGTTTCGGTAGCCGTCGAACGTAGATCGCCGCTGGTCTCGTCGGATGGGATGGGGGCTGTGGATACACGGTTAGCAAGCTTGTATGACCGTGTCGTGCATGCCGGTGACTGGCCAGGTACCTACCTCGAGAGACGAGCATGTCAGATAGATTGCGAATGTATTTTGAACAGCTATAGACCAGAGCATCTTCGTGACTGAGCGCCCGGAATATCGTGTCGGCCTTTCTGAGAAGCTCCTGACAGTGGGCGATGGCTGCCTCGTCGGGGGTGCTCTGTCCATGTTTTGCCAGCAGCCATCGGCCGCTGATGACCAATGACGCTGTAAAGGCTGTTCGATGGGGATTCGGTCAGCAAGATTGATCTCCCGCGTGCATTCAAAGGAGAACCAACCGTAATACAGAGTAAAGTACCACACGCCCAGGTTGTTTTTACTGGTTGGGTCGGTGCTCAGTATGGCATGCACAATCTCAATGGTGCTTTCCGCCGACTGCACACATTCATAGGCCCCTGCCATTGCCAGCTGGAATACGTATGGCGATGTTCCGCCGTTCTTGTTGTCCCCATGGGACGCACGAGACAGTGTCGCACTGAGCAACGGCCTGTGGATCAGGGTATTGAGGTTGTGGTACCTGAGAGTCAAGATGACGCAGAGTCTGTTGGCCTGGGTGTTCTCGAGGAGCAAGGCTGACTGAGGCGTGCAAAGACGCAGTTGGTCTGGCAGGTTGGAAGCCCATGACTTGAGAGCCATTCGGAGCTCGTCGGTTGATTGTAGTGAAGCCAGATCGTCCAATTCGACGTTGTTGGCCTCAACATTGGCGCCGTACTGCTTCATCAGCGACATGCCCATCAGCTGATACAGCCGAAATGACACGTCTAGGAATTGACCGGGCAAATCAACAGCCTTGGTGAAACCATCGCGCAGTGTTTGAGATAACCACGAGAGTGGCTGCCGACTAAACGCCTGCTCGTCCACGACCGCGCATGGTCTGCCAAACACCGCGCTCAAGACTTTATCTAGACCATAGATGACCAGCCAAGTGCGACGATAGGTCTCTTGGGTACGTGGGGTCAGTCCTTTCCGGTGGTTGTCACTATGAAGACCCAACGCAATCGCTGAGCGCACCAGCAGACCGTGCATGTTCCAAGCTTGGGAAGACCTCTGTGTACCCTGGCAATGGATGACAACCAGGACGAGGTAATGGATGATCTCGATGCTGATCACTCTTTTCGTAATTTCGTTACAGAGGCCCGTTGCTCTTTGGTAAAATACGTCTGATCGGTCGAACCGCGTCTTGCTCGATGCCTTTTCGTTCTCGTACTGATCGAACTTGCTTGCCATGGCAAATACCATGTTCAGAGTTCCTAGCCATGTCCTTCGAACCTTGGTGAAGCCATTGGCCTTGAACTCGGCGTATGCATTTCTGGTTGTCTCTTCGTGGATGAAAGGGAAAACCATACCGACTGTGTTGAAATAGATATCGAGCATGTTGTCCATCGCTTCTTCTGACGGCAACGCGGTAAGCGCTGATTCTGGAACGTTTGGAACTGTCGAGAGAGGCGAGGATTGGTGTTGGGAATGTCTCTCCATATTACTCTCCACCAAGATCGAGTCATTGTCGGCCGTCGGTTGGGCTGTCGCGGTCGACGGAGACTGATGGAACGCAGCGGCTGCCCGAAGTAGCACCCGTGTAAAGTGTAGATTGGATGACTCTCCAAAGTAGGCAGACGTGCGCTCTTCGGTAAAAGTCATGGCCATGCCGTTCGTCGTCGCGTCTTCATCCCGCGGCTCCTCCAGAACGTTGGCGCGGTAGGGGCTTTCTTCTGGCGGCAACGTCGCTCCCGATGCAGCAGAAGGCTGAGACGGTCGCATGGCACCGTCGACGGCGCTCTCGGCACATTTGGAAAGATGGCCTTTCAGCAACTTGTCCAGCCGTTGCACCCCTCGCTCATTGGCAGCGACGCGATTCTCCAGGTCAGAGAGATACTCCTTGCGCACGAGCACGTTGGCGGCGGAGTCGGTGGGCTCATACTGGCATACGAAGCCGAGTCCTATACACGAGGCGCACGAGGGTCGTTGTCCATCGCATCTGATGGCAGAGGCATGTCAGTATCCTGCGCCGAGCCGGGCTTAGAGGCTGTCTGTCCATGATGACGCACCTCGACTTGCGCATGCGACAGGCATTGCAAGCTAGACTAATCCGACGTCGTTTGTTTGGAGGGGTTTCCGAATGCGTCGCCTGGTCGTGTGCTTGTGCCTGTGCCGACATTGTGCCGGAGGCGAGGCGGAATTGCTGGGGCCCTTGAAAGACCGTGGAGGATTGGGAAAGGATGAGAAGCCAGAAGTCGAGGGGAGCAACGGCTTCTTCGGGGGAGCGGGGGGCGACGAAAGGGGGTACCTTTCCGGGAAGCTTCCCCGGCAAAGCCGGTAAAGCCGGTACACAAGCCGACGCCGACAAGAGCCCCACTTACGCTACCTACTAGGTAATAGTAGTTGATCCCTCGTCTGGACGTCCACTGCATCGCCTGATAGACCCTGTCGTCTGATGTGGCTGATATCTGCCGAATTAATTTGCCCAGAGATAAGGCTCCAATTCGCCTCACTAACTACCGGTACATAACGGGTGTTATCTTGAAAAGATATCTTACGAAGGACATCTTACGAAGGACATCTTAAAAGGGAATCGGGATATCCTACCACATTCGAGCCAGTGGGCAACCACCGCGATGAGAGACCCTCGAGCCAACAACGACATACATGTCGCCATTATTGGTGAGTTGTCCAGATGATGTCTTCTCGGCTGCAGCAAGTTAATGGGAACGTTAGGCGCCGGAATTGGCGGCCTTGCTTTGGCCATTGGATTGCACAACAAAGGTATATCCTTTACGCTGTATGAGGAAGCGAAAGGATATTCGGCTGTAGGGTGAGATTCAGGATGCTCCCCCTGGGGACCTTGTAAACCAAAAGTCAGGTCTTCTAACTTGTTCAAAGTGCTGGCATCGGCTTCGCCCCCAACGGTCTACGGGCAATAGACCTTATTGAGCCCCGATTTCGTCCCAGATACGAGAAGATTTGTATCGGAAACAAGGGCGCCGATGCCCAGAATGTGTTTTTCGAGGGCTTGCTCCTAGAAGAGGGCCTTGGTACGTATGAGATTACCATTCTCAATTTCGACGTCTAACAACCGGTAAACAGGTCAAGATCAACCATGGTCCGGCAATTTAAAGTCAGCCTGGGGCCATCCTAACTTCGACCGGAAATCGGTCAGTTGCCCTGTCGCCTTTGATTGGGGTACATGTCGAGCATAGCGCTAACCTTCTCCAGGCCCATCGAAAGACACTTCTAGATATCATGACCAGCTTTATTCCCATCGAAAAGGTCAAATTCAGCAAACGGCTGACGAAAATTGAGCAACATCCCGACAAGGTGGTGCTCACATTTGCAGATGGTGAGTCTGCAGAGGCCAGCATTCTAGCTGGCGCCGACGGCATCAAAAGTACCGTGCGATCCCACGTCCTCTCGCCGCTTCATCCCGAACAAGTCGCTCCAGTGTACGCCGGCGCCTATTGCTATCGAGGTGTGATACCAATGTCGGAGGCGGAAGAGATTCTCGGCGACCTCACCGACGTTGCAAAGTTCTACTTCGGTTACAAACGCAGTGCCGTTACTTATCGCATCACTGGCGGAGAGGTAAGTTAATGTCCTCCACTCACAAAGGCATTGCTAATGTTGTCCGAATGGCAGGAGTTCAACTTTCTGTTGTGCAAGGCGGACGACGACGGCTGGAAGTTGAAGGATGCTGTGACCGAAAGGGTTTCACATGAGGCCATGATGGCCGACTTCGAAGGCAAGGGCGTCGATGAGCGCTTCCGGAGACTCCTCACCAAGTCTTCGCCCATTAGATGGGGGTTCTTCCATCACTTGCACACCTCAACATACTACCGCGGTCGCGTGGCTCTATTAGGCGACAGTGCCCATGCTTCCCTGCCATTCCAGGCCGCTGGAGCCGCTCAAGGCTTGGAAGATGCTTGGGTACTGTGCAGTGTCATTGCGGAACTCGCCAAATCTCCTAGGAGCGCTGCAAGCTTGGGACCAGAAATCAGTGCCGCTCTTGCTGCTTACGATTCGGTCCGACGACCGCGAGCACAATTCCAGCTGGAGCAGGCTGCTGAAGTGGGCCGTATGCTCTTCTTCCAGCACGAAGAAGCGGGCGCCAACATGGACAAAATCCTGCCCAAGCTACAACAAGGCCGTTTCAATTGGCTGTGGTTCCACGATATCAACACAGATGCGCAGAAAGCCGTGGCCCAGATGAAAGAAGCAAAGCTTCGAGCTCAAATCTGAGATTGTGAAATTCGAATCGGAAAGAGACCTTGAAGAAATCATGATAGAATCGAGTCTGCATTTAGCTGTTTCGCTGGAGGAGAGTACGTGATACCATGATCATAGTGCTGGAAATCTAAAAGCATTCCGGGATCCTACCCCATACGCGCTGGTTGATGTGAATGAAAGATAAGAAAAGATACTTAGAACAGATATATCAGCTACAGTCGTCGTAGACGCTTCGACAGTTCTCTTTCTTCAGGCTCAAGTTCTCACGCTTTGCAGTGACCATGGCGCTCCCACAGAAGCCCCCTCCTTTGAAAATCTCAGACTCTCCACATACTGTCAAGCTGTCCATCATCGATACAACGAGTCACATGTATAGCTCATCTGTCGCAAGCCGGACCCGAATGTTGACCGTCTGCCCAGCCGGAAGCTTTCCATGAGAGCCCAGAAAAATCCTCCTCGGGAACCTCCCCCGGTCCTCAGCCTCTCGAGCCGGAACGGAACAACTCATGGGGCCCAGCTAGCCCACTGGATTCGCTTGCCAATGAAACCAGCCCATGTCATCCCTCGACAATGGATGCCCAAATAGCAGGCATTGAATAGATAGGTAGGTGCCGTTGCACTCCTCCGGGGCGACCCTTTCACACTCGGTTTGAGACACAGTTGATTCCTTTGAAGCGATACTAGTCATGGCAATCGGTCTTCAGCGCTCGGCTTTCTTTGAAGCCCTCGAAGCCCACGATCCGCAATCTACGGCAATCGTCCACCACGACTCCAAAGTAACATACCCATATGCTTCGCTACTACGTGATGTTGCTCGTACCAAAGAGCAACTATTACGACTGACAGGGAGAGATGAAAGCACTATTGCGGGTGAGCGGATTGCATTCCTCGTTGAAAATGGATATGACTATGTCGGTATGTACTGGGTGTGCCCTCGACAATGGCATGCTTCGCCTTCACCGTTAGGTATGCTAAACGGAAACTCACTCCTTTCGCTAGTCACCCTGCTCACTATCTTGGCCTCGAATGCAATCGCTCTACCGTTGGCACCTTCATTTCCCGTCTCAGAACTGAGGCACATCATTAATGATAGTGGAGCTTTTCTCCTCCTGAGTTCGACCAAGTACGCTCGGCAAGCAGATGAGGTGTTGCAAGACGGACTGGAGAAGACCCCGTCGTTTCATCCGATGGATGACCTGAAGCAATGCTCAATCGATGACCAGGAGATCAAGCTGATCGGCGCCTCCGACGCTGCCGGTGGTGGTATGATGTTGTATACATCTGGAACGACGGCTAGACCGAAGGGTGTCCTACTGTCCACTGCCACTCTGGCTGCTCAAGCCCAGAGCTTGCTGACCGCTTGGAATTACACCCCTCAGGACCATCTCTTGCATGTCTTACCGCTTCACCACATTCACGGGACCGTGAACGCCATTCTGACGCCATTGCTCGCCGGGAGCAGCATCGAATTCTTATATCCTTTCGATGCTCATGTCGTCTGGGAACGCTTTGCTGCGCCTTTCTTGCCGACACACGAACACGAAATCACCAACGGTAGCTCGACCGGTACCCATCACAACGCAAGAACACCAATCTCGTTCTTCACGGCCGTCCCCACCATCTGGGCTCGTCTCCTGCAGACATATCGAACCCTGAATCTGGAACTCCAAACCGCGGCCAAAGAAGCAATTTCTCGACGACATCTACGGCTGAATATCTCTGGATCCGCGGCCTTGCCCACGCCCACACTGGACGGCTGGACAGAACTTTCGGGAGGCAATGTCCTGCTCGAACGTTACGGTATGACCGAAGTTGGCATGGCACTTTCTTGTGGTCTCCATGATTCCGATCGCGTCCCCGGGTCCGTCGGCTGGCCTCTCCCATCCGTGGAAGTACGCCTTTGGGAGGTTGATGAGCACACCGGCACCGGTGGCGTCATTCTTCAAGGTGAGGAAATTGATCCCGTCTCGGGGAAAGAGCGTCAGGGTGAGATCCAGCTGCGCGGCCCGACCATCTTTCGAGAATATTGGCGCAACAAAGCTGCCACGGAGAAAGAGTTCACCGTCGACGGTTGGTTCAAGACAGGCGATATCGCCGTACGCCGCATGACGCCCGGGTCTGGACAAGGGAAGTCGGGGTCATGGGCGCGTGGGCCGGCTTACTTCATCCAAGGTCGGCAAAGCGCGGACATCATCAAGACGGGCGGAGAGAAGGTCTCTGCTCTGGAGATCGAACGCGAGATGCTGAGTCTCCCACAAATCCATGAATGTGCTGTCGTTGGCCTGCCCTCGGAAAGTTGGGGACAAAAGGTAGTGGCTGTTGTCGTGCTTTCTGAGGACTGGAAGGACAGTGATAAACCGTGGGGTGTGGCGGACATGAGACATGAGCTGAAAGACCGTTTGGTGCGGTACAAGATCCCGCAGGACCTGGAAATTGTGAGTAAGATCCAGCGCAATGCCATGGGCAAGGTGAATAAGAAACAGCTGGTGGCTGCGGTTTTCGGGGATGTTGAGAAGATTAGGAGAAGGAGCATGGATAAGAGGGAAGAGAGGGAGAGACTGAAGAAATTGTTGAAGTAATATATACTCAGTAGACTTGCCAATGGGTTGAAGCTTTTGTAGACGTTATAGGGGTATATCAAGACTGTATTAGGTTCAGCAGTTAGACTACAGGCGCTTCCAAGGCAGACCCCTGTGGGGACTTACCTCGAGGTTTGTGACACGAAGGTTCACTTGCAACAGAAGAAAGACCGCTATGTGATATAACGTGAATACAAGTCAGCCTATTGAGGCTCCCCTTGGTTGATTTTCCCTTGGTTTTGGTATTGCATCTCTAGTATACATGGTTCTAGGTATCTAAGATGGAGATGAAAAGCTCCTATACTTGTGATGGCAAAAGGGAACTGGCGGACTGGTCCATCTTGCACTCGACTCCTGGTCTGTATAGCGGACTATGGGCGCCAGAACTCGAAGCTTGGAGCCAAACACCGAGTCCGAGAAGGTGACGAAGAAGTCCTCGTTCTTCATGAAACTGTCTGCACGCTCCCAAGACTCCAAGATGGAATAGTAGAGAGGAGCGACGTGTGCGTCACTTGACCACGGGGCAAACTGGTACTTGTCCTGAATTCTTTGGACAACATCGCGCGAATACAGTCGGACGTCAGGGTTCAGCGTCGCCATATCATACCCAGTGAGTGCACAGTGGCCATGGTATGAGCCCCCTTTGACATAGCGATCGCGAACTGCACACATGGCTGTGAGGGCTGTCAAGGCGCCCGTCGACATATCAGAAATGGGCAGACTTGGTAGCACACCCTGACCGGCGGGACATCCGAACGATTGGCCCATTACGTAGGAGCTTCCTGCAGCAGCGTCGGCCACTTGTTGCCAACCTGGACGTTCGGCATAACAGCCATCAGGGCCATAGCAATTCTCGTCCACGTAGATGATGCCTTTGCCACGTTTGTTGGCGAGTTCCAAAGCCGCGTGGAGCCCGAACCCACGCCTCTCGAGGGAGCGCAGACGATAGCCCTGCAAGATGACATCGGCTTCCTCGAATAGCTGCATCAGTCGTGCATGGTCCGCAGGATCATTCAAGTCTAGATCGATCGTCGTTTTGCCGGCCATCAAAGAAGAAGGTTGCGCTGGAGTATAGTCCTTGAGTTTGGATGAATTTACCCGAATGACCTCCGCGCCCATGGACGCAAGGAGAGCGCCAGCTGCGGTACCAGCTATGATGCGGGCCAGCTCGACCACTTTGATTCCTGCAAGCGGTCGTTTGTCCTCGGACTTGGGCAGTTGAGCAGGTGGCAAGGCAGGGCAATATGTCTGCTGGGCGTAGTTGATGAGAGGATGCCGAGCAAGGCGCTGGCCCATCTCGGTGTCGCGCCAGCCCTTTGGTGAGTAAACGATCGAGCCGGAAAACCCACGCTCAACCATAAGCTGCTCAATCTCTCGTGCACGGTAGGTGCGTACACGTTCCTGGATGAGAGCGTAGGCAGCGTCATTCGTCCGAATTTCAGCATCCTTGTCCTTTGTGATGCCAATGACTCCCAAAAGCTTCCATGGATCGAGTGAGCCATGAAGCTGGAACCAGGTTCCTTTGTCCGCCGTCTCATAGATCGCCGTGGCGCGGTAAACAAGGGGCGAATTTGATTGGCGATCTTTATCCCACTGAGGAACAGTTGGGAGATTCAGTATGGCGGATCCCTTCGTCCCATCCACAGTCACCAGTGCTGGCGTGGCGGGATACAAACCTGAATGGTCTGTGTTGACATGGGTTGTCGTACTTGTCGTGAGGCCGCGTAGCTGTAGGATTTCCAGCCCTACAATACCAACCATGGCATGAAGGACGGCTGTAATGGCTTGTGATTTGATGGGGCCTGGGATGATGGGTAGATCATCGCCTTCGAACTGGACGCCATTGATCAGAGCGTCGTTCTTGGTGAATCCGGGAGTCTTTTCTGCAAAGAGGCGCAACAGCCGCCGGCATTCTTCAGGCACTGGAGTGAAGCTTGTATCGACCGAAGTCCCTGGACCGTAGCCAGCCTCGTCGGACCCACTGGGAGATCCCGTGACCTCCATTCTGCTCGGCGGAAGAAGTGTGTAGCTGACGCGACTTGCTTGAAACTTCCGTAGGAGTGTCTTATTGCTCAATGGAGGGCCTATGCTGGTCTAGCAGACGCCATCCAGCCTCACGCGAGATAATATACAGAGTGAGCACTTGACCGAGATCGACGCTGTCCAGTGCCCGAAGTGTCGGGACATGTTTCCGAACTTCCCCCGCCGGACAGAAACCCGTTCCTTCACACAGCGCGGCATAGGCAAGTCTGGATTTGGCCCTGGGCAAAAGGAATATACTAATTGGACTTCAACAAATTGTTATTGTCGTTCCGTCGCGCCCAGGATGTCGCAGCAGATCCGCACAGTGGCCGTCATCGGCTGTGGTGTAATTGGAATGAGCTGGGCATGTCTCTTCCTCGCCAAAGGCCTGAAGGTGATCATTACCGACCCAGTAGAAGGTGCCGAAGACCGATTCAGACGTTATCTTGACGAGGCATGGCCTAGTATTCAACTGCAACTTGGGTCCCTTCAGCAGGAGCCGGCCAAGAACTATGAGTTCGTGGCCGATATAGTTCCCAGACTGATCGAGGTCGATTTTATACAAGAGGTAATGCTCTATAGAGCCTATCTGGTGTGCCCCAGTACACTCCCGGTTCGACTGACCATGATATCTGTAGAACGGACCCGAGAGAGTCGAGTTCAAGCAGGAGCTCTTCAAAACACTCGACCAGCATGCCAGGCCGGGCGTTGTCATTGCCTCCTCATCGTCGGGCTTGCCTTCGTCCGCCTTCATCGGACAATGCGAACATGAGCCTGGCCGAATCCTGATCGGGCACCCTTTCAACCCACCACACCTGATTCCATTGGTTGAAGTTGTGCCTCACGCCGGTACGACTCCTGCGATAATTACGACGGCCATGGCTTTTTACAGAGCCCTGGGTAAACGACCGGTGCTGATTCGCAAGGAGGTTCCGGGGTTTGTGGCGAACCGACTCCAGGCCGCCATCAATGCCGAAGCATACAGTCTCATCAGCCGTGGCGTCATCTCGGCGGAGGACCTCGATACTGCCGTGACGTCTGGCCCTGGACTTCGGTGGGGAGTGACTGGGCCAATAGTCACCAATGCGCTCGGAGGCGGAGGAGGCGCCGATGGCTTCAACACGAGGCTGGAACGTCTAGGCCCCGCGATCCGGGGCTGGGAGAAAGATATGCTGGAGCATCGTTTTGACTGGAGCGAAGAAAGGTTGTCATTGTTGAAGGCCGAAGTTGGAAACTACCTAACAGCAGTCAACTGGTCAGAACTGACAAGGCAACGAGACTCGGTGCTGCTTCAGTTACTGAAATCAAAGCCTAACTTATAAAACCTCAGAAGGTTGAGTGTGGGAGATTGTCCGAAGTTCAGTGGGATCATTTCGTATCTATGTACTCTAGTCAGATGTCTCGATTCGACTTGGCCCGGTCAGTTGATTTACTTCAACTGGGTAAAAAAAGTATCAAATCTGGCCACCTCGCGATATGACATGGTCATCGATCGGTCGAAGCAGCTTTTCCTGCCGCCGGTAAAGATCATAGTGCAGGCCGTCCGCTCCTGTTGTTCACGTCCAGAACCCTGCGATGATGGTCAATGCCCTACCCAGGATCGGGTTTGCTCGCTCACTTCTCTGAGAGCCAGTGATCAATCCAATCTACAAAACTCTTGAAACTCTGCTCCTTTGCCCATCTTTCGTAGGGATCGGACAGAAATGCTCGTGTCTGGAGAAGGTCTTCAGTTTTGCGTCTATACATCCATTCACATCCCGGGGGAGACTTACGGCAAACCCGTGGCCAACCTTTGAGAAGATCTGCATGTTGAAATCTCGGTTTGCTTCCGTTAGAATTTCAATCGTTCTGCTTCGCGACTCGGGCACAAAGAGCGCATCGGTATTGGGAACCGAGAAGAAGATGGGCGCTTTTCCTTGATCAGAATCGACGACGCAAACAAAGTGCCTTCAAGGGACTTACCCTCAATCCCGGACACATGACTCTCCATCATGAAAGAGGGATGAGCGACGGCGCCGACCTTGCATATGCCAGTCTTGGACAGCTGGCTACAGACGAATCGCGCACCCCAGCTATTGGCACTGGTGAATAGTTTGATCTTGATTGATCCAGAGGGGAAATCATCTCACCAGTAGCCCACACAGGCGAATTTTGTATCTGGATCTTTGCCGTATTTTGCGTGGACATCTTTGACCCATCTCACGGCAACTTCTTCAGAAGACGGCAGGTGCTTGTTTCTCCAAGCCTGGAAATCAAAGTTTGGATCGCTGAGAGGCGTCTTGGAATGCTTCGTCACCGCATCCTGATATAGACGTCAGCAATTCTGTTGTTTGTGCTCTCGGCTCGGATCCGTACTCCAAGGAAGTAATCAACGCCTAAGACGAGATACCCGCAGGCAGCGAATGAATCCATCATTAGGAAACTGTTGATATGAAGTCCAAATGCATCAGGAAAGAATAGAATAACATTGTTGTTTGCTGTGTCCGGGTTGGGCTTGGACACGTAGGTGTCTACTCCATTGATGCTTTCGATCACCCCCTTCTGCTCGCCGGTATGGATGGAGCCTTTGAGACAACAGAGGTCGGCAGGCTTTGCAAGCACTCGATCTTCGGTGGTAGCCATGGTTTGAATCTTGAGTAACGGCGTCAAAGGTGATTCTGTCGACAGTGGGCGTGCTTCAAGATATTCCAGAATCCATCCATGTGGATTCTGACATCTTACATCCGAAATCACGGCAACCCTCGCGGCATGCTCGGCTGGCTCCGGATCGACGCTGATTGGGCAGTCCTACGTCGGCCTCCCTCAACTAGGTTGTAGATCTCGAATACATTATACTTGAGATGACGGGAATCACGAATGATTTCCGCTTACAAGTGGCCCAAGGGACTATTGTGTAGATACGCCGAAGATGACAACTCATCGTCTCTCTCCACGCGTTCTACCGGGCACACCTCGCGTCATAAACTCCTTCGTTTGATCGTCACAGGTCCTCTCTTCTCTGGTACTGGAGCAGTCACAGTCGTGATGAATCTCCGCCGTTCAATAACTCCCAGACTTCCAGACCCTCTTCCCACCTGTCATCTTCCCACACATCTGTCTCGCCGTCACTCCTCCACCTTCTCATTTCCTTGGGCCTGGTTGGCCCCCAATGCACCGACTTGCCTTCCACAAAGGCCGCAAACTCTTTGTTCCAAGCTCCTAGCCACGATTTCTCCTGGCTCGTCAGCCCTTTGGAGGTGTCAGTACCCCAGAACCAGATAGCCACGTCGGTCGCGTGTGTCACCCCCCACTCAACAGGCATCGTCTCAGCCACACATTCCAACCGTCGATCAAAACGGTATCGGAACACATCTTTGCCCGGTTCCAGACCGCCCTTGAAGAGCGCATGTAGAAATCCCCGCTCGAGGCAGTGAACTTGAATATCCGCATAAATGTAACCAAAAAGGTCCTGCCAATCTTCGTAGCGCGATGGGAGAGACTGCGAAGGACCGCAGTAGTGATCCATGAGCTTTTGAGCCACCTTTTCGGAATATTCCCCGGCTAGCCGCGCGTAGACGCCCGAGTAGGTGTTCTTGGGGGTGCGCCAGTTGCGATACACGTTGTGTTCCTCTTTACACTCGCCCATCAGCAGACTGATGTTACGGCTCTTCATCCTCTTGGCGAAGTCGCCGTCGTTGATCCTGCCCATAAGATCGCGGGGGTAGAACTGCCCGTCGGCCAAAGCCCGAAATTCGGAGACCGTCATGTCTTTCTGGACCTCTATCAGGTTTTGATACCGCAGAGATCGAAGTTGTTCTAGCTTTTGCTCTGCATCAAGGTCGATAGGGATGCCAAGTCTCGAGATGTACTCGTCGAACTGCTTTTGGTGTTCCTGGATGGACTTTGGTTCGACGCCCGGGCTGTTGGATAGCATCAAGACCCTTTTGATGATGGCCTCTGCGTCGGATCTCTGGTAGAGTTCATGTGCGAGCTGCTGGAAGGCCGAAAATCCTCCCGCCGAATAACCACCGACTGTGATATTGTCAGGATCGCCTCCAAAGGATGAGATGTTCTTGGCGGTCCATTCCAAAGCCGCCCGTTGATCCCAAAAGCCCATGTTCCCGAATGGACCTCCATCACCGCTTTCAGCCTCGTCGGCAAGCTCTTTCCCGGTCAAGAAGCCAAGCGCGTTCAGTCTATACGCTGGCATCACCACGATGCCCTTGAAGGCAGATTCGCCGATCAAGCGTACTAATGCTTCGGGCCGCCAATTGGGGCTTCCCCACTGCAAGAAACCTCCATGGAGATAGAATAGTACCGGCCATGAACCTTTCTCGGGCTCATCGGCCGGGATCCAGATGTTGAGCTGCAGACAATTCTCGTCGAAGAGAGCCGGATCGGGTGGTACCCGACTAGGAGGTTGCGGACATATTGCTGCACCACCTGTGAAACGACCGGGGTTCGCCTTGGTACCATATCTGTAGAATGATGGTAACTTGCGGGGAGCGCGAAATCGATAGGGGCCGATCGGTGGTAAGCCGTAAGGTACGCCGCCAAAGTAGCGAAGAATAGGTGTGTCGTTGGAGGTTATGGTCAACCCTTCAATATGTCCCAGCGGGCCGGCATCAAAGACATAGCTTTCCCTGTGGTAAGACATGGAGGAAAAGAGAATGTGGTTGAACGTTGAGAAAACCAAAGATCAAGACCTGCAAAGAGGATGATGCAATATGTAGAGCAACCCTATCTCTTAACTACGACGATGTTGTGGCCATTGAACGGAGGATTTCGGCACATACGGCCGCCAATCCCGACATCAGGGGAGTGGAGTGGCAGGCCCAAATCGGACGTATCCGTCGTTCAAGTTACTAGTGGTCCCGATCAACTCCTGGAAAATCATCGCGCATCATGCCGATACAACCACTCTATACATGGCAACGGGCTATGAAGGGAGAAGGAGCCTCCATGTTCTTGTTGAGTTTTGCAACGGCACTGCATTCAATCATTTTCAATTACCGAGTAAGGACAAACCCTCCTCCAGAGGTCGGAGCTTTGAGAGTTAGGAAGAAGTTACCCCCAAGAGGAATCTACTAAAGGCTGTGCACAACATAACATTGTCCAACTACGGTAGGCTCTCCATGAGACGACGAACCTGCAGCGCTGCTCCCAGGACTTTTTCCTCCTCCAAGCGTCGGCCCACAATCTGCAGGCCTATGTCGAGGCCATCCATCAAGTCAAGATCGTATGTTTGCCAATTCCACGCATCGAGGGGGTTCCGTGGTTCCACCTCGGGCAACACATCAGGATCCAATCCCTTGGTGACTTTGCCCGCCGGAAACGACAAAGCAGGGTAGTCAAGGAAGTTGAAGAGCTTGGTGTAACCGACCCAACGACAAGATCGGTGTGGAACTGCTGTATGAGGCATGGTAGGCACAAGCAGTATGTCTACTGGGCGTTCTGATGGTGCCCGGGCGTTGTTCCACATTTGGAGGTAGGCTTGCTGCGCCGCTATTTTCTTTTTGTTCAGTTGCCAATACTCATACACAGATATCGCGGGTGCACGATTGACCAGAGCTTCGACGTGCGGAAGGAAGGGCTCTCCACCTTCAGTGACCTCCCGCCGGATGTCTTCGCCACCATCCGCAGTATAATATTGATCCTATTGCTGTCAGATGGATTCTTCTTCTTTCGAGCGACTAAACCGTCTCACCATGATACTGATGCACTCGGTATTTAGGGATGTGTCCCATTCGACGATTTCGTGGCCGGCTTTCCTCAGTCTCGAAACCGTTTCTTCAAAGACACGCGCGATAGGCGGGTGTACTTTCACGACACCGTCATCTAGCATGGCACCAATGACCAACCGCTTCTGCGAAAAATCGTCAAGGACGTCTTGTGCCCAGGGCACTGGAGGTAGTAGAGCATCCAGATTCCAGAGTCCCATGTTGATGACTGCTTTTGTGGTGATGATGAGGGAATCTAGAGATCTTGCCATCGGACCTACAGCCGAAGGTACATGTTGTTGGCCATCTGTGGAGACTTCCACACCTTGATATGACAATCTGCCACTCTTTGGACGAGTTTTTAGTGGTACTTTCGAAGTGACAAGGACCCTCGGAGATACTTACACTCGGCTTGAAACCCCAAAGCCCGTTCATGTGACTGGGAATGCGGATAGAGCCCCCAATATCAGTCCCCCATCCAACCATTGAACCTTGTAGGGCTAGCAAGGCTGCCTCGCCGCCAGAAGAGCCGCCTGGCGTCAGTTTCGAGTTCTTCGGATGAGTGGTCAAACCCCAGATGGGGTTTTCGGTCTCGCACCACTGCCGATGTCACCCAATACTCCAACACTCGAAATCTTGTGGGCCTCACCATGATACTCTGCGGTAAGTTTGTTTTTGCGATGATGACTGCACCTAGCTCCTTGAGGACATGGACTAGAAGTGCATCAGAGTCTGCCGGCTTGAAAGCTCTGCCGATGTAGCCCAAGGTTGAGTCGAACCCCTTGATATTGAATTGGTCTTTCAAGGACATCGGAACGCCATGGAGCGGGCCTTTCAGGCGGCCTTCCTTTTTCCGAAAGGCATCAAGAGCTCTAGCCTGTGCTATGGCATCGTCGAAGCAAATTTCCGTAAGGCAGTTTGTCTACAACAAGTCCGTCAAAGCATGTTTGAGCGGAATGATGTCCACGGCGTACCTCTTCCTGGGCCTGACAGGCTCTAAACAGCGTTAGGTGTGGTGCAGGGCCGCTTGGGGTGCATTGAACTTACTTGTCGATGTAAGCCACGACAACATCTTCCGCCGAGATCGACCCCTTTTCCAACAGATCGGTCAGGGCGGCCACATTGTCTATTTGGGTGATTTGAGCATGGGCACTTGGATCTATTCTGCACCGGGAATGATTCTTGAGGTGTGCCTCGCGTTCTGCACGTTTGGCTGCAGCGACCTCCGTCCAGGGTCTTCGCATGGTTGACAGGTGTTTGTCCGACGTGGAACTCAAACACAGCGATTCTGGTTCGAACAAGCGTTCAAACATACGAGGATGTCTTGGAGATGGCAGAATGGCTCTATTGATCGTTATCGAGGATCCACCGAGCCTTTGGCTCCTCGTTCCGCTGAACGCGATCCACGAGGTTCGTTTAAGGAAGTGGCCCTCGGTGTTACGAAAGCATTCGGCGGAGCCGGATAGCAATATCACAATCAAGCGGAGATCGTGCAGTAGCAGTCACTCTGAGACCCTTACTAGTATCATCTGCAACCCACTGCGAAGGCTTATCTTGCGGTACGGATATAGACCTCCACTACGGGTACGCCGGGGCAAATCCGGATCCGTCTTCTCGGGTCTAGAAGCAAATGGCAGATAAGCGGCCCGGTTCCGGTTCGTTGGGAGTTATCGGATTATGGGCCCCGCGATATGACCAACCTCATCCCGGCCGACTTAGTAAACAGGTGTGCGTATACCATTAATCATCGACGCTGCTGGGTATCACGGTCCCCCGAGGTCGTTTGTGATTGTGAGTCCCGCTAGACAGACAAACATACTGTCCTGTGTAAGCCATCTTGGAGGTCGTCATCAGATTGTCTCGATTTCTTCCCCCTGTGCCCGCCCACAAGCCCAAAGCCCGAAGCCCAAAGCCCAAAGCCCAAAGAAAATGGCCTCCAAGTTGCGACAACCCGGCATCTTTGGTCAGCTATGCTGGGATACCTACACATTGATCATTTTGGGATTCCCAGACCGGGCAGGGTCAAGTCGTGATGACGTCCTGGCGACTCTAGACTCGGCGGCACAACGCGTGCTCGCCGCCTACCCATCCCTCGCAGGTCAAGTGGTCAAGCGAGGCATGACATCGACCAATTCTGGCACCTACGAAATCGTGCCATATCCGCCTCATGAGAACAAGTCGCCGGTGCGGCGAAAGGACTGCACGGAGCTTTGCCCTACTTACGAAGAGATTCTCCGTGCCGACGCTCCTTTCTTCATGCTGGATGGCGACATCCTGTGCCCCATGAAAGGTATGGGCTACGCGTACGATCCGTCCACCGAGCTTCCGGTCTTTATCGTCCAGGCCAACTTCGTCAAGGGGGGGTTGTTGCTCTGCTTTGCCTCCATGCACAACGCTCTGGATATGAATGGGCAAGGCACTGTCTTGAAGATGTTTGCTGCGGCTGGCCGAGGAGAGGAACTTGATCCTACCCTGGTGGCAGTGGGAAACCAGGATGCTGATAGCATTGTACCGCTTCTCAAACCGGGAGAACCCCCTCGGTCCCACGAGAATATGCGCCGCTCGTCGACACTGACAGCCTCCCCGAGTCCGGCCGGTCGTCCCAGGCCGTCACCATGGAATTACTGGCGTTTGTCGGCCGATAAGCTACCCGCGCTCAAGAAGGCCGCGACTAGTCCGGCTGACTGGATCTCTACCAACGATGCGATCACAGCATTCTTTGTTCAACGCCTCACAGCAGTGCGCGTCGCCGCCGGACGAGTGGCGGCAAACGAGGACGTTCACCTACAACGTGGCGTGGACTCGCGCTCCGTTCTGAAACCGCCTATCCCTGATGGCTATTTGGGCCACCTGGTTGCTATGGCCGATACCGAGTGGTCAACAGCCCAGGAACTCTGCGACTCTTCGCTCGCCGATGCGGCCCTCAAGATCAGAGCGTCGCTGCGTGAGGTGGACGATCACTTCATCCGCAGTCTGGCCACGTTGATCAAGACCACCGAGGACAAAACGACCATCTTCTACGGTGCAAAAAACAAGGCCGGCAGAGATTTCTTGGTCTCGTCATGGGCCCAGCTGCACTGGTTGTCGCAATGTGATTTTGGTCCTGGCCTAGGAACGGTGGATTTCGTCCGGCGGGCTCGCCTCCCTGATGTGCCTGACCTGACGTACATCATGCCCAAAGATCGAAAGGGAGACATGCATTTGGCGACCAGCATGTTCCAGGAAGATTTTGTCGGTCTGGTAAACGATAAGCAATGGAGGGAGTTTGCCGATCTCGTTGGTTAGGGCATATTTCTTCTCAGAGTATTTGCCGGGAGGATTGGGAGGATCGGAACGGCATTCGCGAAGCAATCAAGACAAATTCCCTCTGAAATTGTTCAGTGTGGGCTGGGAATTTCAATTAGTATTGTTATACGCAACGTAGCACTCCATACTATTGATAGTTTCTCCAAGTTGCACTTTATTGACTTCATCCGAAGACATACTTCCACCAGAGGAGCAAGCGACCTCCAAACTCAATCGAAACCACTTTCATATGATCTCATGGGCCCCCGGCAGCATCTCTGAGACCTATTCCACCATTGGTAAGCTATTTCGTTGATACCGACCACGGAAGGCCTCTGGTCGATTGCGGTTGCTGTCGAGAAGGCTGAAGCCGTTGATACTATAGGAGCCGAAACGATCAGAAGTGCTATACTAGTAACTGAGCAAGCTTACCAGAATGTTGACTCGGAACTGAGTGCTTTATCCTATGCCGAATCTGCAACTTTGGCAAACGAAGATGCCCCATTTTGGTTGAGTGTTTCGTTGTTTCCAGTACTGGATTCCGTGCTTCGTCCCGTCCCAACGACATACGAGAGCTGACCAGATGCTCGTATACCTGGCAACACATACAGACTAACAGTATATAGTGCTTCAGCCGTACATACATATGTATCCGAGACCCTTAGCATTTCTATCGATCCATCGAATCTATCTATATACTATCTATCATATCTTATGACCGTCAACTGTGATAGTGAACTTCCGATATCTTGTTTGCGATGAGACCTCAATTGAAAAGCCAGACGTTCCTGTGCAATTGACCCTCCTCTCGGTTTTAATGTCATCAGACGTAAATTCACCCACCTCCGGCAGCTGGTTACAACCCTCCAAGCTTAATGGGCCAGGCCATTGTCCTCGATCTGCCTGACGTATTTCAAGTAGCGAGAGACACTGGCCTTGCGGAATCCACGTCCCCACTTGATAAAGACAAAGTAGAGTGAGATCTGAGCCAGGGCGACAAACGCACACACCAGGAATGCATTCTGATAACCCATGTTGGTAACCCATGGCGTGATGCTAGGTCGGTCGTTAGCAAGAAATCCGTCCACCATTTTTTCCAGGGGATATAGAGGCTTACCCGTAGTTCACGGCGAAGACCATGGTGTTTCGGACGAGAATAACCGTCACCATGGCGTCTCCGCTGATGGATTTGTACGAATCAATGCAATAGCTGACCGGCAGTTGAACTCCAACCGCGATGCAGGTCGCAAGCATGCCCATGGCGAAGATCAATCCAAACCAATGGACATGGTGAGCTGCCCCCAAGCCCCAGATCAAAAGGCCCCCGGGGGTGAGTACCAACAAGATGCTGTAGAGCCACAGCCGGTGCTCTGGTTCCATGATACCGTTGTTACGTCGAGCCTTCCACAGTATGAACCGGTCGCCCACCGGGCCGGCGACAAAAAATCTGCGTTCGCAAGTTAGGGTCATAGATTCAAGAAAACAGTAAACAGTAAACAGCAAACAGCAAACAGCAAATCAAGTACTCACCCTAAGAACGTTCCGATCAGACACGACAAGTAAGACAATCCAACCATACTGGACGAGAAATTGTATGGCGGTGCCGACAGAATGAGCGAAGCGGTCCCGTTGAGGACCGCGAAGTAGCAGGCGATGGCGCCATACATGAACCCGCAGAAGACGATGACGGGAAAGGTCAGGAAGATCAGAGGTCGAAGGACCATCCCCTTCATTTGATTCTTCTTTTGCAGGTCTTCCTTTCTCAGGAGAGCCATCTTTTGTAGGAAGGTTTTCTTCTGGTAGGAGACGTGGACGCTACCTTGACGAGTATCGGGTCCAGTATCACCTCGGACAGCGGGCATCTTCTTCTCCGGGTCAGTGGTGGACGTTTCGAGGTTAGATTCGGCGCTTTCTGATTCCTGGTCCTCCGGAAGTGCCTCGTCCGGTTCGATGGCGAGAATCGGAGCCCGGTGGTAGTTGGTCTCTTCCATGAAGAAGAACAAGATCACGAAAGCCCCACCACAGAAGATGGCACACCAGTACTAGGAGAGAGATCAGTGGTTTCCCTGAAGAGCGGTATGTGCAACAGCGTACCAAGACCCATTGCCAACCCTGACCGTCATTGATGAAGCCCGAGATCAAGGGGGCGAAGAAGTTGCTGCCAGCCAGAAAGAGCGCATACACGCCAATGTATGTGCCTCGCTCGTGCGTGAAGTACTAGTTGCAGCTTAGTAGGAGGCACAAGTTATAGTTAAAGAAAGGTTCTTACCACGTCCGAGATGGAGACTTCGCACAAGGACTCAATCGGGGCGCTGAAGAAGCCCTGCAAGATCTTGTTGGCTATCCACTGACCGTTGGTCGTGGTGTACGGTGCCCAAATCATGATCGCCTGCACCGCCAATTGGTCAGTTGCCGATCGATTTGACAGCTCAACTTTGAAGTTTCAACTCACCATCGTGGCCAGACACGAGATCAAGTAGATGGGCCGCTTTCCATATTGCTGGGCCAGAGGTTGCCAGAAGAGGCACCCCCAGCCAAGGAACAAGAACATGTATCCAGTTCCCGTGTTCAGGTCGCCCACGCTGAGATCGATGTCAATCGAGATGGGCACGAGGACCGAGTAAATAGCGGCCGTGGCGATTCCGACGGAGAGAATGTAACTTTGCCCCAGTCAGTTACGTTGTCAGTCAGTGAAAAAGACGTCCACACATACGTGCACAGACACGCGAGGTACAGCAGCTTTCGCCGTGGACTCCAGTTCAAGGGGTCGTCAGGGTGTGCCGAGGGTGCAGGAACGAGCACAATGTCGCGCTTGCCACCGTTGGCGTGAAGGGCGTGGACGGTGCCCGCGAGGTCGACCAGGTGGACCGTCCCAGGAATGAAATCAGGAGATACCTCCATGTTGGAATGCATATTGGGATGCTTTCTAGAGGGAGAGACGACTTTGCAGGCTGGAGAACCAGTCTCCGAGGTGGATTCCAGCATCTTTTATATCTCTTATCCCCCTGTGAACCAATCCGGTTATCTAGCTCCAAGTCCGTACTTACCCCGAGAAGGCGAACAGTCCAGGTAGCCAAATGCAGGTAGCCAAACTGATCTCAGGATCGCTGGTTATCATGAGGGTATCTCTGCGAAGTATACCTTTGGAGAATCCACCCAATTAAAGATGATTGCGAGGTTCAGGAGGTTATCTTTATCAAGGTCTTTGTGGTGTGAAGGTGCTAGTGTACATGTAATTGTGGGAATCCTCTAGCAAGTCTCGATATCGGCCTTGAGGGATTGTGCACGGGCGGGAATAGACTCGGGAAGGGGGGCAAAGAGAAGCGACTGAAGGAGACAGGCACTCGGCGTCAGAGATACCAACCATCCGAGACATTCGGCACTCTAGAAAGAAGCGTCAGTCTAGAGGATCGAGACCTGATCCTATCTTCATTCATCCTTGTTCATTTGCACAAAGGGGATACCACTTTGCATTTCCAGTTCATTGGGCCGCGGAGTGTTCATAGCATGATAAAGTCAAAGCAAGATTCAGCCTTGGTCTCACTGAAGACCCACTCGGTCAACGGGGTCACCGGCTCTCCTCCCCGGGCGAGGACCCGGAGAGCTCTTTGGAACTGGGCCGGGTCGGGGAAGTAAAGGGCGGAAAGAATATCCCATCCGCGCGGTAAAGCCGGGAATGTCTCAGGGCACCAACGTCAACTTCGGCACCCAAGTTCGTACCATACCAAAGTTCGGATATTAGTAATCCCGTCTCCGTTTGTACGATATATTCATCTGCCACGTCTCTGTGACCACTTCGAGGATGACCATCTAGTGCGACAGAACTTGCAGAGATATGTCAAGGCAACGAGGGACTCGGAATGAGCATTCCCTTTCAACTAGGAAAGACCCACAACCTGGAAAATCTTTGTAGATGTATATATAATATAGCACCCTTTTCACCCACTACTCACAGGTGGTATGATTCCCACCTCATCACCCGGTTTAATCAGCATATCCAGCCCCGTCGTTGATCCCGGATCTGTACTCTGTTGTCCCGAAGTTTTTGTTCCTTCACCACTCTCCTTGTCCTTTGCCTCATGTGCATCATTGGCTATGTGGTCGCCGAGGTCAACGGCGGGGTCAAGCCCGTCCAGCTCGATGTCGAGATACTCCAGATTCACTGTCACGGCGGCACTCTTCAACACCTTGTCCACGAAGCCGGGATACATGCGCTCGAGAGTGGTGAAGATTTGTCTGAGTGAACTCGGCGCGGGCAGAGTGAGGGTTTCTGCACCGGTATATGTCGACGCCGAAGCAAATAGGAGAAGCGTGAATGTATCTTTCCCCATCCCCATGTCTGCTCCCTGTTTTGTGCTCCTCAGGCTCATCCAGTCGGCTTTGTACCTATTTTCGCCTCCGAACTTCCACAGCTCTCACGCCACAATTGCTATTTGTCACTGTAGCTGTTTAAGTCTTCTCCTTCTCCGGTTGCAGGCGTTGAACACAGTTCGTGTTTGTCGCTTATAGATATCTCGGTCCTTGAAGATCGGATACCGTGAGATACTCACTTCTCACGTGGTGTCTAACCTCTGACACGACAAGTTTCTCCAGACCAAGTGAATCTCGTCCCGATCCACCACAAGGCGTCTCGATGGCGGTTTTGCGGGCGGGTGAGTGATCAAACGAGGTGTCAGTTTGGCTGGGTATGGTCCAACTTTTGGTTCTCAAGCCGACCTTCGAACCTCTTTCTTGTCCTCCACAACCTCAAGCCGGCTCGAATCCAATCCTGCCCTCTTTCCACAAGGCGACGACGGAGATCTCTTAGCCTGGCGCCTGTCTGATCTTCGGCGTAGTACCAAGAGCAACAAGATAAATTATTAACTTGATGATCACAAAACACACTCTGATTGCCCTGGTTGACTGTTCACTGTACTGCGAATGCTGATGATCAGGGTTGTATTGGCTGCTGCGCTTTGGCTGTGAGAGGTTAGGCGATTGGAGAGAGCGCTGTTCCAGCTATACTCTTATTACCCGAATCCTTTCGTGTGTCGCCGTTATATATATGATTTGAGCTTGTTGCACTGCTCTGCCTGGTAACCGACACAACACCCCGTCTAGGTAGGTGTTGAGTGGTATGGAGAAATGACCGCCCAAAGAATCGTGATAGAAAGCTGCTAGGACTGTCCGGGGACAAGCCTGTCTCTTGTAAGACGAATGGCCCTTCTAATTGACAGTTCTGCAGTGTAATCAGATGGGACCGGGAGAATCATTCCGGAACGGAATAATGTTTATCCGAAAATAATACGTAAAAACGCTTCTCTCAATTAAATCTCCGACTTCCGGCTACAAATTACATCATTCTTATCTATAAATTCCCATCCACAAAGACCCTTCATAGAACTAAAGATTGCAGTCGCATTGTATCGATTTTGCTCTTGCACAAGGCATGACAGTTGAAGAAAATGCATCTGACCATAGCATGCGATATTACCGATGCATGCATGCACACCTAGAAACACCGTCTTTTTCCGTGGCGGGCATCTGCATATCTCTCCACTAGCTCACTCACGGGGATGATATCATCTTTCGCTCCGTTGTGATCTTCTCCCCACACTTTGGTCGTGGGTCATCTGTATGCCGGTACACATACCATCGTTTAATGCTCAAGTAGTCTCAAGCTTCCTTGAACAACAACATTCTCCAAGATTGATCCAGGTGGGATGTCGATGGTGCTATTCTCAGTCGCAACGATGATAACGGTGCCTGGAAAGAAAGTCAGAACAAGGACAATGTCAAGCAGGTCGTAGACTAGACTCACCCTTCAATACAATACCACGTCCAAAGTTAACATCACCAGTAACCGTCAAGTGATCCAATTCGACAATATTGGGGATGCTGCTGATTCGCTTCTGGAACTGAGCCACCTTTTTGAAATCACTACCCAACTTGATCAAGGGAGCAGGCCCAAAGCGGTTGGGGTCCATGACCAATTGACCATGGCTCAAGGTGTAGAGATTCGACTTGACCAGCATGAGATCGGAACACGTCTTGACCGGCAAGAATCGTCGTCGAGGAACGTTGACACCGTGGGAGTTCTTGAAATGCTTGATGGCGGCACCGACTGCGGTTTCGAGTTGAATGATGCTAAGGTCTGCTTCACCCTTCTTGTCGGCCGGGATGGACTTCTCGTTGGGGATGATCTCCATCTCCAGCTCGTTGGCCTCAACCACGCGCTTGATGGCTCGGAGATTCATCCAGATGTTGTTGGTGTTGAAGTACTTGAACTTTTTGATCGACTTGAATTCATTGACATACTGCTTGGGCACTTGAGCAATCTCGAGCAATCGCACTTTGCCTTCATAGTCGATGATGGTACCACCCTTCACATCGGCCTTGGTCTTGTCGGTCAACTCCATGATGTACTCGGCCTTGCTCTCAACCATGTGTTGCAAGATGCGGAGATCAACAACGGCACCAAGGTTGTCGGCGTTGGACAGGAAAATGATCTCAATGCCACGATCGAGAAGCTGGTCGAGAATGCCGCTGTTATACATGGACTCGAACACGTCTCCGTGACCAGGAGGGTACCAGTCCGAAAGTTGCGAGTCGTACGACTTTGGAACAGGTAGGAGTGAATCCTTGAGGACACGGGGGTAACGAGACTGGTTGAAGGTGAGGATGTCGATGTTGTGGCCTTCATACTTCTTGATGATGGAGGCAGTGTCTTCGTCGGTGTTGAAACTGTTCATCAGGACGAAAGGAACATTGACATCGTAGGTGCGGTTCAGGTATTCGATCTGTCGCACGGAAAGGTCGAGGAAGGACATGCCATCTCTGACCTCGATGACGGATTTTGGACCAACGCAACCCATAGAAGTACCAAGACCACCGTTGAGCTTGACCACAGCGAGTTTGTTCAAGAACTCCACAGCGTCCCCATTTGGCAAATCATCATAGCTGACGACCTGATCTGGGTTGGGAGGGTGGATCTTGGCCCAGTCAATCGTGTTTCCCTTAGCTCTGTCGTTGAGATATCTTCTGAACAATGCGAAAAAGTTATCCATCTCTGCCTCAAATCTCTTCTTTTCCGCCGGATCCTTCACAGTATCCGCAAGGGCATTGAGGGCATTGCGCATCTGGCTGGCTGCGACATTGGTAGAGGTGTTCTCAAAGGCCTGCATGATAGGAGATTTGATTAGCGGATGTTGCTGGTGGTCATGGTGGTGATCGTTTGCAGTTTTGTGCAGGTCAAAGGGTGGAGGCTTAAGAAGATGCATTGTGTCTGGTAGAAGGGAAGTGAAGGTAGGGGCAAGCAATCGTATTGAATAAGGAGGTGTCGTTCCAGCTTAGAGCCCAGTGAAGATGGTGAAGGTCAAGACGCTCAAATGAGGCATGCGCAGCAGTTTTAAAATGCAGCTCACCACCATCCGGCATCGCTCGAGACATCGGAAGTGGGATAGTTCGACCAGAATATGTGACGCTGGGTCCGTGCGGTGGATAGGAACGACTGATCATTTCCATCAAGAAAGTCGACAGTGCCGGATTGGGAAGCGAGATGATGCAGGGAGGTCTTAACTGCGACTTACCACGTGAGACTGTGACTTGCCATGGTGTCTTCTCTCATGAGATGGCGCACCATTGCTACCGTTGGCGGACCCCTGAGGGCGGAGGTGAGAGGGAATAGCTTTGGAAGCCATGGTTTCAGTCGGTGCGGAACTGAGACGGAGGGTTGTGGAGGGTCAGGACACGCTGAAGGAGTCTGGAGATTGGTGAGCGACGAGAGCTGGATGCGTCCACCTGCTGTAAGCTCGAAGCGCGAGATGAGAGGTGTGCAAGAAAGGAAGAAGGTCGAGGTGGGATGAGAGAAAGAGAGGACGATGATGATGGAAAAGATACCTAGGCAGGTAATGTAGAACAGGTAGCTGCACTGGCACCGCAGGCAAAGTGCGGAGCGACGCTTGTTGACTGCACCCACGCCAGCCAGAACAGCCAGTCAGCCAGCAAGGTTTTCCCGTGTAGAGAGTAACCCGTTCTACTAGCGGTACGTGGAGAGATGAGGGATGGAGAAAGTGATGTGATGGGCGACGATACCGTTCTAGTCGCAGCCTCTAGGAAGTCAGGATGCCCATTCCACCATGTGCACGCCGCTTGAAGCCCGAGAAGGAGGCAGTTAGCTAAACAGTGGGCAACAGATACGTCAGATCGGCGGCATGTCAGTGGGTGAGAGACTGTGATGCCGTTGCTCTACAGGCTGCAACTCTACCCGGCGAATCACCTAGACGCAGGTGGACACAACTACTGCTGCTGGAACATAGGAGAAACGGGCGGTCTGAGTAGGTAGCCTGGGAGTATGGAGTAACAGACGACGAGTTGAACACCCAACTCTACCAGAACTAATAGCCGATCACAAATGAGCAGCGGCACAGTAGTATGGTGCGGACAGAAGATAGCTGCTTTGCACGTTCCTGTTCAAGCAACTGAGTCAGGTTGTTGTCTGACCACAATAAGGAGACCGCGAGATAGTCCTTACTAGTCCTTAACTATTGGAGCATCTAGAACGGGCAATATCTCCTCCACCTATGCCCGACAACCTAAAAATTGCCTTTTTGCTTTCCCACACCCAGTTTACCTGCTTCGCTGCACTCGTCTTGCTCTGTCCTTCCTAGCAGTTCTTCTTCCCTCTTCTTCTTATCTTGAGGCCTTCAGGCACCATCGTCACTTACAGAAAAGGACCCCGGTAGAAACTTGAGTCACTTTGCTTCCACTGTCTTAGACTCTCCCCAGCTAGCGCCGCCACACGATCTGCAGTTTCCTCCACCGATCCTCGTATACCGCCACAACTTTCGCCGGTCAGTCCTTGTTCGCGAGCCTCCTGTCCGACATACTGCGACTGACTGCGCTATAAAGAAAAGAGCGAAGGGTTATATTCAAGGTTTTCAAGGAGGGTATGTCCCTCCGACAATCTTTCCTGCCCGTGCACTTTTCGCCGGTCGTAGCAAAAATGATTCGATCTTAAGCGGTCTGTGTCTCACTTCTCATCCTCCGTTATTGCCAATAGAGCGGTCGTCAGCCACACTCAATTCAAACCCACACGCAAGAAGCTCTGGTACAAGCAATTCTCCTGTGTACTAGGCATCTACTAGGCATCTTAGATAGCTTTCCCTTTAGGACTTTCATCACCGACCAGGCCGCTCTTGTCGTGGGCAGCGAGTCCATGTCTGAGACCCGCCCTCACGCGAACCTCACCGCCTCCTTAGCCGTTGCGCCGAACCCTCTCGTCCCTGGCCTTCACCACAATGCTCCGAGAGAGGGAGCACGGGCTGCAGCCCAATTAATCAACGCGCACATGCTTGGAAACCATCTTTCGAGTTTCGTGTCAAGCCTTGTTGTATGTACTGGAGGTAGTAGTAGTAGTTGATTTCCATTAGCACTAATCCTCCGCTACCTGCCACGTGGCGTCCATAACTTCTTTTGGTATCGATGCAAATACAGGCACAAGGAAACAGGATAGCAAAAGAGGTTGCCGGAATTATATACTTGAGCCGAGCCCTGTTGCAACGCTCCTCTCCCTCCGCCAACGAACGCCCACGCTGAAGGATACCCATTCTCTGCAGTATTGCGGCCTTCACGAAGTATCCTGCTTACCGCTCACCTCCCTCCGTCCAAAGAAGCTCCGTCGTCCCTCCCGCCTCGAATCCGGGCTATCTTGCCTACTGATGGCAGGCTTGAGACCGTCGGAGACTCCAGTGTCGTTAGGTGTAAAGTTGCTCCGAATCGTCACACTGCCTTGTCCAGCTTTGACGATTTGCTCGGACCCGCCGCCTTGGTCGGACACGAAGAAAAGACCTTCGCCCAAGTCCCTGGATCGGAAAGTGTCGTGGTCCTTGACCACAATTTGAAATTGTGTATCGGCGGAACAGGCCACCTTGAAGTTCTCGTGACTCGGGTCGTATTCCACAGTCCCTGAACTCGATTTAATCGCCTTGGTCTTGTACAATTCTTTTGCTCCTCGGGAACCCAGCATCTTAACATGGACTCGGACATCGGCTCCAGGGGGATAGCCACTGGCTGACACGATGATGAAACTTGCTATTCCCGTCTCTCCACCTCGGGGTGTATTGGTCACCGACGAGTAACTGCTCTTGGTACGGGTATGCGTGAGTTCATTTGGTGTCGCGGGAGAGGCGGACCCGTCCAGATAAGGATGTGATTTGGCCGGTGTAGTATTTGGGGTAACAATACCCTCCGCCGTCGCCACAGCTCCATTGACACTTGATGGGGCTTCTTCCTTGCTTCCACGTCCGATCAGACCGCGTTTGATGAAGGATGCGCCTTTCACAACTCCGCCCCCTACTTTACCGACACCTTTGACGGGAGCGCCAATCACCTTGCCTGCTGGAGCGAATGTACCAGAAAAGGTTGAAGTGCCTTGTCGAGTCCTGGTAACGTAGTCAGGCTTGAACAACAGCCTCAGTCGAATGGCACCCGATTTGCCATCCAATTTGATTCGTAGCTCCTGGGGCTTGAACGGCTCCAGGCCCCGCAGATCGATTGCTGCAGAACCCAGATGGTCGGCCTTGTCACTAAAGTCCCAGTCGTACACGTCGACTTTGAATTCGGCTCCTGTTCTGGAAGAAATTGCCACTTCGAAGAATTCGTTCCAAGCCGGGTGCAACGTCTTTTTCTGTGTCTTCGTCTTGTACACCTCTTTACCATTCAGTCTGAACCTGCAGTAGGGATCACTGTATCCATTACGGTCGGCCGAGGGAAGATCTGCCGCATCAAGCACATCGACTCGAAGCATACCCATGTTGTTGATGCTTTCACTGGGGTCAAGCTGCATTTTGACGGGTAAATATTTCAGGATAACGGTCACCTTGTTGATGGCCCCATTGTTGCTTCGGAGGGTGAGCTCAGTAGGCTTGTACAGGCATTGCTGTAGCGTAGTGAGTGTTGAACCAGTCAGCCTGGCAACGATATCATCCTCGTCCTGCTTCCCAGTCTTGTCGGCCTTCTCCACCAGCCGCATGGTAATTCGGGACATGTCGATCTCGCGCACCATAGCATCAGCAGTCTCACCAAAATGATGATCCCGCTGTCTGATTTTGGCCGAGCTATACGCAGGGAAAGCATGGTCATCCATCAGCACCTCAAGGTGAACATCGGTGGTCGAGAAATGTCCCTCGACCAAATTGAATACGAGGAGTCCGGATTCTGCGCACATCAGAGCTCTATACGAGTGTAGTTGGGAAGGGAACTTACCATATTGATTGAGGTTCTCCGGGGTTAATCTGATCTTGGGTGCCTGCTTGGGCGGCGTTGAAATGACTGAGCTGGTGGTGATAGATGAAGCGCCATTAGGCTGACCAATCTTACCAGCCGTTTCGAGACTCTGTCGGAGATCTGGGCTTGGCCGCGGAATATCGACGGAGGGTTTGGCCTCCAGTGACGGCGCCTTGCTGTGGGCAGGTGTCGCGACTGGTGTGCCAGCAGCATCAATGGCAGCTTGCGCTTTGCGTTCGTCCTCTTCGTCCTCCGGGTCCACGACGTTGTACGTGGGATAGAAAGAGACGGTGTAGTTGATCGTACCTTTGGATTCGCCAATTCCGCCCATGCGCAAGCCCTCAGAAAGGGGCGTCTTCACATCGTTAACTTCATACCCACCTTCATCGCTTTCTCTGATGTAGTCTGCGGCCACAATGTGGACGAGGCCCAAGGAACGATCTTTCCCAAGCTTTTCTTCATCCATAACTTCCAAAACCAGCCGTTCAGATGACGAGTGCATTGGGACATAAATGACTTCATCCCACTCGGGATTAAGCTGGTTCTGAAACGTGACTGTGCGGCCCTTGGGAATGCCAGACAGCAACACTTGTGCGTATGGGTCCGACTTGCCGAGCGTCTCGAAGTTTCGTAAGTTCTGTGCGCTTTTGACATGGATTCGCATAACTCCAATTGGAGTAACGTAACCTCCAGACCCGGTAACACCCTTCAGTTCGACCGGTTTCCAGTCCAGCATCAACTTGATCTTGCCACTCTTTGTTCCGTGGAGATTATACCATTCCTGGCCCTTGTCGACCAGTTTGAGTAAATCATCGAATTTGATCTGGTAACTGCCTATAATTGGATCACTGGACAGACCTCGACTGTCCTTGATAACCAATCCAATCCTTGCCTTCTTCCGGTCGGTAATGAGGACCGACTTTGTACTGTCCGAGAAGACAGGATTGTTGGTGTGCTTGAGTTTGTTGGTAGTGTGGATTTCTTTGCCGTTCAGCAACAGCACGGCGTACGGATCAAAAGCTCCAACCAAGCTCTTGCTGCCATCAAGATCCTTGGCTTGTTCGACAGTGATCCGAGCGATCCCAGTATTGGATTCTGGAGGAGGAGTGATTTCACCCGTTGGAAGCTTATGAGGTTGCCAAACAGGAAAGAAACGCAAGTCCGTTTGGACGATCCCACGAGACTTGCCGTTTGCGAGAACATCAAGTGACAAGCCCTCGTGATCTGGAGCGGTTTCGAATTGATCCAACGCAAACGTAGCGGTGCCGAGATGCTTGTCTTTGCGGACATCGTTGTAGTCATAGACTTCCAAAGTAAGAGCGTCTGTGAAATTTGTGATGATAATGTACAGTGTCTCATTCCAGCGTGGGTTGTGGTCTTCATGGATCGTTTTGGTGCGGGCAAGCTCCTTTGAGCCGTTCAGGGAGACGACGACATAAGGATCAGGCGTTCCAGAGAATTTATCTGGATTTCTCAGACCGTGGGCGTTGTATATAGTGACGGCCACAACGCCTATTGCCAGGTCAACTGGATTGCCGGACAGCATCTTGGCGACCTCGATCGGGAACACGTTTGGCGCGTACATAATCGGGGCCAGGTTTCCATGGATCTGTTCTTTGATGAATGTTTCCAGCCCAGGGATGAAATTGATGTCGAACCCAAATGTCTCTCCGCCAATTGGTTTGCAGACATAGTCAATGGTTGGGCGCTCGAGGAAGCATACGTCGACTCTGTCGATGTGAGGAAATGGAATCTGCAGTTTTATGCGCACTCGCATCAGACCCGAAAACTCGAAATCTTCAACAATGACTTTCATGGCTTTGCTGACAACACCTTTGCCGATACGGATTTCCAGCACCACCTTCGGGTTGATCTTGGTTTTGAGCTGCCGCATCGTCATATCCATGGTGTCGGTCGGCGTGAAGCTGAATTTCCAGTCCATCATGACAATGTCATCCTCCGACTTGGGATAAGTCTTGACATGTTCCATCCGTGGAGGCTTGGTGCCTAGAATGAACGTCTCCATTCGCATGCTGTCCAAGAATGCTGGGGTCGAGGTGCTGAGAACCTGGTCGACAGACTGTATGATGCCCTTTGCTAGTTGAGGTGCATAAATCGGCCAGAACTTTACCAGAAAGCTGTTCATCCATTCCAGGCTTTCGTTGTCGGTCTCCAGGCGGGCCTTTGCAAGCTCTCGAGTGATGTCGTCTCTGAAGTTGCGTCGTACACGCCTGACAGAGGTCCGGTAGTATGTCCCGCACGTGGCCATGATGATAAAGACCCATCCTAGACCACCGCCGAGGACGGCAACGAGCCATGATGAAAGACAAGCGAATATTATCACGGCAGCGTTGTGGTACCAATCTGGAATCCTCAGCGTCGTGTCCATTGTAACCCTTCCATGGGAATATACGCACCGCCGTAGAACTTCTCGTCCAGTGCTCCTTCCAGGAAAGTTTGGTGATCGAGGAGATTTCCACCGTCTTGATCATCTTGGGTCTCGCCACTCCCGAACCGTGGAGTCCAACCCACCTTTGTCCAGTCTTCTTCTTCTTCAGGGGGTGCCCCATTTGTAGCCCCAGATGCATCGCCGGACGCCCTGTTCGACTCCGCTACAGCCAACGGTTCGGGAGTAGGGAGGTCGTATTGATCCGGTTTACCGTCGTCCTGCGCAAGTTAGGTAATAGCCAGAGCAGCGGCAAATAGATAACTCACAATATCTGTAGCAATTCCAACGCCTTTGGGAGGACGACCGGTATCGTTGACCCGCTAGGTGCAGGTTAGCAGTGAACGGGCTCTGCAAGATGGGGCATCTGACCGGCCTGGCTTGCGCGGCCTTCTCCTCAGGCGACGCATCGGGATCGAAGTGCAGCGCCGTCGAGCCCGCTTTTCTGCTCTCGTCTACGATGACTCTTTGTGCGTCCTCAGCGGTGACAGCATTATTGGGGTCTTGAGCAGCTTCAATGGCACCTTGTGCCTTGAGCTCGTTTTTAAACCCGGAGCTCATGGTTGTTCCGCAAGGACGAGTCACCAGTGGGAGTTCGGGGCCCAGTGGTTCGCAGGAGACATGAAAGGGGAGAAACTGGACCGCAATGAGCGAACAAAACCATGTAGACGCTCCAATAACCCTTCCTGCAACTCGACAACTCAACCTCGCTTTCCTGCAGAAGGAAAAGAAAGAGAGAAATGAAGATGCTTCTCAACGTGCCTTTGAGCTGCGCCGCGCCTCTTGGAACAAGCGGCTGGTAGGTAATAAGTGGATGGGGAGCAGGCGAGTGAAGGTGCGGAGAACCTGATTGACGGCGCCTGCGCAACTGGGACCTGGAAAAGTATTTCAGCTGCAGTGTGTCATTAATTGGAGCCACGAACAGCTGACGCGAGTCGAGTAGTAGTACGTACCTAGGTAGTAGTGGCTAGGGAGGCCTAATAATCACTCCCGGAGCAAGCGAGCTGAAGACCACACGATGGGGCGTCAAACCTTTCACTCCACCGAGTACTTTATTCGTCCTTTTTACGATCGATCTTCGCTTTGCACCGAACAGATAGACCATGCTTTCTTGGATATACCCTAAAGCCGCAGGCTGTGAGGACAAGACTTCTCGGCAGAACCAGGTCTACTAGACGATTGACGACACTGTGATCCCACATTTCCCTGCTCTGCCGCATCACAGCCACGCTTCCGGTCTCCCCCAGTATCACCTTCGCAGCTGATTTACCGCTGATTGCGTATTTAAGGTTGAACAATCAGATCGGGTAGCTGGCAAGGTCCAGCATTATTGGGTGACAGGGGTCAGCTGAAAACCGAGCCTCCCGTCAAGAACCTTTGCAGCTGAGGGGATGCACCAAATGCTTTGTACCACCAATCAGATACCATTGGCCAACGGTATATTCCATATCATAGCCGACTCGGACCGGGAGGCAAGCGGAAGCTCCACCTGTCAACCGGACAATGCGGGTATGAAAAATGATAGCGGGATCCCACTTTGGGAACATTATTGCGAAGACGAGGACAACATATTATTATTGGTAAAGGTAAGAGCAGGACGATACGATGACAGTCAGGCGAGTAGACAGATGGATTATCAAATGAGATACTTCATTTAGTCTATTACAATGCTTGTATAAGGGGATGATAACAAGACAACACTACTTTCTACCTCCCTTCTTCTTCAATCGCACCTTTTCGATGATCTCGGGCTTCTCTCTGCACGTCGGACAGTACCAGTCTTCATCCTCGTCCGGCACCTTCTTCATGTTGAGGCAGCCGGTATGGAACCATTGGTAGGGGCAATCGTCGTTCTCGCAAGCGACCATTTCACCATAGCTGCGTTGGTTGCAGAAACAATATCGCTTGTCATCTTCACCTTCTTCATCTTCCGCTTCTTCGTCCTCGCCCAGGTCGGCGTCGCCGTCCTCGACAACTTGTTTCTTGATCCCTCTTCGTCCTCTAGTCTGCGAGGCATCCGTCTCGGACGCATCCGCAGAGGACAAGACAGACTCTGCATCTTCCGACGCGGTCGTCCCTCCACGCCCTCCCCGCACAGAGGGTGACTGGCCTTTTTTGCGTCCGACAGAAAGCCTCCCTTTCATTGCACCCTTCTGTTTGAGCTTGTTGACCTGCTGGTGCGAGACTACTTTCTTCGAGAGGCCAGACTTCTTAGGTGGGCCTGTGGGTTGTTGGGAGCCGGTTGTTCGAGGTAGGCTGCCAGCACGGCTGGTTGGGCCCGTAGGCGTACCTGCTTTCGGTGTACCAGGTCCCAGTGACGACTGTCGAAGACCAGATGGTTGAACAGGTAGATTTGCGCCCGCAAGCGGATTTCCCAGCTTACGTCTCTTGGTGTCCGCGCCGAGCGAGTGTTCTCGTTCTCGTTGGCGTTGTTGTTGAACAGCTGAGGCAGGAGTGGCAGGAGCCGAACTTCGTTGAGGAGGTGCAATAGCCGTCACTATCTGTGGAACTTGCCTCGCTGGACCCTGCTGTGCAGGTGCAACCATAGTTGCATTTGTGCGATGCGGTTTCACGTTGAGAGCACTAATGGATGCATTCTGCAGTGGGAGGCTTGACGGCATATCGATGAGGGCCTTCTGCGTCTCAGCCTTACGGTTGAAGACACTGGGCAGCGGGGGCCCGTCGAGCAGCTGACCGTCCTTTTGCAACTCTTTGATCTTCAGGTCCAATCTCTTGACCTGTCTCTCAAGGAGATTACAGGCCTTTTCACTCAACGTGATTTTCTGATCCTGAAGTTGGAGACCAAGTTCGTAATTTTTCTTAATAAGCTCCGAGTACTCATTCTCTTTGGGGTGTGGCGCAAGAACGCCATTCACCTTGATGTGCTTTTGGAGATTGCTTTCTTTCTGGGTGACCACGGACAGGAATTTCTGAAGATCTTTATCTTTGGCCTGGATTTCTTCCATCATGTGGTTGATCTCGGCGGGCAGATTGGCAGCATCGTTGATAAACTGCTCCAAAACCGAGGCGCAATCCTCATTTGATGCCATTTTGATGGCGTGGTGGCTGGATATGGATGCCTCGCCCTCCCTGCCTGGTATGACTGACTTACGTGCTTTCAAGTCAAGTGCAGTGTAGCGCGCGTTCCGGCGGCCTTCAAAACAGGGGGAGTGGCTTGTCCGCGCGCAGAGGGGTTATGTAAGGTGCGACCGAGTCACCGCCGGATCAGTCACCTGCAAAAGAGTAGAGAGTGTCGGAAGCCTTCAAGTGAGTAGGAGGTGAAGCTGAAGATGAAGCGGCCTCCTTGAAGTTTGTCGGTACAAAGACGGGCTAAACTTCTTTGGGTCTTGTGGCGCGCATACACCGCCACAGAAAATCTGCCCAGCCACAGCGTTGATTATTGGTGATCGCCACCTGCAACATCAAAGCCTTGCAGCCTCGACCTAGAACTTTGCTTTCCACCCATGTACTTCTGCTAATTTGATTTACTCGCCCTCTACATCCAGCCTCAGCAGCACGCCTTTTGTACGCGCCAAAGTCCGTGTCCGAGAAATAGACATTCCAGACTTTTAGGGGAGGAATCAATCAATCCACGGACCGCTGCACTTCGGTCCTTGACGACGAGCTCAGTCGCGCGCATCATGAACTTGTGGCGCGACGACACCTGTACCGACTCTCCACTGCTATCTGAACTGTTTTCACCCAGGTGAATCTGTCTCCATTTTCTAGACCGCCAATATGGCCCACGGTTCCATTGTGCAAGAGTATTCCTCTGGGCAGGACGCTGGCGCACCAACGACGTTCTCACTGTCGTCGAAAATTCAGCGCGAGATCGAAGCAAACGGAATCTCTCGCCCCAAGGGCTACACGGTGTCATGGCACTACAACCCGGCGGTGGAAAACCACCATTTCGGACAAACGCATCCCATGAAGCCGTGGCGGCTGACACTGACCAAATCGCTCGTGCTCTCCTACGGCATGCACACCGCCATGGACACGTACATTTCCCGACCGGCAACCCGAGACGAGATCGCCGAATTCCATAAGGACGAATACGTCGAATTCCTCAGCGTCGCGACTCCGGCAAACATCTACGAAATGTACCCGGAGCTCGCGACAGGTCCGCAAGGGTATACGTCGTCGATTTTCGGCGTGGGCGAAGACTGTCCCATTTTCGACGGCCTGTACGACTTCTGCACCAACTACGCGGGAGCATCCATCGACGCGGCACGCAAACTGGTCAATCATCAATCCGACATTGCCATCAACTGGAGCGGCGGCCTGCATCACGCGAAAAAGGCCGAGGCTTCAGGCTTCTGCTACGTCAACGACATTGTCCTGGCTGTTCTGCAATTATTACGGTACAACCCGCGCGTCTTGTACATCGACATCGACGTCCACCACGGCGACGGGGTTGAGCAGGCGTTCTGGTCGACCGATCGGGTCATGTGCGTGTCTTTCCACAAGTATGACAAGGAGGTTTTCTTCCCCGGTACAGGACCCCTGGATTCCACGGGTCCATTGCACCCGGATAATCCTGGCAAGAACTACACGATCAACGTGCCTCTGAACGACGGCATCGATGACGAAGGGTATGCGTATCTGTTCCAGAACATCATCGAGCCCACCATCAAAATCTTCCGTCCGACGGCCATCGTGCTGCAATGCGGCGCCGACAGCCTGGGCCATGACCGGCTGGGTTGTTTCAATCTCAACATCCGCGGCCACGGCCAATGTGTCAGCTTCGTCAAAAGCTTCAATATACCTATGATTGTCGTCGGCGGAGGCGGCTACACGCCGCGCAATGTCGCCCGAGCATGGGCTCACGAGACCTCGATCTTGATCGGCGCCGACAAGACGCTGAACCCGGCTCTGCCCGAACACATGCCGTACCGTGAAGCCTTCCGCCGCGAAGGCCTCACCTTGTTCCCCAACCTCAGCGGCTGGAGGAAAGAGAACATGAACACGAGGGCTGACATTGAACGCATCATCCGTCACGTGCGAGAGCAGCTCAATTACATCAAGGGTGCGCCGTCGGTGCAGATGCGCTATATTCCGCCAGATATCCAGGGGTGGAGAGAAGAGGTTGAGGAGGAACTGAAGGCCCATCGCCATGAGAGGGACGAGGTCAAGGAAGAGAGAGACGGTGCTGGAGGTGCCATAGCCAGAGCCAGTCGCAGGAGAGAGTTGGAGCGGAATGGCTCCAGACTAGGCGATCTCATGAGTTAGGACAGAACCGACAGCTCATATGAGGCTGCATCATGGTGAGGTTTGCTTTTTGCTGCAGCATGGCGTTTCGGGGCCCCATGGGCAGGGCATGGCATGATTTATTTGTCCGACGCGAAAGAATGCAGATCGGGCGTGCCCAAAAGTCTTTTCTGGGCAAAGTCTACGTTGAGGTTGTTCATAGAAGTGGGTATCAATTGTATCTATTGATCGCTAGCATCTTCGCAGAGAGATTCCAGTTACCTGATCTAGACTGGAGTCTATGGCCTGCAATTCAAACCGTTGCTGGTCTTTTCCATCCACATCTTACGTGATGTCGCTCGCAAAAGGGTATCTCGGTGTTTTCATCCCATATCATCCTGGTATCATCCCTGTGCGGGTCTCTAGCCGCAATTGAACTCAGAATACCGACAAATCTCCTGCTGTGGTTGAAGTATCATGTCCCTTGCGAATGTGATGAAAGTTGACGTAACGCCGTCGCCATGCCGGTGAGCCGAAAAAGTACACGGTCATTCATGACATGACCCAATCCACCATCGTGAATAGCATGTGCTAGGACGGTTCCAGGTCGACGTCGACCCTCGGCCCCGAGTTGCCATTCACCACCTGGTTCGTCTCTTGCCGATCCTTGTGTTGATTCTTCTCTTTCCCTTTGGGGTTGTACTGCCCAACACCGGCTTCTTTATCTGCCTCCGCAAGTTTCACATACCACTGGTCGAAGTATTTGCAGGTGACAGCATTGACCGGCCCACCGTCACCGCAGATTTCGAAGACGGGGCACATCATGCAGGGCACTTCACTTGTTCCACCTCGGCCAATGTCTTCCAGCTCTTGCTGTCGCAGTGCGGCCTTGCGGACGCTCTCATGGCTGCTGACTTTGCGCTTCTCCAACTGGTGTCGCTCGAGTAGATCATTGGGAGTCTTGAAGGACCGATACATCGTCACAATGTTGGACACCGGGTCGTCTGGAATTTCATCATCGTTCGGGCTGCGGTGCATCTTGAATAAACGATCATCGTATACCATCACCTCCAGCAACTGCTTAATCGCATTCTGTGGGAGAATCGTAGGTGTGACGTTGATTTTCATAATGTGGTTAGTGATGTCCCTTAAAGTGGGATATGATCTCCAGCCGGCATCGAACGGTCGGTAAGATTTCTGAGGTGCGTGTTTCGGGCCTTTAGCCTTATGCTGTCCTTCATTGTCCTTTACCGCTTTGACTCTCTCGTCACCCGGACTATCGAGTCCTGCCACTGAGGCCTTCCGCTTCTGGCCCGGCAAAGGCGGCTCATCCTCCTCGTCTTCTGGTTCGACAACCTGCCAACTCTGTGTAGAAACATAATGCTCGACGACTTTGGAAATGGTGTCCACGAGACCGATATCGAGGCGACCCTCGGAAAACCATGCCCCTCCGCTTGCTTCCTCGGATGGCTCCAATCCTGCAAGGATGTACATCTTTCGACCAGGATTCTTGACATGTTTCATGGGCTTGATGAGGCCTTTTGCTTCCAGACTCTTGTACACCCGATCCAACACCCTGCCATGGAGGGAGGAGCGGAACTTGATGATTTTGGTCCATATTCCCGAGGTGCCGGCGGCGTCGACGATGAACAACACGATTCTCTCGTCGCGGGTAAGGCCTGCGTAGCTGTAGACATCAAAGTCAGGACTGGAGGTCTGAATCAAGGTGGTGTCTTATACTTTTTGGCTTTCTCTTGGTCTACCAACTCCCAGCCTATGGTGCCCCCAATTCGATCATGGAGTCTGAAGAGAGACTGATCGACGAGATGCGTGACAGAGGAGAGAAGGATGGAGAGGTCTTGATTCGGGATGATGCCGGCGGAGAGGAGTTCGTCTTGACCGAAGACATGGCCGACTTCGTAGTGCTTCTGACACCAGGCGTAAAGGGCTTCCGCAATGCGGTTTCGGCCTCCTCTCTGCAATGGTCCTGGCGTCGGGGACGCAGCGACCTTTGGGGGCACCATCTTGGTGGAATGCTCACGAGATGCGCTACCGATGAGGGTAGAAATAGCAGAACATGATGGTTCAGCAACGAATTGCTGAGACAAACGATGGACAAGTGAGGAGTGAATGACTGTCACCGCAGCATACTGGCAGAAGATTCGTGTGTTAGTGAATATCAAGTGTCCCAGAAAATAAATGGACGAGTGAGCCCACTTGATGCAGTGCTGAATTTTTGGCTCAAGTTCGTTGGCGCGAGGAAACTAGTGGGGTTGGCCGCAGTTTGGCGAGGCTTTCAGGGTATGTTTGCTCCTTACTGTCTCTATGGGAAATCTACGAGACTGTATACTATGTACTGGGTAGGTACACAGTGATACAAGGAGGTAGGTAGTACTAGTCGCACATTCATCCTAGGCGCCATGCTCAGTTGTGAAATGAACAAGTTTCCACGGCTGGTTGGTTTGTTGGCGGATCAGGCTGTCCGAATGTCCTTGCCCGCGATCTCCAGCCTTGTCGGTCCCTCCATGCGCCTTGCGTTTGGTGGCTGTGTGTGTCCCGGGGTGGTCTCCAGGCTCCTTAGGCTGCGGTTATAGGCATGAGATCCTCTGTAGCAGTCGACTAAGCAGCCTAAGCAGCCTAACTATACCAGCACTAACCGGTGCAGTGCCAGTCAGTAGCAGCCTGGACTAGGCTGGTCGTGGCCCGTGCACCGAATTTTCTAGACAGTGCTTCCAGGACCCGCAGTCACCATACAAAGTACCGTAAGTAGTGGATGACATAGAACTGCACAGTAGTACATGGGTGCAGCAAGCAGCCTTTGCAACAGTCAAAGTTCGTGTACAACAACCAGCCTTTAAATTACCTCCATCACGCTGTCTTTGTATTGCTCACTCAAAATCACAAGCATAGTTTTATTGTGTACGATACATCTTACCGTCTCTCAAATCCAGCATCACCGATCTCGCAGCCAGCATGGCCGACGCCCTCAAGGTTGAAGGCAATAAGGCTTTCGCAGCCAAAGACTTCCAGACTGCCGTGTAAGTAGTCGCGCACACCAAGCACTTCTCGCAAGATGAGATCGGCTGACAAAAAGCAGTGAGAAATTCTCGCAGGCTATTGAATTAGATCCCTCAAACCACGTCCTCTACTCGAACCGTTCAGGCGCATACGCCTCTCTCCGGGAATACCAAAAGGCGCTTGAAGATGCCCAAAAGACGACAAAGATCAAGCCTGACTGGGCCAAGGGCTGGGGACGGAAAGGCGCTGCTCAGCATGGTGTAGGCGATCTTGTTGGAGCCAAGGACTCTTATGAAGAGGCTCTCAAGCTCGACCCGACCAACGCCCAAGCCAAGTCAGGACTCGACGCCGTCAACAGAGCCATCGAGGCCGAGGCTCGTGCGGACGGCGCTGATATGGGAGGTCTGGGCAACATCTTCAGTGATCCTCAGCTCATCCAGAAGCTGGCCAGCAACCCGAAGACCGCTCCCTTCCTCGCCGATCCGCAGTTCATGGGCAAACTGCAACGGCTGGCCAAGAACCCCAACGAAATGGGCCAGGAGCTGGGTGACCCGAGGTTCCTACAGGTGATGGGTGTACTACTGGGCGTTGACATGCAAATGGGAATGCCGCCCGAGGGCGCGCCTTCAGGAGCAGGAAAGCCGACGGAAGCAGAGGAGGATGTGCCTATGACCGACGCCGGTCCAGCGTCGAACCCTCCACCTGCCGAGACGAAGAAGCCCGAGGAGAAAGCACCCGAGCCCGAGCCCGAACCGGAGCCCGAAGATGAGGAGGCAATTGCAGCAAAGAAAGCCAAAGAGGAGGCCGAACAAGAGAAGAAGTTGGGCAACGACTTCTACAAGAAGCGACAATTCGATGAAGCAATTGAACACTACAGCAAGGCCTGGGACCTGCACAAGGACATTACCTATCTGACGAACCTGGGAGCCGCCAAGTACGAGAAGGGCGACTACCAGGGCTGTATCGAGGCGTGCGAAAAGGCCATTGAGGAAGGTCGACAAATCCTCGCCGACTTCAAGATCATTGCCAAAGCGTTCGGGCGGATTGGCTCGGCGTACGAGAAGCTGGGCGACCTACCAAAGGCCATCGACAACTTCCAGAAATCGCTGACGGAGCACCGCACGCCGGACATCCTCACGAAGCTCAGAGCGGCCGAGAAGGCTAAAATCAAGGCGGAAAGGGACGCATACATTGACCCGCAGAAGGCAGAAGAGGCTCGTCTCCTCGGAGCAGAGCGATTCAAGAACGCAGACTGGCCCGGCGCCGTGGAAGCGTACACCGAGCTCACGAAGCGAGCACCAGACGACCCTCGAGGCTACAGCAACCGCGCGGCCGCACTGATCAAGCTTCTGGAGTTCCCCAACGCCCTTCAAGACTGCGACGAAGCCATCAAGCGCGACCCCAAGTTCATCAAAGCCTACCTGCGCAAAGCCCAGGCTCTGTACGGCATGAAGGAGTACAACAAGTGTCTGGACGTGCTCACCGAGGCCATGGAGCACGACGAAGGCGGCAAGAATGCCCGCGAAATCGAGCAACAGCAGCAGAAGGCTCTCGAGGCCATGTATGCTGCTCGCGCGGGCGAGACCGAGGAGCAGACGGCGGCCAGGATCCAGAACGATCCCGACATCAGTAAGTGATTCACTCATCCCTCCCAACCTAAGACCGTCAACGACCGATGCTAACAATGTCTCCCTCTCTCTCTAGTGCAAATCCTCTCCGATCCAGTCATGCAATCGATTCTGCAACAGGCCAAGAACGACCCCGCCGCCCTCAACGAGCACATGAAGAACCCCGGCATCCGCGGCAAGATTCAGAAACTCATCGCCGCCGGCGTCATCCGTGTAGGCCGGTAGACTCGTACCGACGTCCCGGCCTCTTCGTTTCGACTTCTATGTGGTTGAGTCCCAGACGAAAACTACCGAGGTGCTGCTCTTGAAAGAGTATCTTGTGGTATCCTACCATCCTCTCTATCTCCACCTATCGCCTCAATGGAGCCTGTTCCTGCCCTTGCGCGACACAGAAGGAAGACGGCGCAGGATAGTGAGAAGGTCGATTAGAGTAATGGATCCTTCCCACGCCTTTTTACGGCTCTGCAGTTGGCTGGGAACGGACACTTAAGCAGGAATGATGTGCAATTTGTCCGAGCTATCACAAGAGCCCGCGTTTCTCGCCCGCTATGAGCATTTAGCGACCTTGTTTTCTTCAGCACAGTTGATGTGTCATGAAAAGTCAGAAACAGAAAATCTACTTGATTGACTCCATGATCCAGCGGCTTTCACTGTGCCACCTAGCGTCATGATCCGATATTAGGTATGCGGTGCTCGTATACCCCTGAAACGTTACCCCTTATGTTTCTTCCTCGACGTTCCAATGATATATAGAGATCCCCATGAAAGAAGTACGCAGATCGGTTTGCATGTATGTCCCGTCTAGCTCCGGAGGCCAGAACGACATCTGCTCGCTGGTCGGCTAGTAGTCCTACACAATCCATCCCATATGTCTTTCCGCTATCCCGCTTTAGTATGTCATCACCTGCTCAGGCAGATTTGATTGCGAGTGAATTGGAAAGAGGGATGAGAAGTAAGAACGCGCCCTGTACCACACGCCCATCGCGGAGTGGCGCTGAGTGCTCTGCTAATCAGTACCGAAGGTGCTCGTCCTGTTCAACTGCGACAAGCCTTTGACGCCCGCACTGGGAGCTGTCGGCCCGGCCTCGTCAGGCTCCCTGCGAGCCTGCACGACCAGTAGCCCGGCGTTGAGCTGTCTGTCGTTCACTGCCTTGACCAGGCTTGTCGCCAGAGGACCGAGTGTGCGAGACTCATCCCGGCTAGTACTTCCAGCCATAACCTGGGAGCTGGATAATGAATGCTCGCCAGTGCCGAAAGCCGGGGTAGTGCGGCCGACCAGCACAACCGTCTCGGCGGCGCTGGGCTGTGCAATGGCGGCGAGCACTGCTTCGATGCCGGAGATGCCGACGTCGACGTCGACAATGGAGACTCTCTCACGCATACCCTCGGGAATGCACGTCCGTAGAAGGTAAAACTCGTGGTCTGAGCGTGTCCTCGAGCCGTGAAGGCCTGTTTCCTTGGAATACTCTTCGATGTCGTCGTCGTCGGCCATGCGCACGTTGAGGATATGTAGGTCGACCATTTCGTTTTTAACGAGCTGCAATCCCAGACGGACTGCAAACAGATCATCGTCGTAGCCTTGGTATAGCACCAAAAGCCTGTATCGTCCGCTATCTGCAGGTTTGAATTGCACGGTAGCGTTCACGTGCTCGACATTGCTCTTTCCTGTCATGGTTGGGCTTAGTTGTTGAGGCTGTCGTCCATGAACGGGCGAGTCTGCCGTGGCGGTACCCGGTCCGGAGAGGACACTAGGGTCGATGAACACGGCGACGTGACACGCTCGACGTGCTTGATCAAACATCTGGCTCACAAGCGCCCCAAACTCCTTGTTTGCGAGCGGGTCGCCAGGCTTATCGTCGAAAATATGTGCATACTCGGACATGGACCCGGTTTCAGACCAGGGGATGATGATCAAATCGGACCGCAGGTCCTGCGCGCGAGACAGGAGCGTGCTTGAGAAAGAGTGCTCCGGTACAACCGCAATCTGCCCGGTAACGGCGATGTCGCGAGTGTGCCCAAATGTACCAAAGGCTTTGATGACGGGGTCTCGACCAGCAAACTCTTCAATCTCGGTAACACGCATCACGCTGGACCCGCGCTCCGTGAGTTCCATGAGGCGTAAGGCGTGCATCTGGAGGGGTCGCCGAAGGGTTACCAATGAGGCCATGGCTTGCGTGTTTTGCGTGACTTCTCGGTCTTTGGCCCAGGGCTGGTTGTTGGCCTGTGGCGGAAGGCCATCAAGCTCGTCCCGCTTGTGAGCGAAAAGAGAGACCAGAGTGAACAAGCTTGGGAGACCGTCCAAGCGAAGGTATACGAGGACTCTCCGTGCCACAACGGTCTTAGCCAATGTGTCAGCTTCGCTGCTGTCGTCGTGGTCGCCGTCGTGATGGAGTGGGTTTCCATCCCAGTCAATCTTGCCTTGCTTCCACAATTCCAATTTCTGCTGGTACCAAGGGGGATACAGCCATGTTGTCAACGGTGTCGTGGCGAAGGTGGTGACAAGAGCCATGACGACAAAAATGGTAAACGTTCGAGTGGTCAGAATTTTGGCTTGTAGACCAATGTTCAACACGATCAGCTCCACCAGCCCTTTGCACGACATGAGACAGCCAATGGTGAGGGACTCCCGCCAGACAAGACCGTTCAGCCGCGATGCCAATGTACCACCAACAATCTTCCCAAAAAATGCGATTGCACACACACCAACCACGTATGCCCAGGTGATCCCGTTGTCGAGAAGGCCTAGATTCGTGCTGAGCCCGGACAGCGCGAAGTACAAGGGAAGAAACAATACGCTGACAAGATCCTCGAGTTTCTCTGTGAGCTTGACCGCAAATCCGCCTTCGTGTGGTGCCATCAGGCCAATAATGAAAGCCCCGAAGATAGGATGGATCCCAATGATTCCAGTAAAGAAGGCCGAGGCAAGGACGAGCAGAACCGTCAAGGCAACAATAGACTGGGTTGGACCATTGGCAAGACTTCCAGTCCTTCTGAGAAGGTAAATGAAGCAGGGCCTGACGGCGAAGGTCACGAATAGGATGTATCCGATAGCGACAAGCAGAATCCACAGTGCGGTGAGCCCGGCGCCAGAGTTGACGAGGGCAACGCAAAGAGCAAGCAGAACCCACCCGACGACATCGTTCCCGACCCCAGCCGAGAGGACAATCACCCCGACAGGAGTGCTAAGCAGCTTCAGGGATGTCAAGATACGACAGAGGACGGGAAACGCCTGCATATGGTCAGCGGGACAAGAGAAAGGGATGGGCTTTTCAAACGCACCGTGATCGCCATAGCCACACCGATGAAAAGCATATACACTCCAAAGCTGATAGGAGCCACGTCGGAATCATTCCTGAACTCGTTGTACAGGCCCCAAGCAATCGCCGCGCCGAGACCAAAGGGCAAAGCCATTCCAGCAGCCCCGACACTTAAGGCGATCCGCCAATTCCTCACAAGAAATCGCAAGTCCACCTCTAATCCGACCAGGAACAGAAAAAGGACCAATCCCAGGTTCGCAGCCAGAGAGAAGGCGGGCATTGATGCTGTTGGGAAGATATGCTTCGTAAAGCCTGGTATTCTGCCCATGATCGATGGTCCTAATATGATTCCGGTAATGACTTCTGCGATGACTCTGGGCTGTCGGAGGTATGCGAGAGGGATGTGAATGATCCGAGTGAGAATAATGACAATGCTGGCCTGGATGACAAACAGGGTGAGAGGGTTTTTGGGGTCATATTGAGTCGGATTGACATGCTCGAAGACGCCGCCCTGGGGAGTTGCTCGGACAGTACTGGCGCTAGGGGAGGTTGTCGCCTGGAGGGTTTTCGTGATGACTTCGGTCACAGTTGCGGTAGCCATTGCAGCAACTATTCCAGCAGCGCCGCTGGGAAGGGCAAAGTGTGTTTAATGAAAGGCAGTCGAGAAGCGGGCGGAGATCTTGTGGAGGAATTTTGGCATGGAGTATATAATATGGGATGGATCAGTCGGTCAGATCCGTGTTGGTCAGATGGTGCAAGTCGGTTTAGACTCTTGAGGGACCCTGAGAACCCGTCTGATGTTGGTACAGGGTTTCGGGGACAAGGTCAGACGTCGCTGAGCAAGGATATCAGAGGCAGCAGACAGGCTGATCCAGGCCAGATTGGACACCTCTTCTTGTCTCTTGTCGGTGAGCAGGTTAATACGAGGCCACACTGTCGGCTCAGATGACAATCGCGTCAACCAATCGACCCTGTTCTCATTCCTGGTAGACGACTGCGTTGGTTGGCTGGTGCGTGTATGTGGTTGCGGAGGAGATTCTGGGCATTCAAACGGCGGTTGAAGAATGAGAGGACTGAGGAGGCCTTGGCCCTTGCTCAGCACCTGCAGAAGAAATCCTGTTGCCTAATAAGAGTCGATGAGGGAGTTCAAGGTTCTCTCTCCACCTGACGGCCATCAGCCCAGACCGCCGCGCTCCCTCTCAGAGACGGCGCGAGAGACTAGGGGACCTTGGAGCAAAGCACCAGTCCCTTCAAGTTTCTCCACACGGAGAGCGCCGCAGACGACAACTGATCTCGCCAAGGAGACTGAGAGCTTCCCTGGGCTGCTGTGAAAGCCGAAGCGCATAGCAATCAATGCTGAGGACTCTTCGTCTGATTCTGCTGCTGCACAAGATCATCCTTGTTGTCTTTCTGCCCGCGTCGTGCACAAGCCATATTAGAGACGACAACAGGGGGTCTGTTGAGATGTCACAGTCCTCTTCATCGGCTCCGGGCTCATGCCATCCACGAGACGAGGCCCTCGAACAACTTGACCAATATGATCAATGCATCCGTCTACTTCTGTCATGAGGTGTCATGCGATGTGTGTTGAATCATCTTGAGTATTGAAAGCGGCTAAGCATGAACATATTCCATTCCCATGGCTAGCATCGACGTTGTTCTTCAACGCCTACCAGCGAGAACATCGCGGTTATATATATATACATCGCTAAAGGTGCTTCATACCAAACATGTCGAAGTAGGCCAGAACAGCCAATATATACAACAATCAGGTGCCGTTGCCTGATTCAGCGATGGCGTCTTGACTTATGTGCCAGCGGACTGGCAGTCGACGGAAACGCAGAGGGCCGTAGGGAGGGCGGCCCAGGTCGTTTGGGCGTCTGCAGACAATATACACAGGTGTATTGTTCCGGAAGGCGTCGGTTGTCGATACCTACGCAGGTGCTGTGCAACCATTTGGTGCATGAATCACTGGGGTGGTACATCAGTAAACGAGACTTCTGCGAATCAAGGCCAGGAACGGCCGACATACCATCGAACTATGGGCACCGACCCATCCAAAATGGAAGAGTTGCACACACACCGCATACTCATACTACTCGCGAAGCCCTCCCTGTCACTGCTCGGAGTCGCCAAATCCGGGTCGGTAATCGTAGTTGGGGAGGCGTTGTACATTGCATAGTGTCCTTGCTGTAAGGGTGGCGAGGAGTGTATATGTCCAGGGTTGGCACCGTCCCCCTGCGTAGAAGTCGACCTTGATCGATCTTGGATGATGGCTCGCAGGGCAAGCTGGGCATTCCCAAGAGGCTGGTCTTCGATCACAGTATCAGGCTCTAGGCCCGATCCTAGCAGAGGGCGCTTGCGTCGGCCCCCTTGGTGCCCCTCCGAACCCCTTGTATTTGAAAAACTGGATGCAGAGCCGTTGCAGGACGACTGGATTGCAGAATTGACGGAAGCCACTGTCGAATGCGAACTGGTCTTTGAATGGCTATATGACCTGCGTAGCCCAACTTGCGTCTGAAAAGAAAGCTGACCGTCGTCAGGAAAGCCGAACGAGTTGTCCTGGCTATGCAAAACCGGAAAGTCTGTCTCATCAAATGACCCGGGCTCGCTGGAGGACACCCCACCCATGTCCATATCGTGGGAGTCGTCTCTGACAATCATTTTGGCTACGCCATCTTTATCGATGGCGAGCGACAAGGACCCACGTTTTGCATTTGAATTACGACTCGTGCTGAGCGTCCGTGATATGGGATCAGGATTCGTCTTCAGTGGTGATGATCGTCCAGGCCGGTGCGGCCTCCTCTGATCCAGCGTCATCGGCGAGTTTCTACCCCCCGTAGTAGTTTGTGTTTGTGGCCTGGACGTTCGTTCGCTCCGTACGCCAGTATGGGTCAGACTCCTTTTGAGGCCAGGCCGAGTGTCCCTTCTGGGAGAAACAGGTCGTCTCAAAGCCTCCATCACGGACCGAGTGATCGACGGCTGTTGTATGTCCCCCAAGCGCAGCCGCTTAATCTCTTGTTCCCGCCGTGAGTCTTCGATCTGATGTGCGTAAGCTGGTCTTTCGAGAACCATGTTATATGCAAACCCATTAGAATATTGGTCGACGGCACCGAACCGGCGGGCTGGCGAACTAAGAAACATATTGGGGTTTTCAGCATGTGGAGGAGGCAATCGAGGCGATGTCGTGAAAGGGGCAGGGAATGCCGGGCCATTAAGATGTGGATAGGCTGTCGAATGAGGCATAACTGGAAGTTCGTAAGGTTGTTCTTCCATAAGGGTTGCGTGAGGAGCGTAGCTCGGCACCACCGTGGATGACGAGGCGAACGAGGAGCCCAAGGCGGACGGGCTGAACTGAAAGGGATCCGGGTACTGCTGTGGTAGGAATTGCTCCTCATATGCGGCGTTCGAAGGGTCCCAGAACACTCTTTGACCGGGGTAGACGGGGGCGGTAGCTGGTCCGAAATACTGATGGGCGTAGACGTCTGGGGAGAGTTGTAGATTTGGAAAAAGACCTGGGGATTGTTGCATGACTCTGCTGGGTGTTTCAGGAGGGCCCATGACAGGCCTTTGGTTTGCAGACATCATGAATGCCTAATTCCTCGTAAGGGAGAACAGGAATTCTGCCGTTGCTTCTCAGCTCAAGCCAGCCTGCGAAGGTAGGTTGTCCACCTCTTTGACAACAATAGTCGTCCCAGCCAGTCTCCAGGTATAGTCACCGCGAGGGAGAGGATACATGAAAGATGGGATCCTTCGAACCGACTTTCTGCAAAATGTCCAGTCTCTGGTGATGGCCACGAGGTATGTTTTTCTTCCCAAATTCTTCCCTCCTCCTTGACGTTGTGGTTCACCCCCTCTTCTGGGCCTTCCCGGCGATACTTGTGTGAGGAGCGGGGAATATCGAGAGGAGAGTGGTTTCGTCTTTGTCGGTCGGTTCTGGGAGAATATTGTTCAACGTCCAACTTGACCTGTCTTAACTGTCTCTGCACATCTCTTTAGCACAGCTTATCTGGTAGACAGAGCAACAATAATTTTCGGGTCTGGGATTCCATACTCTCTGACCAGGATCCACCAAAAGCGTCCCACTTCGGAGGAGGTGACAGCATCCAGATTCATAAGTCGAACGCTGCTACCAGTGCCTAGTTATTCAAGGCCCTCGCTTTGGGAAGACAGGTATCGGCTGCGTGCTTCGCAGGCTCTGCCAGGGAAGGTAGGTCCGGGAGCAGACGTCTCTTGGGCCTGCTAATGCATGAGGTCTGTTCTTGGGATCCGGAATGCCACAGGGAAGGAATATGGTCTAGGAAGGGCCACTGATGTTTTTGACAGCGAAAATCGAATATGGTGCATTCTTTCAGACGTCTACTTCCATCCCTTTTGACCCAGCTGGAGGCTTTTCAGAGCCCTCCTTAGCCCTGGACGTCAGCAGCATGATTGGCCGGCGGAAAGATGCCATGAGTTTGTAGAGAAGCGGAAAAGGCTAAGCGATGTTGTATGGACTGCCTGCGTGTCTGACGACGACAAGCGACAAGGGCGGGCTAGCCCCGGGCATTTTAGGCCGTCTGGTACAGTGTTGAGTTAGGCCCGATGAGGTTGACATGCAGGTGAATGGCTGGCATTGTGGAGGAAGTTTTACGAGAAAAAGGCGGCTCAAGCCCGATGGTGGCCTGAATTGGCAGAGCAGTGGATAGGAAACATCAACTGGCATACGATGGACGAGGGGATGCCGCTCGTAGAAAAGCAATGGCGGTGGAGCTCAACTTGAAGGGGAGCATAGCTGAACGTTGAAGTTATCTAGCTCGCAGATTTAGGGGTTCAGCGCCCTGTCTGGCAGGTGTGGTGCCTGCGCTGGTGTCCTGCGGTGGTCTGCCTGCGTCCTGGCTAAAGAAACTTTTGACCCTCGCAGCGCCCGGAGCACCAAACAGACCCTACTGTACCTCCACCTTTCAGGTACCGGTAGGTTGCCCCTTCTTGCGTATACGGCACCAACAGAGCTCATCGAGTACTCTTCAATTCAAGTTGTTGAAACACCATTCATCTCACTACCTACCTAGGTACCTACGCAATTAATACTTGACCCCTGGAACCTTGAACACTACCTACAATAATGTACATGCCTTCCAGCGCCGCTCGCTAAAATTCCCCCAACTTTTTTCCATCCTCCTCCGATTGTGGCTTTGTTCTAATTTCCAAGCTGTGGAGGTCATCGCGCCGATCGCAATGCTATCGATCTGGCCGTCCAGGGTGTTCTTGATGGTGTTATTGATGCCTCGAAGTGCGGAAACCTTTCCCACTGTCTGGCCTGGATATCCTCGCTTGATCCAACCCACAACTTAGCAAGAGCCTGCAGTGACACAATATGTGGCCTCAGAACACTAGGCTATTGCATCAAGGACGAACGACTACTACGTACTAGCATTTGGCCCATCGCATGTGGTTCCTGAATCATGAAGGGGAGGTTCGAGGGTCTCGGTGTTAGTCAGTCTTCGCTTGCACCACCGGCACACCACCTATGCCACAGTGCGTCCACGATTAGCGAATAACAGGGCTTAGGCTCCACCGTTGACCACCATCCTGGCGTCCCGGGGCTCCCAAAGAACCTTGGGGTTGAGCGGTCTCTGTAGTGTTAGTGGCGTCCGCCGTCCTCCTCATACCCTCGGCCTCGGGCTGTGTTCGTTGCAGTGCTACTCCTAGTCTCCCGGCCTCGACGGCATCCTGGTGAACATGTGGCTCCCCACACCCTCTCGACAGCTTACTATCCTATCCCCTCCGCGCCGGTGGACAATGCATCGAAAGATAACAGGGTCATCTGCACGCTTAGCGAGAGGCGGTTTCAAAAGGTCGGGGTTTTCTGCGACACGGGAAGAAAGGGCATGGACTGTACCAAATTCACATCTCAAAGTTACCTATGGTCGTCCAAGTGTACGAAGGACCCTATAATTTCATTGTGGTAATTGCAGAAGTGCTCCTTTCACAAATCACTCTTACCCATGCTTCGTACTACACTGCATGAACATCCCGTTGTCAGACATGGTGGGCCGGACTCGAGGGACCCGGAATTCAAGATAAGATGCCGTCCGTCCTGATTGCCTAGGGCCATCAAGACGGCAAACGGCATGCTCCTTGATCTGGGTTCGTCCGACATTCAGCGGGAGAGGTTACTCTGAGGTTGAAGTCGCTTGATGGCCTCCCACAACAGGCTGAAGAGACCAGGTTCCCTTGTGATATTTTTGTTCAAGGTACATGCCCTCTTCTGTACTTCTAGTCATTCCAGATTGTGTACAGAGTAGAGCTTTCACGGCGAGGCAGACAAGACTTTCATCGCAGGCAAACACAGACCCGCTTGCTCCGTTTCCGCAGCCCATGTCTGCGATGACGGAGAGGTGCCGAAGCTAGTTCAGGGACCATGCGAAGAGCCGGTCTCAATTTGACGGGGCAGCAATAATGACTACAAGTATTAGAGCTATGTTACCTCGTGGGAGTTCCATTGTGAGAGGCCTAGCAGCACTTCAATCTTCATCGGAGGCCTCTTCTTCCTCTTCGACGGGTTCGACGAGCAGATTTGCTGCTTTGCCGATTCTTTCCCCTACCGAGCCTCCCTTTTCCAAGTCGACCACAGTCCGCGGCATCGGGGAGACCAGTCGAAAGCCATACTCATGTTCATAACCGACTGGTTCCTCGACCTCTTCTCCGTTCGTGCCTGCGGCCTCTTTTGCCTTGACAACCTCGTAGCAGTCGACGAAAGCGTAGAGCTCATCTAGATCCGCTTCAGAGTGGAACTTCCGGATGATGCGCTCGCCCGATGCCATGCGGATACTGACTCGTATGGCATCTTTGACCTCAGGCCCGGGCTCCTTCGGTAGTGACTGGGCACGCCAATGTCTCCACTGAGCAATATTCGCTCTTCTCTTTTCTAGAGCCATCGCTCGCTCTTGTGCCTCCTTCTCCGCTCGCGCTGCTGCCTCCGCCTCTTCTCGTCTTCGACGAGCGCGTTCGCGATCCTGAGCCAGGGAGCGTTCATAAGCCGAATCTTGCTCTTGACGCAAATTTCGCGAGGCCTGTTGCTCAGCACGTTGAGCTCGGGTGGCAGCCAACTGTGCTTGGTGTGCCGTCATGGCTGTTCCGAGTTTTGCGACGAGTTCTGACACAGGCATGGGCCCGGACGCTCGCAGAACAACCGTCATGGCCGCAGAGCCGGAATCATTCGTCTGACAGATCAGACCGACGAAGGGAAACTTCGTACATTGCAAACTGGAAGACACCTGGTAGGCTTCAGCGTCCCGGACATTGCCTCCCCAAAGTAAAAGTTCGTCTTTGTGGGAATCCAGAAATGTTTTCAACTGGCCCGAAAGAAGCGTTTCCTGCACCCAACCAGTATTTTCATCGTGACTCGGGGAAAGTAGGACGACAAGGAGAAACTTGAAATTCTTTTTCGCGTCGTCAAGTGTCAGATTGAACCCCGTTTCAGCGAATGGTAGAGAGTTGTCTCCATATTCTTCGCTGAACTCCCGAATGAACCTTCTTGCGGTTTCGGCCGGCGGAAGAGCTCTCCGTACAGGCCTCGACTGCTGGTATATCAGACGCTGAAATAGTCTTGACACAAACGAGGGTACAAGAAACCCCAGTGGAGACAACACCGTGCTCAGCACCCGGTACATAATGTTGAATGGAGTAAAGAGTATCGAGAGCAGGAATGAAGGGTGATATTGCCTTTCATTTGCTGCGCTCGTGTCAACCCTTTCCACGATATCTTCCGGATCTTGACGGAGGGGGACCGATCGCACCGACGAGACGAGGGATTCAAATTGGAGGTTCGCAGTCTGTCGGGCAGAAGTGGGAGGGAGGGCAGAACGAGCTTCTGCCAAAGGATCGGTGGCTGGCTCGCCGTCAAAGAAGCGGGCGATGGCAATCTGGACGTTCCATTCGCATCTCTGTAGGAGAGGGATAGCGGCGATAGGGTCTTGATCTGTCACCGCCGTGTAGGTCTGCAGCGCCTCCTGTTGCGCAGGATTCAGTTGTGAGATGTCTGGAGAGGACATGATCGACTTCGTTCGCAAGGTAGAGTTCGCTGGAGGCCGGACGACGGTGTTATCGGTTAGAGAGAGAATACATGTCCAGAGTGCTGCCTGCTTCTGCCTTATTAGGCGGTAGATCACGGTTGCAGCTTCAGAGACGGAGTTGCTGAGGAGCAATATATGAGCGCTTCAGGTTTGATCCACGGATCGATGTCATACTAGCATGCACCCTTCAAACGTAGAGATGAAGTGGGTATAATATATGAGTATGACCGGCGGATGGACTGCGGGAGACGCGAATCGCGGGATTACACTGAATAATGAGTTGCGGCGCCGCTTAGACCATCTGTCCCGCCATCTGCCATCTGGTTGCCCGTATCATCTACACCTCGACGCTGACCCTGACTTCAATTCATTTACCTTCTCGTCTCGTCGCAGGCGCCCCAGCGCTCCAACATCATCCGCACTCTCATCAAATTTCTTATTTTTGTGCCATTTTGGATATCTCTTAACCGTCATGCGCATTCCCTCGCTTACTATTATACTGTGAACTCCAGGCGTCCACCTCGAAGCCATTCTCTTCGCACATCTCGCCGCCCGACGAGCTCCTAGTATGCGGTAATCGCCCTTGTCTCGCGGCATTGCTATGAAGCGGACGAAGTCTTTTGCCATGTACAAAACCTCTCCGTGAACGATTATGGCCGCAGCTCTCAAGAACAATGTCGAAGACACAAAGCACGCAGCTTTGTCCCCTCGACTCAAGGGTCGGGGTACGTGGACTCCGCTGGACGAACAAGTCGCCAGAATCATTTCCATTCTGCGCATTCTGGCTCACTGAAGAGGATACGTGTTGCTGATTCGTGCTTGACGTTAGAAAATGCGAAGGACACACTGTGCCGCAACGTAACCATTTACGGGAAATGTCGATACGAGGATAAGGGTAGACCATCTCAGATCGCTTGGGTTGAGACAACTGTGACTGAAGGCATATAGGCTGTGCTTTCAATCACAATATAGAAAGATCCACCTCCGAGAGTGGACAAAGCGACAGGTATAACAACTGAACCACAAATCTGAGTGTTTGCTGATGTCCAGTCAGTCAGTCCAAAAAGACACTCAATGTCGACTCTCCCAGTTTCACTCCTTCCTTCTTGTCTCCGAATGGCGCAAATCCCTCCGGCAAGCCGTCCGCCGGCATCTCCCCAAAGGCGGCAAGCGCAGCTCCCTTCATGCCCAAGGCCATCATTTCCCGTAAGTCGACGTGGAGGATTCCAGATACACATGGTGAAACAGACGGCTTAGAGTTCATGACAGGATCATCAAATGCAACACCCCTTCGGCAAGATGCACGAACGCCAGATTGGGCTCTCGCGGACGTGCAGGAGTTTGTCCCCAGGCGGGCTCAAGAATCAGCGCTGGTGAGTGGGTGGGCGATACAAAGCAATGGGCCCTTTACGGAGTCTTTCACTGGTCTGTGACTTTCTGACCAAGTCTTCCTCCAGACGAATGAAAACGAAATTCCTGTCACGCACAATTTTGAAACATTTCAACCAGGGCCTGCCCCCAATCCATACCTCGATCATGGTATGAATGGAGCCGCCTTCTTTCAAAGCAACACGGGCTTCCAGCTCCCGGTACAGTATTCCCGACCGGTGCAATTGCTATGTTACTGATAGAACCAGGTGCAATATCATCAGTATGCGCCCATCGGGCATTACAGCAGCAACCTTGCCCCCTATCAGCGCACAGTACACGACCTGTTCATCCCCAATGATCTACGCGAAGAAATCCAAAAACAACTTGCCGCAACCCTCCAAACTCTACCTAGTATGTGTCTTCGAGATCTGCCGTTGAGTAAGACAAACGACTAATGTGCCTTAGACTCTCAGCTGCCCAGCCACATTGAAAGTTATCATTCTCTAGTACCACTTGACACTAATCAGAAAAGCTCGGCAATCTTTGGAGGCTACACGTCGTGGGTATACAAAGCCCAATCCAGCACCAATGGCCACTACTATGCTCTTCGCCGAATTGAAGGTGAGGGGACTCCTGGAATGCAAAATACCCTTGTTCTAACGCATCAGGCTTCCGTCTAACGAACGAACTCGCCATTCGCTCAGGGCAAGCTTGGAAGAATCTGATCAATGCCAGTGTTGTTCGGGTGGTGGATATTTTCACAAACCGCGGATTCGGCGACAGCTCTCTTTTCATTGTGACAGAATATCACCCTCTGTCCAAAACTCTGGCAGAGCACCACCACATAGGCCAGAATTGGCAACGGCCTGCCCGGTCGAGCAAAGACCAAGTTGCAGAACCAGTCCTGTGGAGCTACATCGTGCAAATTGCCTCGGCTCTCAAAACAATCCACAGCAGTGGCCTTGCTGCGCGTGTGCTCGATCCCAGTAAAATTCTGGTGACTGGGAAGAACCGAATCCGACTCAACGGGTGCGGGGTCCTGGACATTATCCAGTTTGATGGCAACAGCGCCGTCCCCCTGGCCCAATTACAGAGGCAGGATCTGGTGAACTTCGCTCTGGTCATTCTCTCTGTCGGCTCCGGAACAGCAGACGCTGGAACTAACTTCGCGCGGAGCATGGATATGTTTAAGAGATTCTACAAGCCCGAGCTCCAGAACACTGTGGTGTGGCTCTACTCGGCCATGCAGAACCAAGACAAGACGATTGAGCAGTTTGTGACGTTGATCTCCAACCAGATGATCACGGCCTTCAATGCCGCCCTGCACACAGATGACACCCTGTACTCCGAGTTAAGCCGCGAAGTCGAGAACGCCCGGCTGGTGCGCCTGATGGCGAAGTTGAATTTCATCAATGAGCGCCCGGAGTATGAACACGACCGAGCGTGGTCGGAGAATGGAGAGAGGTATTACCTGAAACTGTTCCGGGATTACGTCTTTCATCAGGTGGACGCCCAGAGCCGGCCGGTGGTCGACCTTGGTCATGTCCTCACCTGCTTAAACAAGCTGGATGCGGGCACGGACGAACGGATCACACTCATCAGTCGCGACGAGCAGAGCTGTTTCATTGTCAGCTACCGAGAGTTGAAGAAGGGCGTAGAATCAGCCTTCCAGGATCTTTTAAAGAGGAGTGGGCCGCTACGTTAGTATCAGAAAGCCTATCGCGGACGGGGTGTGCGAGGGGCTAGAAGAGTCCATGGTCGGAACTGAAGGATTGTGGTCTATTGACTGGCGGTGACTGAGCCATCCTGAGAGGTGCGTGGCTAGGCCCAAGGCGCGCCACGTCACTGGATGACTCGCAGGCAGGTTTCATGGTGGAAAAGCCAGGATCTACAGATACTTGAATATAGACCCAAGAGAAAGGCCCGACAAAAAAAATCTGAAATCCCGTTACAAATCCTGTGCAGGCCGTCCGACAGCGTAGTCCTTTGACCCGGCACGGTTTGCAGCGCCGGCAGGCTGCGGCTTGGACCGTATAGAGACGCATCCTGACCAAGTTGGCTCGCCTCTGGGCAATACTTGACGTTGTGGGTGGTGGCATTTCCGAGTGGCCGAGAAGAATCGGCGTCCTGGCCGAGGCAGGCAGGCCAATCCTCAGGAAAAGCGGCCATGGCGAGCTGGGCGATCCTCAGCTTTGAGATGACAGATGAGGTACAGCAGGGATTCTATTCCTCTGCTGGCTGCTGGAAAGGATTTTCTATCTCCTCGCTTCCATCGACGGGAGAAATCAAGACGAGCAGCGTTCCGCGGGCCACAACCAGTCCCAGCGGCCGGGTGGTCTCGTTCCCTTCATCATCTGCTCGTTTTTGGTCAGTCGACTATCCTTTTGAGTTGGGAGCCTCTGCGGCGTAGAAAGGGCTCACCTCTCATGGTCTCTTTGACATCATCCAGAACCAAGTTCATCAATTGGTCATAGCCTTTAAGAGTGCCGATGACTGTTGGGTTTTCCAACGCGCAAAAAGTCAGCTCCCTCTTTCTCATAATTTTTCATGACCGGCGGTCAAGTGGACAATTGGGCAAAACATACCTTCTCTGCCACCATTGAATTTGACATTGATCTGCTTGTCGACGTATTTGGTCAGGTCGAGGATGTTTTCCTTCTTGGGCTTCTCGTGCGACTGGTTGGACTGGTAAGAGGCTCCGCCACCGCCTCGACCTCCGCCGCCGCCTCTACCGCCGCGGTTTCCGCCATGGCCTCCTCCACGTCCGCCTCCTCGAAAATGACCTCGTTCGGACATCACTATTCCCGTACTAGGTCTTTGTTGCTTCGTTCGGAGGTAGTTGATTGCCTGGGGTATGAGCTTCAAGTTTCGATGGTTTGTCGTTAGGTTAGGTTGGGTTAGGTTTAGTGTGGGAGTCGGGGATTTGCCCGCGGGAACGACGCCAAAATAAAAAAAGGCTAGACGTTATTCTTATTGGTGGGTTTGGTGTAGTATGTCGCGCCCGTGGTCGGAGAGGAAAGTGAGTTGACGTCGGCAGGGGCTTGACCAGTCAGAGGTGACGAGCGGCCGCTGGCTTCAACAAATGTTTCCCCTCAAGACGCTCGGAGAGCTTTTTTGTGTAGGAGGGGCCCGTTGGAAGAATTGCCCAACTGGAGAGGATCAAATTATGCTGCAGGCAGCAGCGAGTGGTCAGTCACTGTTAGGGGCTGCAGGGTGGGAGGATCGAAGCAACGGACGGTTGGGTTGGAGATGAGGAGGGACGGGAGACAGGCGATGAATGGGCGTAGCTAGTAGGCTGCAGCTTTGAGTTTCCGCCGAACGCGCTTTGGATTGTGGGCTGATCATTGGGCGGAGCGCCGCCCTGGGATGGTGGCACAGACTGCATCCCAGGCGCTTTCAGGCACTTTCCGAGCACCCTTCGAACTCGAGGTGAGAAAATGAAGAGGTAAGGTGCTATGTTCAACGATAATCCCTAAGAACTTGAAGCCCGCATAGCTTTCGTGTTCGATGGCTACTGATAGGCCATATCTGGACTGTGAATAGAGCAGGCTGAATGATAATTCACTCCCCCAAGGTACACCTATCTGACTACTATTAGCTTCCCGCCCCTCATACATCGGAAGCCTGTTGAGCTCTGAACGCTGCACACTGAACACCGAGCCGCTTATGACAGGCTCCAGACCTTTACTAGGATGCTAGCACAGCGGTCATTTGGCGGGCATGTAGCGCGTGAGTGCGTTAAGTGCTTGGGGAATGGTCGCCATGAACTTGAAGCAGCTGGCCGCAGCTCTCCTGCTAAAGACGCGGGAGGAGACGCAGCCATCGTGGTTTCTGCTGGAATCGAGCACACGGCTTCTCGTTTCCTCGCCCATCCATCCCGTCGAGCCGTGTAGTAATAATTATAGGGGGACCCTAACGACCTTCAGCCGTCTCGCCCGTGGCTGATTCCGTCTCCGCCGGCCAGCTGGCACCGACGCCCTTTGACTCGTGCAGTGCAGTGGTTGTCGTCCTCGAAGGCACTTGGGAGACGCCCACGATGCCTCATTACTCAACTGCGCGCTGCTGTCGACTACCCATACTACAGTAGCGCAAGTATTGGTTGTTCCATGCCGGAGCTGCCCCCATACTCATAGGATCCTTCTTCCCTTGCTTTTGCGCACCGTACTCTGTCTGTACTTGAAGCACCACACGGAGGGTTTCTCCGCTTAAGCAGTCCTCTCTACTGCCCTCCGAGTCCCGTGAGCTCGCACTCACATTCACGCTCGCTAGGTACAGCTACGACTAGGATTGGTGGCAGTTCTCGTCTCCTTGCGTGCGTCGGTGTGGTGTAAGGACCAGTAGGTCTCCTCTGCTCCAGGCTCTCAACGCTTCCCGTCCCTGACCATTCTTCTCAGCTCAACTTCCTGCCAATGTGAGGCGGCAACCATCACCACCACCACCACCGAACCACCACTCCGAGCCTCCTCTCACCCACCTCTCGCCCTGTCATTCGCCACTCCTCCACCCCCCGTCCGTCTTCAACTCTACCCTAGTCTCTCCGTCGGCCGACTTTCTGATCGTCCGCCCATCGTCCAAACCGCCATTCCTCCCCCTCCCTAATAAAGTCCGACGTTACTGCCACTCCTCGACATCTGCACCAAGCTTGTCTTTCTCCCCTTCTTCTCCTCCGCTTACTTCGACTGAAGGTCTTACACATACATTCTCTATTCGCTTGCGGTGCTGCAGCTCCCACACAGCTCCTGCCTATTGTCGGGCGAGCTGTCAGGAACTGGTCCCAATAACCCCTCCTCAAACTCCTCCGCTCCCGTGTTCCACGCAACCAGGGCCTCGAGATCGAGCTCGGCATACGCAGCCCGAGCGCAGCCCAGCGCCGCGGCCTTCTCCCACTCACGACCACGTCCATGCAACATCCCAGGTGATGGAATCCCTCGCAACCATGACCACCGAGCATTCTTCCTCCCTCAAGCGGCCACGGTCTCCCACTGAACACAACCCGCTCCCCGCTGCAAAGGTCCCCAGAACCGCAACGAACCATTTACAGATCAATTACCTGGCTCGGCAGCATAAAGAAACCATCCCGCTGGTCACGGTCAACGATAAACTACCAGAAATAGCTCGGCTTCTCAGCGAATATGATGGAGTTATACAACGTCATGAAAGTATGGCCGGGAACTTGGGGGCATGTCCTCTCGGGCCTATCCTACTCAAGCGCTTTGAAAGGCTATTCGATGGACCTCCCAAAGTTTTAAAGTCGCACGCAAAAGACTCCAATGTCACCTGGTTGGACGTGGTAGAGTTCGCGCAGAACAACCCCAAACAGTTCAACCTGGAAAGAACTCGAAATGGCGTCAGGGTCTGCCAATTCTACACCAAGCAGTGTCGGGTGGAAATTTCGGAGGAAGATTTCGTTCTAATCGCCAGTGGTATGCCTCAGAAGCTCATTCCACCGCAGCCCATCCTGGAGGATGAAGAGAAGGAACTCGGAGTCATGGATTTGCTGGATCGAAACCTCGGCCAAGTCATCCAGCTTGCAGACCAAGGTAGGTTGCTAGCACTGGCTCCTTTGGACATCAAGTTGACTATCTTGTAGTTTCCGGTCGAGCTCGTCAATTGATCCATAAAATGAAGAATCGACGGACAGCCATCTTAAGTCGGCGTGAGCAAGAGGTGGAGTCGTTGAGGAGAAACAATCTCGCACCAGAGGGGCCCTCCATGTCACCCGCCGAAACGAATGGAATACACACTGGAAAGCCTCTTAAAAGCATTGAGGTGTCCCAGTCGCCTCCGGTTGGATTTACTGCCGTCAACCTGAAACCGCCCGGTGCAGCAGTTTCAGAGTCACGGCCCTCACTAGATGCCGCCGATGGTGTAAGACGCCAAGGGGAGGATACATACGGCACACCAAATGCGGGAAATGTCACGATCATCAATGGCAAATCAGTCAAGGACGCCTCGCCTTCGGTTCGCGCCGAGATGATGAAGAAGTTCCTGACCCCGGGTGAGCGTGAAGCTGGATTGGATGAGGATGCGGTGCGGCGGTCATCCGTAGGCACCGCTCGGACGAATGCCATGCAAGCAGCATCGGCGGAGAAGGCTCGGTCTGGCTCAATTGAAGATCCCTCAGGTGGTGCTCCGGGTGGCAGGAACCCGCCAAGCGTGGCCATTCCGAGCACTCCGGCATCTCTGATTCCTCATGTGAAACCGTCTACATTCGAGAGGGACGATGGCGGACCGTTCAAGGCGGAAATGGTACGACGAATGGACAGTATGTGGAAAGGCGAACGGATAGTCCCTCCGTGTGATCGCTGTCGAAGATTGCATATGGATTGTCTGAAGAATCTCACAGCATGTATGGGCTGTACTAAGAAGCATGCCAAATGTTCATGGAAAGAAGTCAAGGCCCACGAACTGCAAATGAGCGCACAATCACCTTCACCGGATAGGGACGTGGCTACGGCGTCCGGGCCGGACACGACCAACATACCACCACTGTCTGCTGATTCCACCATCGAGGTTTCCCAGCCGTCAGATCAGTCGGCCGGCTCCGCCAGCATCGCGAGAGCTTCCTTGGACCTGGCGGGAGAAAGCAGCGACGCAGTTATGGACCGAGGAACGAGAGATTTCGAAGCGCGCAGGCCCAGTGAGCCGATATTGATGCGGACTTCATCAGCACGGTTTGATGTTCGACCCCCGCCCTTGACACAGCAGTTGCAAGATGCCGCGGAAGGTCGAGTGCCAGCCGGGCCGAACACGGTCCCCTCGTCAGTTCCGCCTGGTGGGAAGCGTTATTTCGAGGACAACGATGAAGAAGACCGACTGGAAGCATTGGCAGCTCGAGTGTTTCGCACGGCGTCCCAGAGCGGGCATCGGTCTTCTTAGATGAGGATTGCTTTGGCCACTAGCTTGCGGTTGGGAGTTCCATGGTGATGCGCACACCCACGCTGCCGCTGTAGATTCGGGATGGCTGTTCGTGGCAGTCACTAGGAGCACGTTGGTGCTTGACTTTGTTATGAAAGATCTATGGAGTACTGCGGTCGACATTGATTCATTGCAGGCAGACAGCGACTAGGGCATGCTGGAGTTGGAATTGTTTGCTGTTACGGCGTCCCTGGGCATGGAGGATGTGCTTGTTCATACGACAGATCTGGATGACAGGGAAGGAAAATGTATCCGCGCATTCGGGCTTGGAGGGTTTATTACTACTGACTGGCTGAGCAGCAGGACTACATTCCTCCTGCGACCAGTCCCTGAGGAACTGTTGCCATTGCAAAGAGAACTATTCCATCTTCCACCCTGAGAGGTTCCTTGCTGTTGCGCTGCAACCTACATGTAGGTACCTACCCAGGACCCAATTGTGCTTTGTTGGTACTATACTAGTAGTACATGTGAGATGCACTCACTGCACAACTTGGTAAACTGCTAATTTCGGTTATCGGCGGAATCAATTCCATGGGGAACGTGGAAGTGCGGACGAACCCCACCGGCGCCATCCGGGCGATGAATGAACGGAGGGGATTTTGTCATCGGCCCCTCGGAGTGTCCCCCGGAGCTGCCAGACTGCCCTCGATAATATGGGGAATTGAAGCTGCCTTTACCTATAGGTGCCTCCCTGAAGATACCTAGGTATCTTCCCAACCTAGGTACCTAGAGATGCCTTACGCAGTACCTTACCTGGTGTCCACTTCACTGTCCGGTGACACTGTCCTTTACAGAGTATATGCCTCAGGTGAGAGAGCTTGAGGCTCGTTCGTGAGCCCCGAGTGCATTTGCCGATGTGTCCCCCACCCCCCAGAATCAGTGCCGCCATTCGGATGAGGTCAGTCACCGAAACTCACTGCACTGCATCTACCGCTCGGTGAAAGCAACCCACCCATGGGCTTAGGAGGCCTCCATCTACCAACACCCACCTCTTGAAACTACTACTACAGAGGATTTCCTTCTAGCCTTCACCAGGGTTGGTTCTTTTCAATCCTTCCAAGTCCCTCGTCGTCACCTGCCGCTGCTTCGATTTACTCGCGCCATGATTCGTCTGTGACGTTCGAAAGCACTGTGTACCGTCCGTCGTCTTACCTACTACTGACTTGATCGATCTCGATCGTCCTTGTCACCGCAGTCGCATAGTTTGGTCCCGACGCCCTTCCCTTTTGAAGTTCGGCCTTCAGCCCCCCAGGAGAGAGTGAATAAGAGTACGCATACCCCAGATACAAGGTACCTTCCCCGAGTTAGCTAGGATGATATCTGAACGTGGTCTACATAGACAGACAGAATTTGTCTTCCGTTGTCCTGGGCTAACACGCTCACCAGCTTGGCGGAGTGACCTCTCCCGGAGAACTAGAAGTCAATACTTTCTGGGACGACTGACCGTCAAATCGAGCCTCATCCCGGCTCTCTCGTTTCCTCAAGTCGCCCGTCGGACCGACTTCCTCCTCAGACCGCAGTTCAACCACATACTGCCACCGCCAACATGGATCCCTCCCAAGTCACGATTCCACCGTTGATGGACCTGACCATTGATAATATCACTGAAAATGTCAACCTCATCAACTCGGCCAATCCAGACGCCCGTTTCAAATACGTTCTAGAGCGGTTGGTGCATCATCTGCACGACTTCGCCCGCGAGACCCGACTGAGTACACACGAATGGATGGCGGGAATACAATTCCTGACCAAAACGGGTCAGATTTGCAGTGACGTGCGGCAGGTAAGCAGGACCATTCTGGTCGATCTGAACAAGCTGGGCCATTCTGCCCTACCCTCTTCGCATTGGGGTGACAATGCTATCAAGTTCCGGTCGCGAATTCGGACTGACATAGGGCACATGGCTAGGAATTCATTCTTCTCTCGGACATTCTCGGTCTCTCTTTGCTTGTAGACAGCATCGATCACCCCAAACCCCCCAATAGTACTGAGGGAACGGTGCTCGGTCCCTTCCACACCCACGATGCCCACAGTCTGGGTCACGGCGAGTTAATGTCTCACGACGACAATGGCGATCCTCTTCTCGTGCTCTGCACCGTCAAAGATGTCAACGGCAAACCCGTCTCGGGAGTGAAGATCGACATTTGGGAAACCGACTCGTCAGGGCATTACGATGTTCAGCATGCCGGTCGCACAGAACCAGATGGCCGGTGTATTATGACGAGCGATGACAAGGGAGACTTCTGGTTCAAGGCCATCGTTCCCGTGCCGTATCCCATTCCACACGACGGGCCTGTCGGGCAGCTTTTGAAGACACTCCGCAGACATCCCATGAGACCAGCACACATGCATTTCATGTTTGACAAGGAAGGCTACGATCATTTGATTACGTGAGTGCACGACCATTTCTCTTCAGAGCTCCAAGTCTCAGCATGGGTAGTAGGACTGACCATTTTCGGCGTATTTAGGGCACTATACCTCCGAGGCGACCCGTATGAGACCTCGGACGCCGTCTTTGGTGTCAAGAACTCGCTCATCGTCGAATTGGGCAAGGTGGACAAAGCCACCGCGGAGAAGTACGGCGTGGACGAGGGCATTGCACTTCTGACGCACGATTTCGTCCTGGTCACCGATGAGGAGAGTAAAAGACTCAGAGAAGAAAACTCCCGGAAGGCCTTGGCGAAGTTGGGAAAGAAAGTCAAGATTGTCGAGGGATTGCCGGTACCGGATGTGGATTGAGAGCTCTCAGAGGTGTTGAGAAACTTGCACTTCATTGGCGTCCATCTGCAGAAACAGCAGCGAGCATGTGGTCTTTGGGGAGGCTAGCAGCAAGCCCAGATGGCTGTGGTGCCATTGATGTTTGTACGATTCACGGCAGACTGCTGGAACGCTCTCTAGAGATCGTTCTGGCTGTAGACAAATATCAGACAGATCTTGACAAGGCTGCGTTCCCCCGGTTGGCTCGTCAGCCGTGAAAAGTCGATTCCATCCCACAGTAAATATTCCACGACCCCTATTCCCAGTCTTCGGCATCGTCCCATGTCCCCCTGCTGGCCCTGGGTATCTTTCCTCTCCATTCATGGACACCTACCGACCAAGCGAATCGATAGATGAACAGATGTATAGATCTACCCGGGGCGCCAAACAGCAAGCATAGTCCAAGGAAGAGCCAGTGCATTTCCATTTCCATTTCCATCTCACTTCCAACAAAGAACCTCCTCCTGCACGATCGAAGCCCAAGCCTCATCACAACCTCCCCAAGCCTTCAAACCAGCCTTCATATCGTCAATCTCAGCCTTCCCACGCACGACCTGACGATCAAGCCACCCTGCCCCAACCTCCCCCTCCAGCCTCGCGACATGCACGTCGGCCCACCACCTCGCCTCGCCCTCCGGCCCAGCATAGCAATTCGCACCAGCGCCGACGAGCATTTTGCGCCTGTCAAACCCAGCCCGCCCGGCCCAAACATGCAGACTCCGCCCGGCCTGGAACCCGGCCGCGCCCGTCCCGCGCACCGCGGCGTCCACACACCTCACGTACGCATCGGTGCCCGGGTTCGCGGGCTCGAAGAGGAGCGCGACGGCCTCACGCATCGCCAGCACCCCGCGGCCATCGGGTTTCAAGATGCGATGGGCCTCCTTGACCACGCGCTCGGCGGCGGGGATGGGGATGTGCAGCAGCGTTTGGTGCGTGAAGACCACGTCGACGGAGCCGTCTGCGAAGGGGAGCTGGGCTGTGGTGATGTCGCCCACGCGGAACTCTAGGTTCGGGTACGTCGACTCCGGGTGGGCGGAGCCGGCTTGCGCGATGACCGCGGCGGAGGCGTCAATGCCGATCACCCTGCCGCGGGGCGGGACGTGGTTGCAGAATCCGCTGGTTATTGTGCCGGGACCGCAGCCTAGGTCGACCAGCGTGAAGGGGGAGTTTGAGTTGTCACTGGAGTTAGAATTCGAATGTCTACCTGAGTCGACAATGGAGGTTGAGTTTGCATTTGTGTTTGAGTCGGCATTTGAGGTTGAGGTCGAGGCTAACTTCTTCAAGTGTGGAAGTAGAAACGAGGCCGAGTTTGCCACGGTGCGCGATTGGTGCGATGCTAAGACGCTGGCACTGTGGCCTTGGGTGTAGACTGGCTCTGGTGATGGTGTTGTCGAAGCCATGATTGATTGTCGACAGCGTTGACAGACTCAGAGTTGATTGACTGGATAGGTTGGTCTATTGGTTTTTTTTTGTCTCGATTTTGTCTCGATTGGTTGAGTTGTTCAATCAAGTCCAGGCTTGATCGTCATCGAACCCAAGCAAGCTGAGGCTCGAAATGAGTAGTATACGTACTATACTACGTAGTAGGATGTAGGTACCTATCAAGGCCACGCACACCCGGGCCACGCATCGGATCTCTTTCCAAGCTGGACTCAAGTCGTTGGGGGATCTTACCAGACCAGTATAGTTGTAGGAAGAGGATAATGTACGTACGTGCCTGGATACCTATGCAAGACACTACCAACCACCTGTCCTTGTCCGTCACAGACTCTTTTTTCCTTTCTCCTTTTTCTGGATGCCTCGGAGACTGTCCGTGAGTCGTCAGGTTTCTGGTACGCGAGTTCCGTCCCGACAGGTCCGGCGTTGTAGCGATCTTGTTTGTATACATCTAAGTAGTTGCCCGTAGAAGAGCTAGCTAAGTTAGAATACTGCCGTCAGGCACTTTACTTAGTACACTCCAGGCCGCTGTCTTGTAGATTGACAGGACCGAGACATGTTATACCACTCGGTACTCATAATTCAACAAGGCTGCCAAATCAGGGGCTGCTGGCCCAAGCGAACTGCGAGGGAGCACACTACAGCGAGACCGATGAGTCTGTCAAGACAGAGTGAAGGATGAAGATGCGGCAGGAACAGAAAGAAGACCAGTGGGTGATCCGTGGACAGTCGTTGATCATTCTTTTCCCGTTGCCGCTGATACAAGAAACTATGTTCTTTCATATATGAAACAAATTATGTCCGAGTCCCGCCCCCGAGAACTTGAGAGCTCTTGCCCTCCCAGTCCGTATGATATGATGCATGCAAAACTGGTCAGATGATCATCTGGACAGCGTACTGAAGTCCACTCGATAATCAATCGCCCGCCCGCTCGTTCGCTGGCTCGCCCGTCCCCTCCACATTAACTGAGCCTGTTTGCTTCATGCCCATGGCATAATTAGTGGTGGAAAGCCTCGACGTCCATCAATTGTCCATCAACGGACCGCTTGGTTGCCGGAGGGCCAGGGTAAACGGAGACATTGCTTGTCGCGCACTGTCGGCCGAACGATTGGAGCCAGGCACCGTTGTCGAACTCGGCGTAGTTCTTGAGGACCTTGCCATCTGCAGGGTCGATAATCATGTAGTTGATGCCCGTCACAGGGAGGGCTTGAGGGTTGGAAAGCAGACGATATCTCCAGGTGATGCTGTTGCAGTCATGGAAGATGTTCAGCGTCGTAACGGTCACTTCGGGTTGTAGGACGCCTTGGCCGTAGTCGAAGGCGGCCTTGCTAGGGAAGGTGACTGATCCGAGCTGTAAAAAAAGAGTTAGCAAAGAGTCCTAACATAGTAAACACTTGCTCATTGAAGCGCTTCCAAACTTACCGGGAACCCGGCCATGAAGTTGATCGAGTCAGAGATATCGGTGAAGTTGTCGGACAGCGTAGCATCTGAAACATCCTGTCTGTAACCACTGCCAGCTGGGATGCCCTGGGCTGGATTACCAGCGTAGGAGGTGAACTCCAACAGTTGCGCGAAGTTGCCGGCAATCTGGCTAGCCTTGGCATCGTCGACCACACAGCTGGATGCTGGAGCAGAGCTAGTGGTGGTGGCGGTGGCGGTGGTCGAGCTGGTCGAGCTGCTGCTGACCACGGTGGTAGTCGAGCCGTTCCCTGCCGAACCGGAGCTGGTGACGGTGACGGTGACTGTTGAAGCGGTGATGTTGCCGGACACAGCAACCGTCTGGGTGACGGTGACTATTGAAGCAGTGATGGTGCCGGACACAGCAACCGTCTGGGTGACGGTGCTGGCAGCAGGGCATGTAGAGCCGGAGACAACAGTGGCGGTCGAACAGGCGGCGCCAGTGGGAGCAACGTATACCGTCTTGGTGGTAGTCGTTGGTGCAATCGTGGTGGTTTTGACCTCGGTGAATCCGAAGCATGCGCATGCGCTCGAATAGGCAGCGTCGTCGCAAGCACTGGCGTAGTTGGGAACCTCATTCGGGCAAACGGTCACGCTGGCGCGCTTCCAGAGGCCTGCATCCTTTCCGACTCCAGTCAAAGTCAGGGTTTCGGTGATGGCGGGAGGAGTAACGGTCGTGGCCAAAAAGCTGGCGCAGTGACCAGCTCGAAGGTGTCCGTCACCAAGAGCTGCCTTGCCCGTCACGGCGGCCAAGCACGCATTCGACTTGCAGTCGGCATACCCTCGTCGTTCGAGGGGGTTGGCAAAGGTGCCGCTGATCAACGCAGCCAGCGGCAGGGCGAGAGATAAATATTGCATAGTCGAGTCTGGTAAGTGTTTTTGTTGGACAAACGAGTGGCTAAGGTCAAAGGACCTTGACAGGAGAGCGAGCTCAAAGAGAAGAAAACGAGTGGATGACTGGAAATCCAATCAAGTGAACAAATGATGTTGATCCGAGCTGGGGAAAGACAAACAAGACCATCTGTCAGAAGAGGGCACGGCGTATGTTCTTATGTCAACCCTATTGATGGGCTCTGACGGGTCGAAGACACTATGGGGTCTTGGGAATCCAAGTTCCAGGTAGCCACCAGGACTGGCTCAAGTCTGGCGGACAATTGTGGAAAAGGTAAGCTAATTTCAACAAGCGAAACCCTGGCCCGGATGAGATGGCTAAAAGGAGTTGGGCCCTTGGCTCGATTTTACTCCATACCTATGTATCATTTGCCTTTTGTTCAGCTGAGACTCCTAGCATCCATCGACGGGGTCGTAGATTTGATGGCTGAAAGCCGGGACTTCATTTTATGGGTGACAACCGCCATCGGAATTCTGGGCCGCCTGTCAACATTGGACAACGTGGGAAAGGTTGAATTTCACCGGAACGACCGAGATGACGGCTGTCAGATTGGTCGGATGATAAAGATTTCACCGGAATCCGTCATGTATGCAGTTGATGATTGTAAGAATGGTTTCGAAACCCTTTGCACTCGTATGCCTGCTGCGGCCGAGGAGAGAGTCCCATCCGACACCCAAAGAACTCTTTCCTCTTGGTAGGCAGCCAAAGTGATCGCAAAAGTCAACAAGCAGTCGTTCAGGAGATGGCCGGTGAAGTGGACCGTCAATGGTGGTAATGGCCCGAAATGGATACACGCCAGGAGGAAGAGGTAGATCACCAACCAATCAACAGCTGCCCGGTTGTTTGAGGCTGACTCCGTCAAAAGTCCTTCCAACGATCATAGGACAATCTCCTGAACCCCTGCAAGCCACTGAACCATATACGGCCATGTCTTTCAGGGTTTCCCCAATTCTTGCAGCTGTGCCCGTGGCGGTGTAAGACCATGAGCCCGCGAGTGGCAGTGGCGGGTGGTTGGACTCTTCTGGACTTCTGGGCGTCAACCAGCACTGCAATTCTGCTTCCGCGCGCATGAAGTGCTGTTCATGTGTTGATTCTGTGGAGAGAGTCTCACAGGATAGTCATGCATGAACACTAGAGTCATGATGCAACAACAATTCCACCCACACATTACTGTTCCCGTCTATTGACCACTTCCGGCCCATCTTGTTTTAGGTTGGTCATCATTACCAAGCGTTGGAGATAGGTATTTGAAAGCAGTTGGCGGCCGATCCCGAATTCTGTGAAGGTCTTCTCAGGGTCAGGGGAAAGGGAAATTGGTTCTGGCTGGCGTGGCTGGCGCCAAGTAGTGGGCGCCAGTCGCTTGCAGGTCCGTTTCGTACTAGGAGTAGTTCCGGCCTCTCACCGGGATGAGGCAGGGTGTGGTTGGCGTAACAGTGTCCTGATTCGGGGCAGCGGTCAGAAGGATTCATGGTGTCAGCCCTCGAGATCATGGAATCCATTTTTTATGCTGGCTGCTTTTCGGCCTGGTAAGTCACTTGCCTGGTGCCTGCCAGTGTGGTACCTGCATCCACGCAAGACAGGGAAGCCGTATAGGGCCTAGCGTGGATTAGGATCAAGCAATTGCCAAGTCTGACAGCCAAGCCCCAGGCCGGCCAATGACATATCGCAAGGCTCGTATCTCTTGCTCCATCATCAAACTCGGTCTTTTTGTCCAATTTCCACCTTGTGGGCACCATTTGCAGCCTCCAAATCGAAAAACTCCACGATGAGCATATCTTTCCACCTTTCTGCTTTACTTCATACACCACAACCGAACTCCGGTCACACGTTCCCCGCGTCTCGATCCCATCGCTTCGCCCGACGACAGCCCTATGGTCCATTTTTAGACCCCGGCCAGAAGCGACCATAACGTCAGCACACCCAGATTTGTGAGGATCTCTCTCTTTTCTGCGTCAACGATCCGCGTGGTGGTATCATTGTCCAGGGCGGCTAGTGTTTGTTGTTGTGGACATTGGATACGAACGGCGAGAAGTCATCATTGCAGGCGCAGAATATACCCGGGAGATGTGTCCGTATTTGGAAGAGCCCCCTGATTCAGCCTTCAATCTCAAGGATCCTATAGTGCTTGATGGTAGGTCGAAGTTTGCTTGGGATCCTCTTTTGATGTCTCTTCATCTCCTCACTCTCTTTTGTTCATGCAGTGTATGATTTGCCTCAGCTCTATCAAAAACCTTCAGCGGCTACATTGCTCCGTACTATGGATCTCCTTTGTTGTGAGACGCCTACTTTCTCGAAAACCGATCGCGCTCGTCGAGTCGAGGTTGCTGAACAAGGCGTTCCACGGTATCTTACCTCGATCGTCTCGTCGAGTCTTTATTGGATCGACGATGACGAGGCCAAGGACTCGATATGGACCGCCGCAAGTGCCCGGTTGAGTGAACGAGCAGGGAGAAATGCGATGCCTTCAATGACTCGCTCTTTCACCATCAACAATACCCTGACGATCAGTCTGCATGAGCCCTCTCTGACCGGCGATAACCTTGGTTTCAAAACCTGGTCGTCATCGCTGTTGTTGTCACAACGATTGATGGACTGCCGTAGGTACATACCCGAAGGATGTACAAAGGTGCTCGAACTTGGAGCGGGCACTGGTCTTGTCGGCATATCTGCGGCTTGCTTATGGAACACGCATGTTCTACTGACCGACTTACCGGAGATCGTCCCCAATCTGCAGCGGAATCTCGAGCAGAATCGAGACGTGATCACACAAAACGGCGGCACTGTCGAAGCACGGGCACTCGATTGGGCCGACGAAACAGACAGTCCTCGTGATGAGCAAGACAAATTCATGGTAATACTGGCAGCGGATCCTATCTATTCTTCAGAACATCCCATATTGCTTGTGAATGCTGTGCGTCGGTGGATTTCTTCATCTCCCGGTGCCAGGTTCATCGTTGAACTGCCATTGCGAGACCGGTTTGATAAGGAAAGACAGGACTTGCGAGATACCCTGCGCATTCACGGCTTTGATCTCGTGGCCGAAGGTACAGATTGTGGCTTCGACGACTGGCAGGGTCGTGATGGTCGTCCAGCTGAAGTGGAATGTTGGTGGAGTGTATGGAAGCCGACTGGGCGAGTTCGGAGTAAGCAGGTTGGGTTGAGTAGACCATGAATACCGCGGGCCACAGCCAAACTATACAGCGCTCCTTGTAGGGCGTCTCAGATTATGGTCGGTTCACACCTGGCCGTGTCGGCTTCCAGACGTTTGCATCCGCTAGATGTTCCACGCTGCTTCCTTTCCATGCCTTCGCCACCTTGTCCGTGGACACACTCCATGCAGAGGTATCGCATCCCTCATGATCGATGCCTTGCTGTGACGAAGAAGCTAGAATGCCGCGTCCTGTCCATTTTGTAACGCCTTGCTTTAATGCATGCCAGATGTAATTTTGTGAAACTCCTTTCTGATCGTTTGCCGGATCGCGGATCACATTTCGTTCGTCCCAAATAACGCCAACCACATCGAATCATCTGAAAACCGTTCTCGTCCGTGCATCACTGCGCCTTCAGTCTTCGTTCGGCGGGGTCGTATCTGTATGCCACGGAAATCTGATCAGCCACTGCAACCAACTTCTACAGGGGGGCGTATATGTTGCGCTTCGAGGAAGGAAAACGTACTGTAGCAGCTTCTCGATCAAGTCCACGTGGGTCATCAACATGCGCCGACAGCAGTACCGCTTTGCGCCCACTTGATCCATCGCCTCCCTATGCCAGCATTCAGAATCAGCCGGTGTTTCTAGTATATCTCGCCGCATACTATGCCCCAGGCGAGTGGCTGAGTTCGCACACTTACCCATCAGGTATGCCTTCCTCGAGCAATTTCATGTAGCGCTCCCATTTATCGGCAATCACCTGCGGCATGTCAGTCTTTGTCCGTCAGAAGATGACGAAGTAGTAAACCTACCTTCCCGCAGGAGAAGCAACGAATTGGGATAATCATCTTGCACAGATACGCGAGAGATAGTAGACGTTGCTGAAGACGAAACCCAAGTTTCTTTGATCAACAGGCCAGAAAATTGCCTCGCGAATCCAACAGAAATTCCGCGGGAGGAAAGACTGCGGGCGGATGAGGAAACTCTGCCGAGTCCAACTTGGCAGACACGGCAAACCTTCCCTTCTTGACAGTGGAAGACTGGTGCGGAGAAAAAAGTTCAGATTTCACGAGACTGCGCCAAACTTGAATGCTACAAACAAAGCTTGCAAGACAATTGAGAGCCGCGGACTTGTTCTTGTTGTCCGTGTTCGCCGAGTGAAGATGTCGCAGCTAGTGAAGAGGGATGCTGATACCGCATTCGAGGGCAGTGCGAATGGCAGTCCTCATGCACTCAAGCGCCAGAGAAAGAGGAGAGCGCGAAAGAGCGAGGACGAGGACGCTCTAAAACCTCCGAAGACCGAGTCATCTCCTACTGCGGTGTCATCTGCAAAGCAAACGAGAAAGCAGGCCGCGAAATTGCAAGATATTGTTGGCCCAACGCAAGTCTCAAAAGTAACAGACAAGACCGACATACCACCAAAATCCCAGGTGGAAGAGCTGATGAGCAAGTCAGCTGGTGCAGAAGATGGGCCAGCTGGCAAACCGCCTTCCACGGAAGATACCACCAAGGCTATAGTAAAGAAACCAAAAAGAGCTCAGCAGAAATTCTTGCAAATTGAGAAGAGAAGAGGGAAGCAAACAGAGGTGGATAACAACGGGTGGTCTCTATCCCCGAGCACGGGCGGCGTCTTTGTTGACCAGGATCCCCTTTTGACGGACAATGATCAATATCTGATTCTCCCGACGCACTCGGAGATTCATGTTTATTCCACCAAAACCTCGCTGCTGGTTAGAAGCTTCCGCGTCGATAACAAGTCCGATATTACAAGTTGCGCCCTCTCCTCCGCCGACCCAAGGAGAGTGTATGTCACCAGCTCGCGAGGGCTTCTTTCTTTGTTCGATTGGACAACAGGCGAAAAGCTCAGTCGTCATAACACCGGACGGGGACTGCAGCAAGTGTTGCCTCTGACGTCCGTGAGTGGGAAAGAGACAATACTTGCTTTACAAGACGTTCAATCCAGCAAATCCGCTCTCATCTTTGATGCCAACCTATTCACCAATCAGTTGAAGGAAATAACGACGGTTCTCCACAGAGTTGGCGTTGCGCCCATCATCAGGTCATTCGCCAGTGGAAGTGTCTTGATTGCTTGTGCAGCAGACAGACTTTTGGTTGGTCAGTCACAAATTGATGCTGATGGCAAGCTTTCATTGGATTACACCTGGAGAGAAGTGTCTGTCTCTGCACCGATTCTAAGCTTCGACGCTCAGATCAACGTGGGCAAATCGAAAAGTGGCAGGAAGGTGCCTTTGGTAGATGTCGTGCTCGGGTTGAACAGCGGGGTCATTGTTTACTACGAAGATCTTCTGTTCAAACTCATTGGCAAGGAGAAAAAGAACTCGACAGACGAGATAGTAGCACGCAAACTCCACTGGCACAGGACGGGGGTCAACTCGGTGAAATGGTCTCGAGATGGCAACTACATCATTTCCGGAGGAAACGAGACAGTGCTCGTCATCTGGCAATTGGACACGAATCAGAGGCAATATCTGCCTCATCTGTCGACCCCCATTCTTGGATTGACCGTCTCTGCTACGGGGTCAGCATATGCCTTACGGCTGGGCGACAACTCCGTCATGGTCCTGTCGACGGCAGATCTGCTACCCTTTTCGAGCATCAGCGGGCTGGCCTTGGGAGATGTCCAGTCGACTTCTTCCACGATGCTACTGCATCCGACAAGTGCAAATCGACTCCTAGCAGCGGCCACTGCTAATGCTGTCACACATGGGTCTCGCCGAGGCAGAGGCTCGACTCTCCTGCAAGTCTACGATCTCGAGTCCAACCTTCAACTCGGCCGACAGGCTCTGACGAGGAACATGACAACGGCAAAGAACGTGGCTCCTAGTGGTGACATAGTCAGGGAACCCAATGTGACCCATGTTGCTATCAGCCACGACGGGAAGTGGTTAGCAACAGTTGACGAATGGCAGCCGAACGAGCAAGACATTGAGACAATGTACATTGACGCGGACGATGCGTCAACACGAGGTGCGGCAGTCGAAACGACTCTCAAGTTCTGGCATTGGAATGAAGATGAGGGCACGTGGGAGCTGGTCACTCGGGTTGATGAACCTCACAAGCCAGGTGTTGGCTCTGTTCTCGGTCTGAGCGTCAATCCGACCAAAGTCGAGATTACTACTATCGGTTCGGATGCTTCTGTTCGACTGTGGACTCCCAAAGCGCGACACCGTAACGGCGTTGCTGTCAAGAACCAGTCCAACGAGCAGCTGTACACCTGGGCGACCTCGAAGACGATAAACTGCGAATCAGAGGCGCAGGGTCGAGCTGGACCTGCAACATCTGCAGCAGTCACCTATTCCGACGACGGTTCGGTACTGACGGCTTCGTGGTCTGGGCCAGCGTCGGCCCATCGGTATGTCCAGCTCATCGATCCTGCGACGGGCCAGATCTGTGGTTCCCAACCGGACCTTCTGTCGCCGGGCGAGGGCAAGCTTGCCTTCGTAGGCCGTTACCTTGTCTGTCTGTCTCAGTATCTCAACATCTTCGATACTCTGACCAGCAGGATCGTCGCGAGTGTCGGTCTCGACCCAGAGTACGTTGCACCGGGTAGTAATAGCCCAAGCCATCTTGCCACGAACAAATTGGACGGCACTGTTGCTGTCAGCATTTCACGTGCTGACAAACCTCGAGCGACCAAACTGGTTGTCCTGAGTCTTCGCACAGGCGAGTTGAAGTGTGTGCACGAGACTTCCTTCACTGGGGCGCTGAAGGGACTGCTCGCCCTGACGACCACCCCAGGTTATTTGATGATCGACGACAAGAATCGGTGTCGATCACTAAGACCAGCAGGGGCTTGGAATGTCGGTCACGGCGGATCGGCCGACGCACAGCAGGAGTCCGATCTCGTCACGAGAAGCCTGGACAGTATTTTCGGCAAGGGTCATACGACTGCCGTTGCGGAGGCCTCCCAAGCCGGTAGAGAGCCGCAGAGACTGTTGACGGCCGCGTCTACGGATGCTACAGCTACAAATCCCACGTCTGGGGCCGGAGGTCTGGACAGCGTGTTGAATATCGTGTCCTCGACTCAGGCGCCAACCCCGGAGCAGCTGTTCCAGAGAGTGGTAGGAGTTCTAGCGCGGGCATAGATGGTTGAGGTTGGAATAACACAGCTCAGTCGTGAGGTGGTTTGTACCGAGCGGATCCTTTAGCTAGGCAAGGCCCCAAAAGAGAGCGAAACAGGCTACCATTCATGAGACAGTTCATTCCATATACTGGTGCGTCCAGTCTCCAGGGAAGACAGGACTTGACTATAATCAGCTTATGCGAGGACTGACGAGTAATAAATCTCCTTCGGCCTGGCATCCATATCGGCCGGAGACGCAGATGAGCCAAAGGAACTCCCGCTCACCACCACCACCACCACCACTACCACCCCTGCGAACGAAGCGCAGACAAACATCAGCAGCTTAGCACAAGCCGCAGGACCGAGGCAAGAGAGCATTTAGGGCCGGCAGATAGGGTTCTGCGTTTAGTTTCAGGTAGATACATAGATAGAGGTCCAAGACGACTCCAAGAGTCAAAGTCATACAGTCATACAGTCATACAGATATAAATGAGCCTCCCCGCTCTTCTCTTTCCCCCCGCACCCCATATTGGACTTGACCCGAACTCCCTTCCCATTCACCTACCCTATATAACCTACCTATCTACTTTGTGTGCCTTACACAACCTCCAACCTTGACAGCAGAGCTCAGTACAGTACAGTCAGTGCAGTCGAGGTTCAAACCGAGTGCGAAAAAGCCAGAAGAAAGAAGAAACAGAAGACCCAACGGCCCTCTCCCCTCCCTTTTGGTCTCACGAACACATCTCCAAACAAGATCCAATTCCCCCCAAACATGCCTGCCAACGCAACAGTCCTGTATCCGGCCGAATCGGACGCGACGTTCGACATGGCGTACTACCTCAAAACACACATGCCGCTGGTCTATGAGAAATGGGCCAAATACGGCCTCACGGGCTGGGAAGTCATCGAGTTCGCTCCAGGCCCCGACGGCTCCAAGCCATACAGTGTCGCGGGAGTGCTGCATTGGGAGTCGGCGGACAATATTGGCAAAGCGATGGGAGGTGAAGAGACTGCCGCTGTGATGGAGGATGTCAAGAACTTCAGTAACAAGAGTCCGGTGTTCCTGATTGGGAATGTTGTTGGGACTTCGTGAGATATTCTCTCACTTTCACAGGTCCTTCTCGTGGCGAAGGAGCTAGGCGGAAAGAATAAGCATGAAGGATTCCATTGGATATATCTGGAAGGCCGGTGATAAGAGTATGTCAAGGCGACAACTGACGAGGAGTGTGGTTATGAACTGAGGACGAGTCCTCATGTTGGATACGAGATATATGGTCCAATTCGTTGAGATACAAATGCATCATGTCCAGATATCGACTCGAGCGTTGCAGATCGTACTACCTCGTCCTTGTTTTTCTCCTTCTGAATGGTGATTTGGAAGACGTGGCCAGCCGAAAAAGAAGCAGGTCATGGACAAGCACGAGGCGAAAGACCAAGGGATTCCTACAAGATGCTTACCTTCCGATGTACTAGGGACAGTCTGTCTTCCTGGCAGCTAGTCCGACTGCTCATCTACCATGGTTCCACTTGAGGATTGATACTGGTACCTACCTACCTACCATCCCAGAGTAAGGGCTACAGGATAAAATATTGGCCGACCTCACCGCACCGCTGCTTACTGATTAGTAAGACGACTGACTAACTCTGCTCCTATAGGAGGCCATCTTCGGTTCGATGTTTATCAAAAGATGCCTTATTCTAGATACAACGGAGAGAGTCCCATCTGTCCATAAGGTGGTAAGCGCTAATCATGCTTGCGGGTGTGTTGGTGTGCACAGGGCGTGTTTGAAGTCAGCCAGCCATCAATGCACGAAGGATATTGTATTGGGACCCCGATTGGGACCACTTGACAGCCTCGTCTTTTGGTTCTTCATCGTCGCGACCAGAGCCTCCCTCTGTCCACGCCTACTACCTAATTTCTTCTCTAAGATGGAAAGATCGGTCTACTCATAGACTGACAGATTGTAGATGATCCAGACAGACCACTCTCCCCATCCACTGACCACAAATTCCATGCCAACATCATATCCATCACAAGAACCTGGAAACCGTCCCAACCCATCATATCATGTCTTTGCTCCTGACCTTGCCATTCGAAATCCGTCTACAGGTCTGGACCCTCGTCGTCGGCCCTCACACAGTCGAACCATGCAAAGTATCCACAACCCGAGACGGAGACGGAGACCGTACAAGGATCTGCAGACCCGAAAAATGCGGTCGCGAGAACTTCAACATCTACACGTGTCTGGATACCCGGTTGTTGCGCGTCAACCGACAGATCCACGACGAAGTCCGACCGTTGCTGATGGGCCTCACTGGATCGCCGAAAGAGACAACGAAACGCTTTGTCGTCTGCGACGGGGTCTGTCTGGAGAGACTGTTTCTCGGCACGAGGCCACAGGATCGACGCTGGATTCGGTATATCCAGGTCCGGCTGTTTGTTGGGGATGCGAGGCCCGAGGTCCTGCTGGCCAAGAGAGGCCACGGGTTGCTGGAATATGGCGAAGCTTGTTGTGGTGCTTTTGTGCAGAGTGCGTTGAGCTGTTCGGGGGTGGGAGGGTTGGTGGATGCAGTTCCGTCGGAGAAGGAGAAGAAGGTCGAAGTCGAGGAAGATGAAAGAGGACGCAGGACGTTATGGGTCGACCTGGTTCTGGGGTGATTCAGTCTCCAATGCCGTCCGTGCGAGCTGGAGCTGGCGAGAAAAAGGGGATTCCATCGCTTGATTTCGGTCCTAGTAACCGTGTCTGTACCAGGTACGGCTGTCTGGGGAGAGGAATCGTCTCGTGCAGTGCAGTGGTTTGATGCTACATGCCGCTCCATCACATCCTTGGACAAACAAAGCCACTGCATGAGATGCCAATGTCAGAGAATACCAAGAGTGTCGGTCAGTCTTTCAGTCAGTTGATGGGTCTGGGTCAAGTTGCAGAGCAGCCTAGAAAGGAAGGGGGAAAAAGAGAGAGGCATACACCATGCCTGGGAGATTCTGAATGCGGCCATGTCCAGCCTGGCCAGGGCAGCAGAGATATTAGTATGCCATACCTGAACCTTCCAACGCCGAATGAGCAGGAACCGTCTTCTGGGCTTCAATCAATGCAGCATGCCACTTTGCAGTCCACTCATCCAGATCACGGCGAATCAATCCAGGATGTACTTCAGCAGAGATGGATTGGTACTCCCGTGGCCCAGAGAAAGACGGGTTACTTGAACGAAAGAGACTTTCAAAAAATCAAGGGCCAGAGGAATTTGGAATGGAAGGTCAGTAAAAGAATGCGTTGCGCACGAGATGCTCATTGCAGGAAACCGCTTTCATCATGTGTACATTGCAAGCTTGCCGGTTCAAGACCGCTTGAACTCCTCCGGTCAAACTCCCAGGATAGGTATAATGAAGAAAAAGTCCGAACAGAACCCGACTCTCATTGACTGGACTGACATGCTGACACTGAAAGAACTCACGGATTGCTGAGCAGATACTCTATGGCTCCGTTGACGCTGCCACCGGTCCTCCGCAGTGCCTGGATGTTGCGGTCAAAGTCGTAGAAGCCCATATCATTGAGTTGCTGCAATTGAGTCGCATATCGTTCTTCCGGTGGTCGATTGTCGGGTGGCGAAGTTGGCCGCGCAGCTCCCAGCAGATCGAACAAACCCCCATAGTTGGCCCCTTCAGTACCCGCGCCACCCATATTACCCGCACCGCCACCCAGACCTCCTCCCATGCCGCCCATGGCTTGCATAAACTGAGCCATCGCCTCCGGATTCTGCAAGAACGGGTTGTTCTGAGGTGCGAAAGGATTCACCGGAGGTGGTGCGCCTGTGCCGGCACCAGCACCTGCTTGTGGTTGCCCAAACATTGCAGGATTGAACAAGGCGGCAAACGGATTCGGTGGCTGTTGTTGCTGCTGACCTTGCGTAGCTGAATCGGCCCCATCATTTTGAGCAGCGGTATTATTCTGTGATCCCGGGCTCGTCGTCGCCTGGTTGGGCATTGGAAAGGGTGGCATGAAAAGACTTCCAAAAGGATTCGCTCCAAGACCGCCGCCTCCTCCCAAGGCAGCGAAGGGGTTTGGCGGAGGTTGCTGTTGCTGTTGTCCGGCTTGAGTGTTCGCATCACCTCCAGCATTCGGCGTGTCCGTCGTATTGACAACGCCAGGTGCCGGAAAAGCCTCCTGACCGCCACCACCAAATGGTCCCATTCCCATTGCTGACTGCATTTGAATGACCGATCGAATTGCCTGGGGATCTGTCATGACGCGGCGAAAATAGTCGGATTGCAGTAGCTGTCTTGCTTGCGGACCCATTGCTCTCAGTTGGGGGCTCTGGTTGATCATCATGTCTACAATTTGAGGGTTGTTCATCGCTTCTCTCATCATCTGCTGGAAGTTTGGATCTTCCAACTGCCGCACAAAGTCATCCGGACTTTGAGGGGTCTGGAACATACTGGCATTCGGGAGCTGTGCAAAGCCGGCATATCTTGCGCCAGTCAGCCCGGCCAAGGGGTCATTTCCGGTGCCGGACGCCAAATTCTGAGGCACGCCGGCAACTTGTGGTGCTGCGCCAGGCGAGGAGGTGGAAGTAGATGATTGCGCCGCCGGATTCTGTCGTTGATTGCTTGCGGCGCTCTTGACAAGATGCATAGTGTTCCCTTCCTTCACATTGTGCTGGGCGAGTGTTTCATTATCTTTCAATACCTTGCCGCTGTAAATCAACCGCTGGGCCGACGCAGGAACATTGGCATATTCCTCGGACGCAAGCTTATTCTTCAGATCGATTGTCGTTGTTGAAAGAGGCAGGGTCAATGTGTACTTCTGGCCGCCAGACGACTTGACATGGAAGGTGACAGTGGCATCCTCAGTGCCTGAAGCATCGGCCATGGTAGCAATGCCGCTCAGTCAAATCTATCGCAGTATGACGGTTGACGATAGGGTATGAGGATTATAGATAAAGGTGGAGTCGGGTTGTGAAAACGGTGATATTCAGGATAGAGGTCGCAGCGTTCGAAGGCTGAGGATGAGTTGTGCTATGACACTGTGTCGGGTAGAAGATGGAAGAAGATGGAGGAAGGGCGAGATACCTAGGTAGGTGATCGATCGTCGTGTTTCTCAATGGTCAAGGAAGGAAAAGGGTGGTGAAGACGACAAGCGACAAGAGGCAAGCTGGCCGATTTGTAGGAGTAGTAACAAACCACCGAGTGAGTTGTTCTTGTACGGGTTGCAAGTTTCCTGTCCTCGGCATTTGACCAACAGCAAAGCAACTTTCTTAGCAGATCGTCATCACCAGATGACTGCCTGGCCTCCAAACTACACTTAGTAATAATAAGTGGCAGAGGAGAGGGACGGGGGGTGTGTGACGCTTCCGATGGCATCAGTTTCGGTGGGACCGAGGGGCAGCGGTGCCGCTGCTTTGCGCCCAATGTAAAGAGGATACTAATAATAATGCCTACTGGTGGGCGTCCTTAGCCCCCAGCGATCCTACGGTCTCCAATTTGTAAGGGCGCCTCAGGCACAAGCCTCCACCTGTACTAGGTAGGTACCTACCTAACCTACCTAGTGGTGCAACGCACTCGCGCTCAGGCTGGCGGCCAACACTGCAGGCTGACCATTTCCTGGGCGGCTCAAGCAATGCAGTGCAGTGGTGAATCTGCTCGGCAGAAGGCGCCGCTTTAAAGTCCACCTGCTCGCGACTCACCCTCCTCTTACCTATACTCACCTTCCCACTCGCCCTGTAACTCACCCTCGCCTTGACGGTTGAATTTATCCTGCAGTCCTTCTGCGCGCCTTTTCCAAACTAGAACTTAAAAACGACAACCCTCAGCTGAGTTGAATAGTTTCTGTGACCTTTACGATTGCCTTTTGGCTTGCGATTCCCTGAGGGCGAACAATACCAGTTTTTCCCGAGATCTTCCTGGGTCCAGACGAGCATCACCGGTAAGGTAGATTGTTCTCCGATGACGAGATCGGGACACTGCGAGGCAGGCAAGCCAGAGAGTTTCTCCTGGCTTGCGAGGAAAGCCTATACTTGAACATCCATGCTGAAGCACGGTCAAAGACACCTGAACTTATTAGGCGTTTAGGCAGAAGACCGTGGAGATACGGGAGAAGCCAAAGACTGGGTAAAGTGAAATGTCCTTCTTTACAAAGACTCGAGCGGCTCCAAAGCCGCTCGAACAATACTCTTGGGGTCATCCCGCTGTATACTATGGCCCGCTCCCGCCGCAACTATGCACTTGATGTCCGGGTGACTCCGGGCAAGAGCATCAGCTTGCGCAGGCTTAAAGACAGCGTCTTTCAGAGGATCTGCTCCAATAATGACCATCTCAACTCCATCGCTGGCCGCTGGCGGTAAGTCTTTCGTGCACGACCAAGGTCGATATTTCTGTCAGAAAGGTCAGACTCAATCCAAGATTCCCAGGTTTCGGGAGGCAATCCACTGCATACGGTGCCAATATACTCGACTGCTTCAGCGTCGGCAAGCGCGACAGCCATACTCTTCACGACACAAGTTACTGGGTCCCAGCTCGGGAATCTCTCCTGAAACTGCTGTGGTGAAGTTCTTGTCTTGATGTTTTCTAAATCGCTCCTCATGATAACTTCTATTTCGCTTTCACTGAGTTCTAAAGCCTGGGGATGTGGTGTTAGCTTATGTGGTGAGATCGAATGACTTTGTCTTCTGGTGAGTAGCGACATGGCTAAGCTGTGGGGCCCGAGGCTTGCGCATATATTGGGATGCTGGCTTCTCACTGGAGAGGATGAGAACTGACCGGGTCGACAAGAACAAACCGCTTGGGCTTCGTCTTCAGGTGAGGATAGAGGCCAAGAGAAACAGGTCCGCCCAAGGAGTGGCCGATCAGTAAGTCGATGTATCGATGAGAGACTTGCGGTAAGATATCTTCAACGAGGTCGTCGCGCTCGTAGGTATTGCTCCTTGCAGCCAGTCCATGACCAAGAAGATCGGGGGCAATGACATAGTAGCCTGGGACAGGTCAGAAGAAACGAAGAGAGAGATGTAATGCGTCAGTGGCAGGATAGTTACCTTGTTTGACTAGCTCGGGAGCAACCGTAACCCAGCATTGCGAATTACTGCTGAGCCCGTGGATGAGCACGGCTGTCTTTGGAGCAAGGGGAGAGCCCCATGTTGTTGCGGAACAGAGGTGAGCTTTGGATGCCATTGCCTGCTGGATTTGGGGACGCAGACACTGTCTGTGCCTACCTTAGTGCCTCTGAATGTTGGAAAAGAACAAGTGCCGACATCAACGAGTGGTTGGCTTTTCAAAATCGGTAGGTAAGGTAAACATGGAGTTGACAAGGCTGTGCTTTTCGTATACAACGTGACAATCAGGGCGGCATCACCTTCTTTCCCGATCAGGCGGGAGCAGATTTACCACGCCTTGGCACAACCTGGACCTTTTTCCGCCTCGCGTTGATACAGAAAAGACCACTACTACAAGGCTCTGCTTGATTCATTCGGGTCTACGTCGACTCGCACACGGAGGAGCTCTGTGCATATTCTTATTGCCGTGAGCTCGAAGTCTTTAGTCGCCTCGGCCACCATGCACGAGATATTCTGATCAGAGAACAACCACTACGAGCCTCATCGCAGGACTCAAAACTGCCACTTTCCCGTGACGCTCTATCCCTCCACCCACCATGGCGACCACAAGCTCTATGTTCATGTATAGCTTGACTATACAGCCGCCGTCAGCCATAACTGCAGCCGTGTTGGGCCAATTTGCCGGTACAAAAGAGCAACAGATCATCACAGCATCTGGCTCGAAGCTCACCATCCACAGACCCGACCCTTCTCAGGGTAAAATCTCGCCGCTGTTTACCCAAGACTGTTTCGGCATCATCAGAAGTTTGGCTGCATTCCGGTTAGCTGGCAGTAGCAAAGGTATGTCACGGTGGCACCCGATTCAATAGCATCGCTAATCCATCACCAGACTACCTGATTGTAGGCTCCGATTCAGGCCGCATCACTATCCTCGACTATGTCAAGGAACACAATCGCTTCAACCGCGTGCACCTCGAGACCTACGGAAAGTCTGGCATTCGAAGAGTAATCCCAGGACAGTACCTCGCAGTTGATCCGAAGGGAAGAGCATGTATTATTGCTTCTGTGGAGAAGAACAAATTGGTCTATGTCTTGAACAGAAATGCTCAAGCCGAGCTGACTATCTCCTCGCCTCTCGAAGCGCATAAACCGCAAACGTTGGTCTTTGACTGCGTGGCCCTGGATGTCGGATATGAGAACCCAATTTTTGCGGCGCTCGAGGTCGACTATACTGAGGTGGACCAAGACCCAACTGGCCAAGCTCTCGAAGAGGTGGAAAAGCTACTTGTTTATTACGAGCTTGACCTTGGACTCAACCACGTCGTCCGCAAATGGGCAGAGCCTGTCGCTCGAGATGCTTCGAAGCTGTTTCAGGTACCTGGTGGATCTGATGGGCCAAGTGGTGTATTGGTTTGTGCAGAGGACAACATCACATATCGACACTCCAATCAAGACGCCTTTCGCGTACCCATACCTCGGAGGCGAGGTGTTCTGGAAAATCCCGAACGAAAACGCCACATTGTGGCAGGAGTCATGCACAAGATGAAAGGCCAGTTTTTCTTACTGCTGCAAACCGAAGACGGTGACCTGTTCAAGGTTACTATCGAGATGGCGGAGGATGACAACGGGCAGCCCACTGGCGAAGTCAAAGCTCTGAAGATCAAATACTTTGACACTGTTCCTGTCGCAAACAGCCTGCACATCCTGAAGAGTGGTTTCTTGTTTGTGGCGAGCGAATGTGGCAACCATCACTTCTACCAGTTCGAAAAGCTCGGAGATGACGACGATGAGACCGAGTTCTCGAGCGACAATTTCCCAGCTGATCCAACCGACTCTTATACACCTGCGTATTTTCATGTCCGGCCACTATCCAACCTCAATCTTGTCCAGACCATCGACGCGGCAAACCCGTTACTCGACTGTAAGGTCGCAAACCTCCTCGACGAAGATGCACCGCAAATATACTCAATATGTGGCGCCGGAGCTCGAAGCAGTTTTAAAACTCTCAAGCACGGCTTGTCGGTATCCGAGATTGTGGAATCTGAACTACCAGATAAACCCGAAGCCGTCTGGACTACGAAACTGACACGCGAGGATGAATACGATGCCTACATCATCCTGTCTTTCAAGACTGGTACTCTTGTGTTAAGCATCGGAGAAACGGTTGAGGAAGTCACCGACACCGGTTTTCTTTCCACTGCTCCTACACTTGCCGTGCAACAGCTTGGTGAGGACGCTCTGATCCAGGTGCACCCGAGAGGGATTCGGCATATCCGGGCAGACAAACGAGTTAATGAGTGGCCTGCACCACAACATCGATCGATAGTCGCAGCTACAACGAATGAGCGTCAGGTCGCCGTGGCCTTAAGTTCTGGAGAGATTGTCTACTTCGAAATGGACACCGACGGCTCTCTAGCGGAATACGACGAGCGAAGAGAAATGACCGGTACAGTCACCTGCTTAAGCTTGGGTGACGTCCCAGAAGGTCGTGTTCGGAGTTCCTTCCTTGCTGTCGGATGCGACGATTCAACAGTGCGCATTTTGAGTCTTGATCCTGATTCAACCTTGGAGAATAAGTCTGTTCAAGCACTTACTTCAGCTCCCTCTGCTTTGTCGATCATGGCAATGGCCGATTCCACCTCCGGAGGAACCACTTTATATCTTCATATTGGGCTCTACTCCGGCGTCTACCTGCGAACAGTTCTAGATGAGATCACCGGAGAGCTGTCCGATACCCGGACTCGCTTCCTTGGATTACGACCGGCAAAACTATTCCGGGTCTCAGTCAAAGGCCAGAATGCTGTCATGGCATTGAGTTCTCGGCCATGGTTGGGGTACACCGACGCACAAACGAACGGGTTCATGTTGACGCCTCTCGACTATGTCGGCCTTCAATACGTCTGGAATTTTACAAGTGAACAGTGCCCCGAAGGGATGGTTGGCATCCAAGGGCAAAACCTGAGGTAAGCCCACATATCCGCCTAAAACAGTCTTTCCTGTGATGAACACATAACTATGCTCTTTCCGAGAGTCTTCGACTCATGCGGACTTCAAACTCTAACCAATTGTTCCTTCTGAAATTTACTTCTTCCTACACTACCTACCGCATTATCCGCAAACATGGGCTGTCCTTCTGACATTCTGATAGGATATTCACAATCGAAGATCTTTCGCGGAATCTACTACAGCAGAATATTCCGCTTCCGTACACTCCTCGGAAATTTGTCAAGCACCCAGATCATCCACTATTCTACGTGATTGGGGCGGACAACAATGTGCTTGCACCGGCAACACGGACAAAACTGCTCAACGAAACACCTGCTGTCAATGGCGATGCAGTTGTACTCCCCCCGGAAGAGTTTGGGTATCCGCGCGGAACCGGCCATTGGGCATCGTCCATTCAGGTCGTGGATCCCGTTACCACCAAATCAGTCGTCTTCACTCTAGATTTGGAGGACAATGAATGTGCCACGAGCATTACCACGGCTTCTTTTGCAAGCCAGGACGACGAGTCGTTCCTGATTGTTGGCACGGCCAAGGACCTCGTTGTTAGTCCTCGGTCATTCTCTGCTGGATTCATTCATGTCTATCGCTTCCACGAGGATGGTAAAGAGCTTGAGTTCATTCATAAGACAAAGGTGGAGCAACCTCCTACTGCACTCCTTGCATTCCAAGGACGCCTCCTGGCGGGCGTCGGGCCGGACTTGAGGATTTACGACCTGGGAATGAAGCAAATGCTCCGGAAATGCCAAGTGAGCACACCTAATCTCATCGTCGGCCTTCAGACGCAAGGCAGCAGAATCATTGTCAGCGACATTCAGGAGAGCGTCACCTACTGCGTCTACAAATTCCAGGAGAACAAGCTCATTCCATTTGCCGATGATGTTGTTGCTCGGTGGACAACGTGCGCCACCATGGTCGACTACGAGACTGTGGCAGGAGGGGACAAATTCGGCAATCTCTGGCTGCTAAGATGCCCCCAAAAGGTCTCGGAAGAAGCAGACGAGGATAACTCGGGTGTCCACCTCCTCCATGAAAGGCAATACCTCAATGGTACACCAAATCGGCTGAGCTTGATGATCCATTACTTCCCTGGAGATATCCCGACCAGTATTCAGAAGACGAATCTGGTCGCCGGAGGCCGTGATGTTATCTTCTGGACAGGCTTTCAGGGAACGCTCGGCATTCTTGTGCCTTTTGTCGGCCGGGAGGATGTTGATTTTTTCCAATCCTTGGAAATGCAACTGGCTTCAAGCAACGGCAACCCACCGCTTTTGGGTCGTGACCATCTTATGTACCGCTCATACTATGCGCCCTCCAAGGGTGTCATCGACGGCGACCTCTGTGAAACATTTTTCCTCCTACCCAACGACAAGAAGTTAATGATCGCCGGCGAACTGGATCGCTCGGTCCGGGAGATCGAACGCAAGATATCAGATATGAGGACAAGAGTCGCTTACTGATATTGGGGCCGACGGTTTGTAAAGATCCTTGTGGATACGACTTCGTGTTCTTGTTCGGCAATGCTTTGATGATACCCATGTAAAAGGCGTTGGGCCAAGAGGTCATGCAGTCCTCCGAATGATATACCTCGTTGAACAGATTTTTGAACCATGTTTGACGACAAGCTTGCTCCTGGTTTGACTCTTCTTTCTCTTCCATTCCGTGTCTCTTACCTCGCTCGGTCGAACGCTGTCCATCGATTGATCTTGAGCTGGATGCAGTCCATCGTTATCGATGGTCTTTGCATGAGACAAGAGCAATGCACATTTAGCACTTGCTGATCTTTGAGTACGATCCCATCTTCTTCGAGTGGTGGGTTATTGTAATTTATGCGGCCAGACATGCAAATGCGACGTGACAGTTTGTCAAGCTACCGAGCTGGAATACCTACGGCGTTAAGGGGGAGGCAGGAGATCCAATCCTTCGACGGTGAGTTTGAATGCATCCGGACGCGAATAGTGTCCCGCCGCATCAAAGTCCAAATGGCCTCGATCACAATCGTCGAAGTCGACCTCCACGTACAGCAACTCCTGTTCCTTTTCCCAACATGGACCTCCAACTGTCTTGCCCATGGGGTTGACGATACAAGAGCCTCCCACAGACACGAACTGCTCATCTTCACTGGTAGCAAAGCTCGAGTGCTTTGAGGCATCTTCCGACTCTTTGATCGGATTGTCTTTGCACTTCCAGGCAATCTCATGATTTTCCTCCGTTCGTGTCGACATGGACAAACGCCGTCCTCCCAAGGAGCCGCCATGAGTCCCGTTTGGAAGCGATCTGGCCGAGGCTGCGCAGGCTTCCGCCGCAGGAGGGTTGCCGTCTTCAACTGGAGCATCTTTACCAGTGATCCACGCTGGCAAGTTCTTCCTCTTGATGCACTGGTTCGCACTTAGGACGAAACAACGGCCTTCACAAGCCACCGTCTTCATCAAGGATTCCCAGGTATCCCTCGCATCGGCGGTAGGCGCCAACCACAGATTTACGCCCTGGCTGTACAGACTGTACCGTAGAAGAGGCATATAGTTCTCCCAACAGATGGCACATCCCATGACCACTCTCACCCCCTTGATGTTCACCGCCACGGCTTTCAGGGTAGACGCTTGACCCTGTGCCCAAACCAGCCTCTCCGACCCTGTAGGCATGACTTTCCTCCTTTTGCCCAGCACGCCGCGCGTCGGATCGACATAGACTGCCGCACAATAGAGACTGGCCCCGGCCTTCTCGACCAACCCTGTGACGATGAACACACCCGTCTCCCGCGCCACGTCTTCTAGGAACTCGCGGGTCCCGTCGCCGCGGCGGCCGGTCTCTTTGTTCACGGGTAGTTTCCGGTCGAGCCAGTCGTCGTCGGCTCCGAGGGGTGTATCGCCCAGATCGACGGCCGACTTGTAGTAGGCGAGGAATTGATCTCGGCCGGTGTCAGTGCGGGACCCGACGGCGGCACCGAAAGAACATGTTCGTGGGTAGCCTCCTAGATAGGCTTCGGGGAATAAGAGGATCGAGATGCCCTTTTGGGCGGCGAGTCTGGTGGTTTCGCGAAGTGCGGAGAGCGTTGCGTCAAGGGTGGAGAGGGTGTGCGATTGTGAGAGACCTATCGTGAGTTGTTGAGGCATCTTTGTAAAGGGCAGGAGGAAGATTGTTTCTCGACTGTTCTGAGATTGACTCGACGAAGCTTGCCTTTACGACAGGGCAGTAAGGCAGATACGTCTGTTTTGAATGGTGAGATATCGGATCTCTCTGCCCACCTCGGTACGAATGCATGCGGGGAAGATAGATAGGCAGATAGGTAGGTACCTCAGATAGATAGGTATATTTATTGGTGTTTTCTGAAACGGCGCCGAGTTCTGGAATATCAACAACCACCTCACACTCCGAGTTTCTCGGGTACTAGTAGTATCTTACTTTCATTGCGGATGACAGTGCTATACTTTACCCATTTCCGTAAGGCTCATGAAGTCGTTGGTTCTGCCGTCGATTGACTCGTCAGTGCTGGCCGATGAGATCCTCGGCGCTATCATTCCCATGTAATAAAACGGACTGTTGATTGATCTCCGCTGGTGACCGGAAGTCTTCATTGAAGGGACATCAGTAGTCTAAGGAAAGACAAGAACAGCCTCCCCATTGAATGCGTTGATAGCGATAGGGGCCAGAAATTGTGAGAGCAGGTTGTTGTAGATGGCAATCTGCCCGTATCAAGCAGGAGGAGCCGCCTTCTGACCATGTAGAATAGTAGTACCAGTGGCTCCTCATGCTCGTTCCATCACCGGATATCAAAGCCATTCCAGCCGTATTTCTCACTCTCACCTGCTCTTCACTCTCACTTCACTTGTACCAAGTCACATGTCACGCCCCCGCGTCACTCCCGTTCTGTGCCCTCATATATTAAATTCCCGCATTTCTGGTCAACAATCCGGCGTTGGATAGAAGCTCCTCCCCTGTGGCCTACTCGGTGCGTCCAGAGTAGTACTGATCTTCGGATCCCACTATAAGCGGCCCATAGCTTACGATTCCATCAACGGACGTTGAAAAGAACCGCTTATCATCACTACACTTCAGATGGTCAGGCAAGGTTTCGCTCCCTTCTAGACACTTCTACCTGAAACAAGGTTGTCGGGTCGAGTGGCAGAGTTTTTGGACTTTTTGGGCAAAAATCTCCTCGGGTTTTTGCTACCAAGTATTTGTGCGGTGGAATAGTCGGTAGTGTGAAGTGTCGTCGCATGCGAGATATGTTCACGAGGCTCGACGTTCACATCTAAGGCATTTTCTGGATGAGCATGGCGTCCGCCGGGTCACCAAGATTGGATTATGGAAACTATCGGTGGAATGCCGGAGCTTTGTAGTAGTCATGTAGGTAGGAGGAAGGCATGTTCATTCGCATCATCGGATACTAGTAGTATCGAGCATTTACTTAAGGCGAGATTGAAGTTGAAGACAAGGCTGCGACCGACGAGGCTGACGAGCAATAAAATGGGCGGGGAACTCCATCGGATGAGGGCACCTTAGGCACTATTAGGCAGCCACTGCAGCCGAAACTGCGCCTTGTCGGGAGAACACACTGTATACTAAATGAAGCCTGGTCTTGTATATTTACTGTCTGCAGATCACTTTCGAAATCCGAGCAATCGTGGAGGTGTTCAAGCTCGGAGCCTATCGTGGATATCTCATTGTCAACAAGCAGAGGCGCCGTTGCCTGAGCGGCGAGATCAGCGAGTCTAGCAGCAAAGGCCTCGATCCGCACCAGATCCGATGAGGGCAAAAAACAGCCCATATCCAAGCAAGTGCCGACGTCCCCGTCCGATCCTAGGAACCTCATTCGTCGAGAAAGTGCTGTTGCAGCGGTAGAATAGAGAGCTAGAGGGAATCTCATTGTCTCTCGCATCATTGAAAATCCTTGAGCAGCCGCCGTCTGTTGCATTTACGCCTGCTAAAGACCTCTGAGGGCCGAACAACATCGGGAAGACTCTTTTGTTATAGTCGGAAGTGGACTGGTGTCACCCACACGCACAAACACACACTACTACCTACGTAGCATCGTGTCACATCGGAAAAGAGTCTCAAGCGCAGTATAGCCGTTCAATTCCCGGCTCCGAAAACCTTTGAATTCGGCCGAGTTCTGCCATAAAGACCAGCCTTGTGCGCCTTCTTTCTGCTTGACAGACCTTGGAGAAGAATCAGAACTATCAAAAAGCAGGGCACGACGAATACGACTAAGGGGATCGTCACCATATCATCCAATTGACCATGTCTCAATCATACGACTTCCTGGTCGGCACCTTCAACACGCCACACCTCTACACCCTGAGATTCACACCTCCGGCGACGCCTTCATCATCGACACCATCAAAAGGGTCCTTGTCAAGCTCTGGAAGCCTGCAGATCGTGCACCGCGCCTCAGCCATCGGCTCACACTCGTGGCTTCACCTGTCGCCGCCCAAGGCGAACGGCACCCGAAACCTGTACGCCACAGCATGGACGGAGCCGCCCTCAGTCGTGGCATACACGGTCAAGTCACCCACAGACATCGAACTGCTGGGCAGCGCCCAGACAAAGACACGCAGCGGCTATGTCACTGCCAACGACGTGGCCGTCTATTCCGCCGGCGGAGCCACGGGTGAAGTCTTCAGCGTCGACCGGAACACAGGGGCCTTCCTGGCTCCCGACACCACACCGAAATCCAACGGGACAACATCACACCCGGCACCATCATCGACTTCAACATCGATGATCCAACCACTCCAAACTCTGTCGTTCGTCGACGCATCCGCCCAACGAGACGACGGCAGTGTCATGGACTTCGGCGGCCTCCGCCACGGCGCACACTCCGCGGACCTGTCGCCGTCCGGCCGCGCCTTGTACGTAGCAGACATCGGCCGGAACTGTATCTGGACGTACAAAGTGTCGCTGACCGACGGCACCCTGACGCTGGGCGAGAAACATATCTCGCCGCGCCCGAACGACGGGCCTCGCCACGTCTGGCCCCACCCGACGGGCAAATATGTCTACTGCGTCCAGGAACACACGAGCATCGTCGACGTCTTCTCCACGCGCGACGCCGATGGTGTCTATCTGACCCACGAACAGGCCGTGCGTATCATCCCCGCCGACCAGCACGAGCGCGAGTTCTGGGCCGACGAGGTCCGCACTAGCTTCTCCAACGGCGACGCTCCCAAGTACCTGTACGCGAGTACGCGAGGCCTGGAGCCCGGCAAGAAGGGCTATGTCGCTGTATACAAGCTCACTAGTGATGGGAGGGTGGATACTTCAGTGTCTGCGTCAACCGCATCTTCCACGACCCAAACTAATCCTTCTTCCGACCTGTATGCCGGCCTGTTGTGCATGTACGAGACCGCCACGAGCGGCGGCTGGGCCAACGCCGTCCAGCCCGGCCCGACCGTCGATGGAGTCGAGTACCTGGCGTTGACGGACAGTGAGCAAGGCTGGGTTTTCGTCTTGAGCTGGGACGGAAAGGAGATCAAAGAGGTCGCCCGCGCGAAACTGGATGAAGGTGCGGGCGCTGCAACTGCGGTGTGGCTCTAGTCTTGTATACTTGCAGCCATTGTGGAAGATACCATACCGTCTTGACTTACGGCAGAGGGTGCATATACACTGAGGCTGGCATCGGCGTGTGTTTCGCACCTCGACCTACGCATGCAACTGACTCGGTGTCTATTGTCGGGCGGACGGGATGTGATTCAGTGGGGGTTAAATAAGAGACTACCAAGCTACTACCTCTTGAAAGGTGCAGAATAGAATGTAGAAGAATGTTGGACTTGCGGGCGATCCGAGGTATTGTACCGTACTTGCAGTAACTATCGACATCGGCACCGTTGCGATCATCCAGACGCTCAACGTTGATATTAAATATAATCTCCAGCTTGAAAAACACGACGACAGCCATACTTCTTCGCTCCTTCAGTCGCTCTTTTCTGACATGCGGTTAATCGGAGCAGCTGCAGGAGTCGTGGCCGTGGCCGCCGATCCATTTGTGCCCGACCTCGTCCGCCGTCGTCCAGCCTCCAGATCATGATGCACCCGGCTTCTAGTGGCGTGCAAAGCGGCCATCTGCAATTCTTGGTCCTCGTCAAGGCCGTCTTCCTCGTCATCGGGCTTCTTGACCGCCATGGTCGGAGCGAATTTGGACTTCTGCCGGAGCTTTTTGCCGTAAAAGTAGAAAAGCACCGGAATGGGCACGAGGCAGAGTGCCAAGCACCCGAGGAAGGTGCCGGCCCATTCAATGCCCATACCGTTGAACATTTGGCGAGCGAAGAGAGGGAATCCGGCAGCGGAAATGGATCGCAGGAAAGTGTTTGCCGCGATGGCGGACGCCGCACTGGACACTTAGTTAGCTAGAGGAAAGGAAAACGGGACACGGGTTGGGGGAAAAGCCTGTTCACGTACAACATGAGGTAAGAGTCAATCAGGTAGTTGAAGCACTGGATGAAGATGGCCAGGAGGCCAAAGCCTGTGAACAGACCAGAAAGAGTCGGGACAATCCAATGCACCGAAGACTTGTAGCCAGACCAGCCGAACCAAAGCAGGCCCAGAGCAAATAAGGTGCCTCCAATGATGACAGGAGGCAACCGCCACTCAGGAACCGGAATGCCTCCATTGGCGTCCAACTTCCTGTTGTAATTTCTGGCGTCGTAGATGATGTAGCCTGCAACGATGAATATACCCACCACCATTCCGAAGAACGGAAGACCCGACACACCGGGTGCCATGTGGTGGACGCCCTGGAAGACGAGTGGATAAGCGGTCAGGAAGAGATAGAGGAGGCCATAAATGAAGGACATGTAGCAAGTGATGGCCAGGATGATGGGCTCGGAAATCAAGAGCCGGATTGGACGAGAGAAGTTCTTAGATATCAGCTCTCGGAAGTCCACCTCGACTTCGTCTTGCTTTGCGTGAATGCCCCAATTCCTAGTCCGGCGACGCAACTCGGCGGCCTTGCCAACCAGCACCATCGGTGGGTAGGATTCTTGCAAAAACACAAGGTTGAGGATTAAGGCGGTCGAGCCCATGATCCCGGGCAGGTAAACATTCCAGCGCCAGTGGAGATAGGAGCTGTCGATGAAGCCTCCAATAAAAGGTCCCAGCATAGGCCCCATGAAGACCATGGAGGAGAAGATGACAATGGCCGTCCCTCTTTCGCGGTTGTCGAACATGTCGGCAAAGACTGCCGCGACCACAGCCAACGGACACGAACCGAAGAACCCTGTGAAAAATCGGCAGATCATAACTGTCTGAATATCTTTGCCCGTAGCACAGCCGAAACAAAACACTGAAAAGCCAAACATGCCGATCAGAATGGGTATTCTCCGACCGCGCAGTTCGGAAAACGGTCCCCAGCAGAGTGGGCCAAAGGCGTATCCCAGTACGTATAGAGAGGTGCTGAGGGTGGCCACCTCGACGCTGACATGGAAGTAATTGGCGACCGAATGCGTCGACGAGGAGAAGACGGAGGATGTAAAGGTACTGCACAGGCAGGTGAACGCCAGGATCGCACCAAGATAGAGCCTGGGAACGTTTAGCAAGGGCGTTTCCATATAAATCTTTGACACTTTGGCTCGATTTCCACTTACTTTTTGGTAAAAGGCCAGTTCTGTGGGTGCAGAGGGTCATCTATGCCGTCAAACTCGACAACATAGTCTTCCTGCGCTGGCAATGGAGGAGGATAAGGCTTGCCTCCCCCAAAGGGAGGAAGGGGTTTGGAGTCTGCTCTCGACTTGACGCTGGCTCCTACAGTCTCGACCTGTTGTAGCCGGTGTGTTTCTATTCTCAGGTCTTCGATTGGATGCGTCTCAGATCGCCTCAGACCGACGTTAGGGCCACGCGCGGTGGCTATCCGACCCATTGAATTGCCTGAAGAGGCACTTGAGCTGGTGGAACTGGACGACGCAGAGTGCCTTGAGGTCGTATGCTTCAGAGATCGGCGCTCCTTGCTCTCCTGCGAGTAAGTTCGGGTCGCCTGGATCTCTGCCCGTTCCATTTCACGGTCGACTAAATCCATCTTGATTGTTGTGAACACCGCAGTGACTCCTCCTCTTTAACAAAATCACCCTACCAAGAGCGGTACCAATATAATGAAGCGCGCGACGTGCCTTTACTGGAGGGTATGGAAGTCTTTGCAAAGAATCAAGAGTATACTGCAGAATAACGATGGCTCAGCGACCGAGGGAGTCGCCCAATGGTTGACAGCTCTGTGTGGTGGTTGAATGCCGTTCTTGCGGGGATGTCACCACACTGAAAAGCGGGGTGAAATATAGTGTAGGGAGGACGAACGAAAGGACGCGATGGACCGGGGAGGGAGGATACCAGTCGATCGAGCGGATGAGTGCAATAGCGATATAGCGGTGATGAATGATGAAGACTTGAAATACAATGTAGCGAGGCGTAAGGAAGACATTGTACCTCCGTAGAGAGCGGCGGGTCAAATATAATCACAGAATCTCCTAGACTGGTGGGCGCTGCGATGCGATCCAAGAGAGACGCGGTGGAAAGACTACAACCTCAACGACGACCAACCGAGTAGTCTAGGCGATGTCATCGACAAGATCCCCGGCCCACAACAACCACTCTTTAACTGAACACATGCCTAAATAGGCTGTGGACTGAGCCTGATGAGCCAGTCCAATGCCTAGAATCCCAGTGGGTGGGGGCGGTGTCACGGTTAAGAAACACATACACGTTGCCCCCGTGAGCCCTTGTACCTGGCTACCTGTCGCTTACATACATTAGGTGTGTTCTTCAGGCTAAGAAGGCTACTCCTGCCCCTCTTAGCGACTCTACCGCCCAATCACTCATTATCCCGTCACCTGCTAGTCGCACTCGGTTGAACTCTAGGCACTCTGCTGACTCACACCCCCAGCTTGGCCTCCGAGTCTGTGGCCTGATGTGACTGCGCTCCACTGCGCTGCACTGCGCTGCATTATTCATCTTCATCTATTCCTACTTCGTGGCATTCATTGACTTCGGGTCCGTCTGCGCCATCCCCTGTATGCCGCTTCTGGTGTGCTGTGTCAGAAGCAAATGGATAGCAGGGAAGAAGGAGTTGCCTCCCTACTTATCTATGGCGTTGAATGTGGTCTGGCAACGGACAGAGTGACCCCAGACCTCCTCTCGGTCAGCGGCGTGTCAGTCCAATCTCTAGTCGGTTCCTGCGTCGGATTTCTGACCATCGAGTCAAGTCGCCAGCTTCCAGCAGACTGATCTTGCGAGCCACGCTCCCCGGGTCTCCGAGTACTACTGGCTCCCACCCCTCGTGCTGCTCATAGTCTCTATCTTGGCTGCTAGGGGTCATTTGCACTTTTCTCCAGCGGACCAGGACCACCACAACCAGCAGGGTTAAGACCAGAAGAACACCCGCAACAATGCCGGCGGCTTGCATTGCGCCATATCTTCTCTCTAGCCGTCCACATATTCCCGTGGATACTGCCCCGAAAACGAATTTCAGAAATTGTGTGACGGCAATGCCTGCGCTGATTCTTGGGTAGCACGAGAAATTGGTCCTTTGCTGCCGGTATCGTTGCACCACGGACTGCCGCGCCGGTCGACCCGTCATTCCAGGTTGCAGGTCGGAGGTATCAAAGGTTTGCATCATCAAAGCGTAGCATTCGCCAATTCCAAGGACAGAAGCATATCCAACCAGCCCGGCAAACAGACAAGGTACCGCAACAGGAAAGACAGGCCCTTTCGAGGTCAGAGCATAACCAATGGCTGCCAGTGGCAAAAACACCATCCACAAGGTCCTCCGAAGCGTGTGGGAAGTCCACCCAATTGCGCTCTCAAGGGTCATGCTGTTTGTCCTCGGAGGAAGATACCGAGCACGACTGAGCCACGATGCTTTCTGAAAAGGAATGGCAATGATTGACCCTATACCCAAAGATAGGACGCAAAGCCCAACATCGACAGGTCTGTACCGATATCGGGTGGAAGCCAGTGCTCCCAGCAGCTAGGAACGTCAGTCCAGGTGTGAGACGTCTCACACTTCGCCAAACTCACCATCAATACCAGCGTGAACTGGGCGTAGACCCAGGCCGCATATATGGATAGCACAAGGAACCCGGGTTGCTTCACCATCTTCCAGTTCAGTCGGAGACCAGCAAGCACCTCTTCGCCCCACCAATAAGGCCCATTTCCGGTCAAGTGCATTTTGACTTCCCCTCGAGCCACCCTGCTGAAGCTACCGCCTTCTCCCAGCATTTCTGCCATTGTCCTGCGAAATGCTGAACGACGCACCTCCGGGGCTATGATATTGAGCAGGAGCACAACCATGAGTAGCATCGAGGAGACCCAGAAGCCCCAATCGACAGGGGCTCCGCTGATGATAAAGGCGCCGACCACGAACCCAAGCGCAATGGAGCCCATCGTGCACCAAGACCAGACTGCTAGCCATACGCCCATCCCACCTCCGTGTCGCCGGATATCGAGTGGGTCTTCCAAGTCTTCGTTGGACTCGCTGCTCTTGAGCGATGCCCCAAAACAATCTAACAAGGTCCCAAGATTGTTTATGTTGGCAAACCCGAAAACGACCCCTGAGAGAGCCCGAGACACGAGCAGCAGTATCCGGTATCTCCGCACGTCTGGTGTTCGGAATGTGTTGACAGCCAGCCCTTGGGGGATTTGGAGACACAATGTCAGTGCCAGAGCTGCAATGTTGTATGGTTTCCGGCCGTGCAGAAGAGGTAAGGGCCAAAATACCAAGGTTGGTATGGCGAGACCGCAGTACAGAAAGACGTTCCCAAGAATCATCCGACGATCGAAATCCACAATCACGTATTGAATCGCTGGCACCTCCCCCGAGTAGATACCGATCAAGAAGCCTAGACAGGCTGTGTTGACACAGCTTCCCAGAGCGGCCCAACGCTTTCTGGAGTCCGGCCAGTTGCGAGCTATGGGCGCATGATTGCAGGTTTGATGGACGTCAAAGTCGTCTGGACTGTCGGGGACATCAACATGCCTCACACCATTGAGATCGATCTTCTGAAGGGGGTAAGGCATGCCGTGGGCCATGTTGATGCTCGCTTGTCTGGAGTCGATTCCGAACATCTGCGTGAAGTGTCTTTCATGCCCTGGTCGAGGTGCCTGGAGCCAAGTTCCCTTCCCCAGAAAATGATCCTTCTCTTCGTCCTCACCTTCTACAAGGTCAACACTATTGAGCCTTAGCACAGGTGGAGACTGGCGCGAAGCTGAGCTTCTACGCTTGTCGCGCGGATTGCGAGAGGACGTGGTGCGCGGCCCAACCTGCGGTGGCCCGAGAACTTCGGCATGTTGATGCTTGCAGGGCGAAGTCGTCTGGGCTGACGCTTTCCTACTTCGCGATAAGGTGGCTTTTCTTGCTTCCGAATGCTCTGCAGTCGGTAGTGGTGGTGGCGGTTCCAGGTGGCTAGCGGTGCGCCTTCTTCGGCCACTTGACTCACGACGGACCAAACTGTCAGATGATGGAGAGGATGCCACCGAGGCCTTCCGAAGGTAATTGTCTACCTTGACTGCAATGGCTTGGGATGGTCGGTAGGTGGGACTTATAGGCCTCTCCTCGGTCGTCGGTTGTGCACTACTTTGTTCTTCTATTGTCCCCGCCATTTGGGCAATGTTGACAGCCTCCTCTAGCAGCCGCTCCAACTCATGAATGGTATGGGCCATGGTCGCGGATGCATTCAGCCGCCGGTGTCGCTTGTCCTCCTCCTCTGCATGGACTCCGGATCCATCGTCTTGAGTGTCTGCGGAAGGCCCCTCCGAGTTGTCTGCTCCATCAGTCATTCCTTGGGCGGAGGATGCTGTTGTGGCTCAAGGAATCCCCCTTGAGGTCGAAAAGAAAGTCAAAGTCACAGGGTCAGGTGTAGGTGCAGGTAGCATGAGATCACGGAACCGTCAAGTCGTCAAGAGGAAGTCCTATACGGATATCTTCGAGATCAGGGCAGATGGAAGGTAGTAGTAGTAATAGTGAAAGGAAAGATAGTTGTGTATGAGCAATCTCAGTGCGCATCCTTACAAGCACTACTAGTATATGCCCGAGGACTTTTCCATCAGAACTTGCCCAGTTGTGCCAGGAGCTCCTTCCTCAACCCGAAAAGCAGTCTTGCGCATATCTGGTAGACCATCATTGTGGGCTGAATCGCTAGCATCGAAGATGCAGACCACCTGCCCAATCGACAGCCCCTGCCTGCACTGGCATTTAGAGTCAACAGTCAAGCTTTGCGGCAATGAGCTTAAATGAGCTTGTTTGCTCTGCAACGGCTCAAGAGCGGGGTTACAGAGTTGTGCTAAGGATGCTTCGGGGCGTGCCGGAGTTTAGGTTCTCATGACCCTCAATGCATCTCCCAAGTCTGATAGCATCTAAAGGTTTTTGATAGTAAACTTGAATGGAAGACAGTGAAATATAGGCATCTAACCGACTCTTCATCCCACCCTGCAATGACAGTGGTTTGTCAATTATGTAAGTGGGCACCTCCTAGCCACGGCCGGAGTCAATGACAGTCACAAAATGCATACCTACATAGGTACCTAAGGTAAGGCAGGCACCGGAAGCCTGAAGGCCAACAGCCCTCCATTCAAGAGCCAATTAATAACTTTTACCACTGACTGCTCAGTCTGTGACCTGTCGCACCATCCTCTACTGACACCTCATCATCACTCTCTGTGCCCTCAGGTCTCAACCTGCGTTGAGTTCCTCCCAACTCACCGCTCCTGATACGGTCGGCTGCCGACTCAGTTTCCACACGGCCGGGCCCTACTTTCCCATCGACGCCAACACCCCAGCAAACTTCTGCCTTATGTCTTCTCCATCTCGAGATTCCATCATGTCTTACTACATCAACCCGTCTCAAACCCAAGACCAGTATGCCCAGCAGCAATCCTACAACCACGGCCCACCCGCAGTCCCAGAACCCTGGGTTGCCGAATGGGACGGCCAGAACGACCGCTGGCTCTACGTCAATCGCGAGAACGGTCAACGCACATTCGAGCTTCCACAACAGTCCTTCTCCTACTCCGGCGGAGAAGGAGGCGGAGGAGGTGAAGGAGGTGGTGGAGGCTATAGTCAAGACTATGATGCCAGACAAGGCCAGGGAGAGGACTACTACCCGCCCCAAGAGCCAGCGAAAGAATCTCACACCGGGCGAAACATGGCCCTTGGCCTGGCGGCCGGCGTGCTAGGCGGTGCTGTGCTGACGCACGAGGGAGAGAAAGTCGGTGAGTACTCGCAGTGTCTTGTTTCTCTCAGATCATTGGCAATTTGGAACCGCCTTCAGCGCGCACCCCTCTACATTGAGGCTAGTAAAGTTCCTGACATGTTCACATAGAAGACAAATGGGATGGAGTCAAGTATGGAGTCGAAAACGATGTTGTCGACGGTGTCCAAAATGTCGAAGAGTTTCCACAAGACGCGGCACGCTGGACGGGGGAGAAGGTGCAAGATGTTGAAGAGTTTCCACAGGACGCGGCACGCTGGACTGGGGAGAAGGTGCAAGATGTCGAAGATATTCCCAAGGACGTCGAACGTGAGTGGGACAATGCCGTTCAGGATGTCAAAGATGTGCCCGAGGACATCTCTGGCTGGGTTGGCGGGAAGGTAGGGGACGTCGAGGGTTTCGGGGACAACTTGGACAACGCCTATGATCAGGGTCGAGACATTTCACGATACGACGACGGAGACCGCTACTAGTCTGATCCGACTATGACCTGGTTGATGCCTAAACGCAACACATGAACGACATCATGATTGCATCGAAGAGCAGCTCATGGGTGGGTTTTATCTGAAAACAAGAACTCGAGCTGATGTTCTAGGAGAGCACGCCTGGCGACCGTATGCATTGTACGGCTAGCGAGTTATACGAAACGCATTGCATACAAAGAACTTGTATCGTGTCATAGCATTACCACATTGCAGAACTGTCAACGAGAAGACTCCAAGACCAATTGTTGGCTGGGTGCCCTCTGCAAAGATCGTACCCCCTTGCTCTCCTTGCTACTAGGTAAGAGACCAATACGCCCAGCAGGAGTAGTAGCTACCTACTAGTATGCAGTACAGAGTATCTACACCAGCTGTATCTTAGTAGCATTGTTCAACAACGGCACTCGGAACAAAGCATACGGTTTCACCCGTCTGTCCACGCCGCCTTGTTGCGCCGGGGCTCGCCACAGCTGGTTCTCGGTGAAATACAAATAGCTACCGGCCGTGGAGAAGGTGTCGGTCCACTGGATCCTGGGATCCCTGACAAAGGTGGAAACCGTGCCTTTAGCCGGGTTGAAGAAGACAATCGAATCCGTCTCGACACTGCCTCCGTAGACGATGCCATTGGAATCGCTCTCCAATCCGTCACTGACGCCCTTCTGGCCCAGATCCATGACCGAGGCTTGGGAAAACAGTTCCGAGGAGGCACTGCGGTCGCGCAGACGAGCTGTGGGGACGGCGTACAGGTGGCGGCCCGAGACGACGCTGAAATAGAGGGTCTCGCCGTTGTTGGACAGCGTGATGCCGTCGGCACCGAATGCGAGGCGGGAGATGGGCATGCCGTTGCCCGGGTTGTTGTAGACGGGCTCGCCCCAGACGCTGACGAAGAAGCCGGGTTCGGGACGGACTTGCGGGATGTTTTCGAGATGGCGCCATGATTCGCCGGTTCCGAGATCGACGACGATGATGCCGTTGCGGCCCTCGCTGGACGAGTCGGTGATGTAGGCTATTCCTTGGCCGGACGCCGTGACGGAGGGCCGTAGGTCGAAGCGGACGTCGTTCGGATAGGAATCCGAGTACGCCACCGTCGACGGGAAGAGGATGGTCTGGAAGATGGTGTCGTTGGTCAAGTCGACCCCGATCAGCCTGGGCCCGCCGAAGTTGGAGGTCGTGAGCGTGCCGTTGGGGAGAACTGCTCGGCCCGTGTCGAGGATCCAGAGATGGTCTTTTGGATCAATCACGACGCTTTGCACCCCAATCAAGTAGTCCGCAAGTCCCTTCGATGTGGCCGGGTAGGTGGAGAAATCGATTGCACCGCCGGGCGGAGAGTTGATCTCAGCATTCGGGTACGCTGTTTCGGTGTTATTGGAATTCAACTCGGCGACTTGGTATTTGGTGTTTGTCGGATCGAGACCTAGAGGGTAGTTTGAGAACATGCGTCCCGACGCAGAAACGGCAATGCCTAAAATGTTACTATCCGCCCGAATGTGATGACGGCGACGAGGCTTACCGGTTGGCCATTCGTCGTAGTATAGATGCACTAATTCAAGCGGCGGTCCGGCTGCAACTGGATCTCGGACAGGCTGCTGGGCCGCCACGACTCCCATGGTCGCAAAGAAAACAACGGTCCTGTCTTTCCACTTCATCTCGGGCCACAACTATACTTCTGTTTGCAATGCAAAGGACGATTGGCATGGGACGAGACGAGACGAGATGAGAGATTGCACAAGAATGGCGGAAGTGTCGTATGACGAGTTGTGATTTCTTTCTCATTGATACTTCTGGGCGGAGAAGGGGGACATTGATGAGCTCATTGCGGAGGTGAAAGTCGAGTGACTTCAATATCTGCCGGAGGCATTGTATTGGCAATGCGTATAAAGTGGGCAACGAATTAGTAGGCGGGAACCAGTAGGCGGGAACCAGAATGCGGATATGACATGATTGGTGTGCCTTGTGCCTGAACCCTTTCAGCTGCTTGATGCGGCATGGTGGTATTGCAAGGATCGAGATGATCGACGTCACCACCGATGATCGATCTGTGGATGGGTCGATAATAGGTAGTATAAGTATAGCAGTGTTGTACAGCCTTGCGACAACTGGAACGCGACAACCGAGTCTGGTGTTCTCTAGTAGATCCTGAGGCCGCAGCATTCAATCGACGTCGGTCGCACCACTGCCTTGCGTCCCCACCAGAGGCGTACCAGTTCTTCGACGAATGCTCGGTCGGATGCGCTCCAGCTGTCCAGTCCCATGGCTGCCATATCTTCCGGAGTAATTTCGACTTCGCCGTTGTCGGCGGGGTCCGCTAAGAGACCTTGTGTCTCCTCTCCCTCCGAGGAAGCCCTCCGTTGTACAGTTTCTTCGTAGATCGACTCTGTATTGTCGTTATTGTCGTCGTCATGGTAAGATGACTCTGGTGCCGATCGAGTACCGTCAGAGCGCGCAATGGCTTCTGCAACGGTTTGGAATATGATCTCAGTCAGGCGATGGAAATATGCCACAAGCGCAACCTCCCGAGTCTGTTCACTGTCGCTGTCGTCTTCATAGCTCAACAGCGCCAAATCTTGTTCGTTCTCCGCCTCTTCTGTCTCAACAAGTCCCCCACGTCTATCTCCAGCAGATGCCCACCAAACAAGAGAGGTATATGCCATTCGCGACCAGGAGGCTGGTTCCACAACTGCCTTGTTGGCCGAAAAGGAAGACCGCCGTGAGGAGAGCGGTGGGCGGCCTTCGGCGCCATTCTCCAAGGAGCCGTTAATTGCCGTCTTGCTCGGTCGAAATTGGAGAAGACCTTGTTGAAGACGCACAAACCGTTGAAAGTCTCGCTGGGTCGATTTAATGCCAACTTTTGGAAATGACTTTGTCAACTCGGGACTTGACAGGACCATTTTTGGAAACACTTTTGTGGCAGCATTGTTTGACTCCGACGGTGGCATCAGTACTAGGACGTCGTACAGCTGCGGTTTCGTGCTCAATACATCGTCCGTGGTGCATGCAATCCAATTGTCCTCGGCAATCGATACTGATGTAGGAGACGATTTGGTCGTTTCAAGCTCTGGAATGTCTCCCACACCGACGGTGAACAGAGGTCGCAACCAAAGACTCGGAGTATCGCCCGAGGGTAGAAATTCCAGGAGTGCTTTTGATACAGATGACAAGATGGACATATTATATACTAGCACTGGTGAGTAGAAGTCGACAGCATATTGTGGGGGTCGTACCAAGATTACAACTGGATTGCACAGGGGTGTCAGCGACGATTAATATCCGCTTGCGAAGTAGTGCGGCTCGATAAAGAGGGAAAAGCAGAGGACCGAAGATGTCCGCTGAGTCGAGCAAAGTCAAGGCAGGATGATGAGGCGTCAAGGTGTGATGTGAAGGTAGAAATGTCGTTGCTGTGCTCATGGACCTGGATTTTCTATACCCGTTTGCTGGCTGTCGGGTCGCTGAGTGACCAGGGTACTCGCTGTGGACTTGTTCCTGTTCTGGCCGCTCGTCTGGCCGAAGCCTGTATTTGCCCCAGTATTCTTCCAGAGCAGTGGTGTCTTGGACGTTGTCGATTTGAGACCTGTGCGTCTCAGTATGGTGCAGAGACCCCCCGTCCTAGTTACCTACCTTGCAAGTGCTTGCAGGGCCTCTGCATGACGCCAACTTCGTCCGGTACGGCCGAACTCGAGGGGAACCAGGACTCCAACAGCCAACATGCGCGCTGCCCGTTCGGACTGTCCATCAGGCTTGTTGATGAAGGCGCTGAGGCCACTGTATTTATCATGGATGAAGTATCTTTCAACGTTCAGTCTTGTGCCTCCTCGGTCCATACGTGGTCTGCTCACACTAAGTCCTCCTCAACATTGTGTAGTCCAGACGGTAACGATTTGAACTCGACGACACCCTCGACCTGGGCTGGAGCTCCAAGTCAGTGGAGAGGTAAAAGGGTGGTAGGGGTAGAAGTTGACCTTCGTCGATGGACCTGTGCCATACCAAAGTATACCTGGGAATGTATTAGACTAGGGAGATACACTGCCGCAAGGGGTTGGATGCATACCCTTTGCGATGGTCAAAGTTGACCAAGAAAGCTGCGGCGATGGGAGGGACGGGCGGCTCGCTGCTGATATCAATCTTCAAAGGACTTCGGTCTGCCATGTGTGACTTGCTATTGCTATGGTCATAACAAGACCACTAGCTGACATATCACGGTCGCATAAATAGAAGCTGCATATGCTGGCATGTTGCCCAAGAACAGAGGTGACGGACAGTGACTGGATCATTGAGACTCGAATGCACCGAGTCGCGAGCCGTCTCTCTCTCTCCGCAGTCGGGGAACATCCCTTATCTGTTATCTCTATTTCAACTTTAGTCCGCCGACTTAGCATTGCCCAGGCCACTATTGACCGTTGAAAGTAGGTTTCCCGAGATCTTCGTTGTCCAAAGATTAGATCCTCTTTTTTTTTTAAGATAGAAGCACGATGAAATGACCCGAAAGTCGTCTATTATCCCACCTCTCATAACATACATAGTACGTTATTTGCTTGATATCAAGCTACCTGGCAGGTATCTGATGACATGGTATGCTAAGACATGACTCAATGAGACTACATGTACACTGAAACAACAGCTTCTTTCACACCAGTAGCGATCATTGCAGGATCGTAATCAATCCTGAACCTGATCAGTATGAGTTTATGGGTGCCTTTCCAGTCTGTTCAAGCAGTTGACTGCCCTCAGTCCTCTTGAAAACGTAGGAGACGCCACCGCCTCCTACCATGTCTGCCTCGAGCCGGACGACATGTTCCAGGCAAGCATCACCAATGGCAGACGCGACCCCATTGACAACACTCCCCTCCTTTTCTGTCTTGGAGAGAACCGACATATCCAGGTGCATATATCTCATCAGCTCCTCACACTCCGCTTCACGCTCGGTCTTTGTCAATGTCTCCGACTTGATGACACCTTCTTTCGCGAACTCAGCAATGTCTGGAAACTCGTCCTCGGAATCTCCAACAGTAGCATTCGATTGTTGATCATCGACGAGTATTTGCCCATCGCCCATAAAGTCTTCTACCGTCTCGTCTTTGGGTCCTGTTCCGTCGCAAGGACATTGTATCAGGTCATGCGTGCGCAATCCATCGCTTTCGTCGAGACGGAACAAATCTTTCAACTCGTCTTGGCTGAATGTTGCGGTCTGGCCCTTCCCGCCTCCTTCAAGACGTCCGGCCGAGCCAGCAGATTTTCCTTGCATGATACTGTCGGCCAATGCCCTTTTGACTACTTGGCGTTGCCAGATTCTCTCCTCTATGCCGCCTTTCACAAGAAACCTGTAGATTTTACAGTGTCGCTTCTGGCCTTGTCGGTGTATACGTGCGACAGCTTGATCGTCCGTTGCCGGATTCCAGTCGACATCGAAGAGCACAAGTCGGCTTGCACCGATCAAGTTGAGGCCCACACCACCCGCCTTTGCGCTCAACAAGAAAGCGAACGACTCCGTGGACTTGGACTGATTGAATTGATCGACAAGGCCCTGTCTTTTCTTCGCTGCAATGGACCCATCGAGGCGCAGATGGGGTAGGTTGGAATTGACCAATAATTGCTCGATCAAATTCAAGGTCGAAGTGTAGTTCGAGATCACCACCACCTTCTCATCTGTGTTATGCCGTATCTGCTGCAGGAGTTCGTCGAGCAGGCGAATCTTGCACGAAAGAGAGTTGTGGTACAACTTAGACAGACCTTCGGGAAGCATCTCGTTCAATGTCTTGAGCGACGAGGAAGGTGTGGAGTCGTCATTGCCAAATTTAGGGTCCATCAGGGCAGGACTGTTGCATAGCTTCTTCAAGATAGTGATCAACTGGAACGCACTCTCGTTGCTTCGAAGAGCGCTGTGGAACATGGGAGATTTCAGAATGTTTCGGTAGATCTTTGCCTGCCCTTGTGTCGGTTTGCAAAAGAGCACGTATTCGGTCTTGGGCGGCAAGAACTCCGACAAGATGTCTGCTGTCCTGCGGAGGATGAAAGGCGACGTCGTGCGAGCAAGTTCTTCACTCGCTTCCTGTCCACGCTCAATCTCCTCTTCAGACGCGTCGGGCTGCCGGCTTCTTATGATAGGCTTCTCGAAGTCCCTAATGAACCCCTTTTGCGAGCCTAGACAGCCATCATTGACGAAGTTGACCATGGCGAAGAACTCCCCGAGATCGTTCTGGATGGGCGTTCCGGACAAAATAACCCTCCTGCGAGTGTTGAGTGATTCGATAGCTTGAGCATTCTTGTTCTTCATGGTTTTGAGGCGATGGCCCTCATCGCAGATGACAATGTCGATGGGTTGGCCCTTTGCGAGATCATCGGCAACTATCCTCAGCCTCTCATAACCGATGATCATGACCTGATAGACTCTGCCGTCAAAGTCGCTCAGTCGAGTAGTTTGATCTTCGAACTCGAGCACTCCGAGCCGGTCCAGGCCCAGCCACTTCTTGAATTCGCGCTTCCAGTTGCGAATCAGAGAAACGGGACAAACGATAAGGGCCTTTTTGATGACAGGTGCACCCCTATATACTGGAGACTGCCGAAGTAGCGTCCACAACAGAGCAATTGTCGTCAAGGTCTTGCCTAGCCCCATGTCATCAGCAAGGATACAGCCCTGCCCGTCGAAAGACCGCAGTCCCATCACGCATTCGTAGAGGAACTTGACCCCTTCTCTCTGATGCGGACGTAGAAGCCTGCCAATTAGCGGATCTAATACAACATCGACAGTCTGGCGCCCTTGAGGTGGATTCTTCGGCCTCTTGAAGACAAGCGCGCCATTCGCCTTGGGATCGTGGCGCGGAATAGGAGTTTCAGAGGGCCCCTGCGGGAGGATGGTGGACTCTTTCAGTGGTTGCCGAAACGCAGCAACACGGCTAGGTTGTGGATTGCCATTCTTTTGGCTCTCCGTCTTCTCATTCTGAATCAGCGCCCTCATCTGTGCCTTCATGCTCTGCTTACGTGGCTGAGACATCAAGGGTGCTGTGAATAGAGGTTTGGAGATCGAACTGTCCACAACTTTGGTGGCAGCGGGAGCAGGTTTGATGATCGAAACATGGTCATTCTTGGTGATGCACGAGTCGACCTCAACCTCCTTACCGCCAATGGACAAAGCCGAACCGGGCAACAAGGGAGCGGAGAATGCGGTGCGGCCTATGATCTTCCCTGACTTGTTGTATAGCGTTGCATAACCACCGGCGACTGCAAGCTGTCCATCATCTGTCCAGGTCTTATTTTTCTTGTTTGTGGGAGCACGCCTAACATGGCTGTTAGCCAACGTGACAATATCTTTGGAGGTCTCCCTTCGTACCATAATACCGAGTAGTAACTCGCAAATCCATCCGAGTTCGGCTTCTCCTGCTTCTCAACGGGATCCGAGAGATTGCGAATGTCTCTGAGCGCTGCTCTCTCGGAGTTATTGTGGGAGTGTACGTCTTTATTGGTAAGCGCAGTCTGCCGATACGTGGCCGCAGTGTGAGAGTCGTCTGGAGGACTGAGCTTTCTTCGCTTGATCGGTGGGTGCATCACATCGCCGCAATCATCGCTCGTGAGAGGTTTTCGAAGCGTTAGTGGTTTGAAAGGCTTCGAAGACATGACGCGGTAGGAGTGGTTTCCGAAGTATTACGGTTCAGGTTGATCAAGACTCAGTGGTAGGCCTTGTTCGTGCATCGAGAAGAGAGAGAACGCGTCGCGGCGCGTTGATCGCGTTAATTGGATAGTGGACCCGCGAAGTCACGTGGGTGGGTCGTTGGTCGGATTGGCGCCCCTTTGGGAGGATAATAAGGACCCCATACTTGGAGCTGGAGACGAAGAGACTGGCCTGCTTACAATACCCCTATTTGATTCCGGGCAATGGCCTGCCACTCAAGCGATTGACTCCTGAAGGCTACCTATACCTTGGACACATACGCATCACATGGATAGCTGCAGAATGACTCCAACAAAGAAGAACATGCTTTACGTAGCCACGGCCTTACTTTGCCTCACTGCCCAGCCATGCATGCCATTGAGTGCAAATGACAACATTGCATCGATACAAGCAGTTGACCCGGTAGAGTTACATCCAAGGCCCAGGACTATGAGGAGACACAAAAGAGAACCCATTGGCAGGGCAGACGATGACCATCGCGAGCAAAAGAAGAGTGTTGTAACGGCCACAGCAACCATCTTGCTAGGTAGAACGCCGGTGTCTTGAGAGGCTATCCAAAAGCCGGAGGCGCCACCAACCTGTTTTGGTGACGCTTGACTTTCGTTGTTCAATTCAGAAGGGAGTTTTCTGGGCAGGAGATCTGTCTGCAACGTTTGAACCAAAGCTCTGAGTTCCTGAATTTCGTCCATGGCCAAGTCCACCCGCTTCTGGAGGACGAGCATTGGGGATCTCGCAGAGACTGGAGCATCCGGAGGCGGAGTGCAGGGTGAGAGTGTGGCAGGACGACAGGGAGACTCGGGAATGTTGGATTTCAATCTCAGTGGCGAAACGGAATGTTTTCGTCCTGTTGGAGATCTGACCCCCCAGTCAGGTCTCATCCGCCACGTGCGGAATGGGGTGTGTAGACCTGCCACCGAGTCTCCGCTGCCTTTGTGGGTCGGAGAAATGGGTGATAGAGCCATTGTCCTAATCTTGCGGACTCCAACAGGAGTTCCGCAGTGAGCGATACTGCTGTTTAAAGGTGTCTCGCAATCACCGTCACACTTCCACTTGATGGAGCCGAATGTTGCGCGGAGGATCTTCATCAATACGTCTTCGTTTCCTGCAGCAGTGTCGATGGAAAGGGTGAGGGACGGCATGGGTGAAATTGGAGGAGTCTCATTAGACCTGAGCATTTGCCGAAGCCTGACTTTGATGACCGGGAGAAGATATACGCATCCCCATCGTTCGATTGCTTCGATCCAACCCTGGAACTCCTTGAACGTATCCGTATTGTCAAGGTTGAATGTTGCTATCTCGCACATGCAATAGCATCCAGTTTCGTCGACATAGTGGTAGTTCATAACTGCCATCGAATTGTTGATGGCGCAGGAGAAGGATACAGGCGTTTCGAGGACAGGACCTGTCTTGCCGCCCCTACCAAAGAGAAGCTGCATCGCTCGAATACAGTGAGCGCCGGCAACTGCGCATCGATTCTTGGCCGACTGTATTTCATCATCGGATGTTGCTAACATCCGCTCGAAAACAAGAAAGGGACCGTAGATGTTGATCCCTGCAGAGACAGTACCAGATGCGAAGTCCACGATGGTCCCCAGAGCCGAGGTGCAGTTTGGAAGCATTGTCAATTCGGTCTCATTGAAGGCAGAAGTCTTGAAGCCACTGATGAGGGCCGGGCGTGGAGCTGGCAGCTCGAATAAACTCTCTTGGGCTCTTACTGCACGTGGTGGCAGAGCTTCTCGATTCAACTTTGGAGCCAAGCACCGATCCATGAGTCGGCTATCATGAACGAAAGGCAGCACGTTTGGCGGGAAGATCAATGTGGAGCCAAAGCCTTGTCCCACTGGAACTTGACTGCGCCAGTCTCTTTCCTGTGCCGAGAACCGTGACAGATTCCGCAACAATGAATGCAGTTCGTCGGGGAAAGGCTCTGGGATATCTGTCACTTGCAGGCCCTCGGTAAACACGATTCGGAAGGAGCTCAAAACTCTTGATCGAAAGTCGGACCATCCAAGGTGAATTCCATCCATTGCCATCATCAGTGACACTGGTGACTCTCCAGCCGTGCTTGAGGACGCCATCGTCGTCATGATGCTGGCCTGCATCTCCTTTAAGCTGCGGCGAGCCTGCGTGTTGGAGAGAAGTACCACCGTCGCCTCTGAGTACGCTGGTGCCACTGCTGGAAGATGATACCCAGCATTGAGTAGAGAGTAAAGAGACAGACATCTGTGGGACAACATGCCGGGAAATATATCTGCAGTGAGCGGGCGGCATCGTGTTGCTGTCACACACATCGGCGGCTAGGCAGGAGTGCATGAAGGATCAACGTGGCAACATCCAACAGTCGTAAAATGATGCACTCACCTATGTTCAACGTTTCACAGGGACTGGTTTAAGCGGGGACGAGGATCCGATGGTATAGCAGGGATGGGGTGTTTCAAGGCAGAATGTCGTGGCAGGTAGTCGGCTCTTCAGGTCCAAGAAGGTATGGCTCAAACTCACAAACCCGGTTCTGAGAAGAAAATCTTACCAGTCATGGACTGACGAGCTTGAACGTGCCAGAGCCGGGGCACTTGTTCGTTCCTGAAACACGCATATGTTTCCCGGCGCAACGAACCCGAGCGGCTAATGATGGGACTGACTTGTACAACCGCCAGAGCTTGAGCGAGCATCTTGCACACCCAGAGTGAGCGTACCAGAGCAGACCGCGCAGAGGGGATTGCTCCTTACTCGTCAGTCATTGTCGAGACCGGACGGCCCAGCGCTTCAGCCATATTGATAATGTTTGAAGGGGGAAGAAGAGACAATGTGAAGGAACAAGGGAAGTAACTTTGTAAGTTGACGAAGTGATAGAGGTAATGAAGGATATCAAAGGGAAGGTGTGCCGAGCCTCTCAATTGAGAACGAGAATATATGGCTGAATGCTGGAAACGCGGATCTTTTCTCTCCCAAAATGCTCGACAATACTCGATCGTAAGAAGCTTGGTGATCTGATACCTGCTCGCTCTGCAGTAATATAGACCACCATGAGGCAGACTTTTTTCCCGGTCAGCGCAGCTCTTATTCATGGACTGAATCTTGAGGCAGGGTTCGAGATCCGCCCCTCACAAGTGATAAGCAGCAACTCTGCCATGATGCCTCCTATCTTCACACCTTGCGCTTCGGCAGCCTCGAGGTGTATTTTTCTTGCAGAATATGTCGAGAGGAGCGTAGGTGAAGAAAGATGGAGGTAGTTATTCAAGTTGGAGTGGATTGCTGCCAATTTCGTGCCTGCAGAAAGTTGATGTGGCTCTGTGAATGTGTACAGGATGCAGGCACGACGGACGCCTGCATCTCTGCCTGCGCCAACTTGAACTTGGATGCCACTGCACTGTCTTCGCCTCCTCTGCTTCTCTACTTTTCTTGCTATGCATCTGTGAATTTTTGCTTCAGCCCAGACCAGTACGTCTGCGCTGTGTGACCAGACCCCGGGTTCTCCCCTTTGTTGGATTTTTGGATTTCTGTTGGCACAAACAGGATCGTACATTGTTAATGAGCCTCCTTGGACCTCGACATCTGCCATCCATATCTGCATCTTACTACTTGGCGACCCAACTGTTGCACCGCTCTTCGGTATCCTTCGATGACAAGTATCCAATTTGCCAGATCCGAACGCGAGAGACACAAACAGTATTGATTCGGTGTTATTGCTACCATTCCAATGACTTCAACCCCATCTTCCAACAGCCGCATCAATGCGACGCCCATCGAGAATGCCTTCCCAACCCCTCCAACCGGCGATTACACCGAAGCTTTATTTCGCATCAAGGGCAGGATGTCACCTCCGCCCAGGCGGATGATCAGTCAGGAGCGGGCCCAGTCGACACCGCCAGAACTCACGCACTCAAACCAATTCGGCATTCTCACTAAAACTGCAGAGGGGCATTTATCAGATGTTGCAAGTCTTGAGCGCTCGTGGCAGAAGTTGCGTCTCTCCAAAAAGAAAAGTCAATACTACAGTGAGGCTTTTGCATATCGCGAGCCGTCCAATGCTGCTAAAGACCGAGTGGCCAAAGACTGGGTCATACTTGTTGAGATCAAGATGAATTGCTGTGTACGAGAGCTCATCCCTTGGGCGAATACCAGCTAACTGCCATCGTAGGTGGAATCCGAGAAAGAATTTCTTATCGATTTGTCCTTCCGGCTTTCCGAGATCTATCAACGCCCGGCGTCATGCATCATGGCTATGGCATCGACAGATATATCGATGCTGCTGGGAGGGAACTCGGACCCCGCATATCATCTCACCATCACAGCCCTTCCTTCAGAAATAGCAGCAACGAAGAACAAACGAAGCACTCATCTGATTCAGGATTTCATGCTTGATACCCTACAGATACCGCCTAAAAGAGGAGTTGTGCGCTTCGAAGCAGTCGCTGAGGAGAACTTGGCTACAAATGGGATGACGGCGCTACAAGAGATTGAGCAGTTGGAAAGACAGTCGACCGACGGGGACGGCCTGTTAGGAGTGCTCAGTCGCCAGAGGAGCAAGAGAGGCAAGAAGTCGAACGTACCAGCACTTACGGAAAGGGTCAAAGCAGGGTTTCCGTCTTTCAGAGGTTCGACACCCTCGCATCAGTATTTCAACACGATAGGAACAGTCGAGACAAAGTCGACAGAAGCAAGCGGGCCAGGTAGGAAGCGGGTCAAAAGAAGACAGAGCATTCTTGCTCTTTTCAGGAAATGACAGGAAAGCACGACTCGAAGTGGCCTCTGCCCACTATATCTTCATCTCCGTCTTGGTCAAGTCCAATGCCCCCATTTGTTTAGCTGTGTAATTAGCAAGGCAGTGATTCTGGAATAGTGGGTGCGGCGACAACTACCTTGCATGATAGGGAACGCATATGTGTGCTCTTCTACTTTGTAATATCTTTTTGGTTGACCGCCAGCATTTTGTATTCTTTCTGGTACTGGATGCTACTAATCCTACCTCATCGCTGCATCACATTCGTTGACTCTCCTCCTTGAAACCTACATCATCAAGGTCGAAGGCGTGAACAAATATTCACACCAAACAATTGGCTGTTGCCTGCAGGACTCCTACAAGTCGTCTCATCAACACGCGGCACGCATACAATTGTTCTACTTCACTTTATCTTGCGAAACAGCGAACCTTTCCTCATCGACCGCAGGGCGGAGCCAGTGCCACCATGAAGGTCATCGATCAGTCACGATTCTACAGGATCCTCGGTCTCCCTCACGAAACATCTCTTGATGAGCTAGACGAGAGATACCTGCAGTTAACACTGCATTTGAGCGGACCCAACGGCCCAGACAACAAGGAAGAGGCGAGATTGCAACAGGAACTGGTTGACCAGGCTTACAATGCCCTACTTGCGAGGTTCCTCCACACCGCAAAAGAGATTAGACCCCCATCCGACGATTCTTTTACTATGAAACAGGTACTCGTTGCGCAGGATCGCATCCAGCCACCAAGTCACAACGACGATGATCTATGGATCTCCCCAGAATCCTCGCGTTCTTCTGGCTGTGATTCTAAGGCTAGGAGGAAGACTGTGGTTGACAGAGGACAGGCACCTGGTTTTAGCGTGCAAGCCATCGAGGGTGATATCTTTGATGCTCCAGACCGAGCGGTGATTGTCCGTAGGTTACACCCACCCAGCGTGACGTTTAGGTCTAACTGTCTCAACAACAGATGCAGTGAATTGCCAGGGCGTATGGGGATATGGGATCGCGGCACAACTGAAAAAGGCTGTATGTATCTGGCGTCCGAGTCCTCCAGCAGTGATTAACAGAGATATAGTTCCCTGCCGCCTACCGAGTCTATCGTTCTTATTGTCAACATGGCAGCGCGCCTTGGGATCTTGTCGGAACATCTCTCTTAATCCCACCGCAGCCGGAAGATTTCATGGAGGAACAAAACAATGGAACAGTACCGAAATTAGGCGCAGTTAAACAACCTTCCGCCATCGTCTTCGAGAAGCGCCACTGGATTGCCTGTTTGTTCACAGGTGTCGGCTACGGGAAACCGAATACGGCGAGCAGCAATCCAGGCAAAGACTCCCAGCCGCGGATCCTGCGCCGCACAATGAGCGCCTTGGAGCATCTCAGGATCATGTTGGAGGAGTTTGGACCGTCAAATTTCAACGAGGATACGAATTGGCAATCGGATGACGATAAACCAGGTGAAATTTGGTGCTGCAAGTTCAACAGCGGTGCCTTTGGAGTGGACTGGGAGGAGACCCGCGCTCTCGTGGAGGAAGAATTTATGGGGTTCGAACGGCCGTGGACAGTTGTTACCAAAGTCGACAAGGTCACCAAAAGCTACAGAGCCCGAGATGGCTAGGTTATGCCCGTGGATCAGATCATCAAACCCACGGCGTAGTGAGCGGTACATCTCTGCTGGGCGGACAATTCGATAACCAGTCAAGTTTTTACGGAGACGGTGACCTCTAGTCTCAAGAAGCGGATTGGATGGCGCCGTTTCCTCTTTGTACAAGTATTAACAGTCGGTATTCACACCAATAGTATGATCTACTCATAGACAGCTGCGCGTTACTGACAAGGCCGTGGAAAATAGGGGTGACGCTAGACCGAAACCGTCCATAGCTCGATCAAGGCTTGGCATATATCGAGTTCAACTTGAACTTGAAGTTTTCCATCATGATGTCGCTGCCTTTGATATCAAAGCCACACTCCGATTTTCGCCTTTAAACAGGTCTTCTCCACGTTTAATCACGACTGCGGAGATATCATGGACGACCCTTCCTCCGATACACGTCCGCTGAAAAGAGTCAAGCTGGAAAGTGCCCAAGTAGACGGAAGTGCTGACGACCGGCCCTCGGACATGGGCCCAAACCAGAACGGCTCTGAGCCTAAGGGCAAGATGACGCCCCTCAATCTGCCAGGCGACGATAGCTCCAAAGAACTCGAGGTAGGTATCACGGCTTTTGTCGACGATGCTCGCGATAAGTTTCAGGGCATCCTCAAAAAGAGATACACCGATTTCCTGGTCAATGAGATCCTCCCGGATGGCCGTGTCTTGCATTTGCAGAACATGAATGTCAAAGAACGGGCTGATCCGGCTGCGAACGGTGGCGGTGTCGAATCAGCTGGACGCGATGACCAAGTTCAGAACGAGCAAGCCCGCGAAACGCCTCGCGCTGAGGTCGCCGAGAATGAAGCCGCACCGGAAGTTTCTGCAATTGAGCAGCCCAAATTAGCGACTTCGGATGGACCTTCTGAAAATAAGGAGGGAGCTCAAAGTCTAGCGGTATCTAACACCGACCGAGCAAAATTGGTAGACTACTTCAGCGAAGAAGCTGTTGAGCAGCTCATGGGTCTCTACGGCTCCATTGTGCGGACTCCAGCAAAGAAGCCTCGCGACCATCCTACAGTTCGGACACCATTCACCGCAGATCGGACTGTTAGGTCGCAGATCCACCAAGACATCCGCCGAATCTTCCACAACAAGATCGATTCTTCCACCGACAAGGACGGAGTGTTGGTTCTCCGCGCGGCAACTTCGAATGATCGTAGTCGAGGTGGGCCAAGACCGGCTGGCAGGGCTCGACCTGGAGCGCTCAGCTGGATGGACCGTGGCGGCGACTATCTTCACTTCACACTCTACAAGGAAAACAAGGACACGCTGGAAGCGATATCATTCATCACGAAACAGCTCAAGACGACGAACAAGACATTTCAATTTGCCGGCACCAAGGACCGACGAGCAGTGACAGTTCAACGAGTTAGTGCCTACCGCGTCGAGGCCTACCGGCTGGCCGGGCTCAATCGAGTCTTGCGTTACTCGGCGGTCGGGGACTATGAGTACCAGAAGCATGGCCTGGAACTTGGCGACCTGAGTGGGAACGAGTTTGTGGTAACACTCAGAGACTGTGTCATCAATAGTGCCGCTCACACAACCACGTCTGACAAGCTCTCAGCAGCCCGAACATATCTATCCCATTCTATGCAACAACTTCGGGATAAAGGGTTTCTGAATTATTATGGTCTCCAACGATTCGGCACGTTCGCGATTCGGACGGATGTCGTGGGCTTGAAAATACTGCAGGGAGATTTCAAGGCTGCGTGTGATGCGATTCTCGAGTTTTCCCCGGTTGCCCTGGAGGCTTCGGAAGCACCGGGCTCTGGTGCCTTGGTTGGCCAAGATGATAAAGCGCGTGCTGAAGGAATCAACGTCTGGCGGACAACAGGCCGAGTCAACGACTCTCTGGACAAGATCCCACGCAAGTTTTCTGCCGAGACGGCGCTGATACGGCATCTGGGAAGACAACCTCAAGACTTTCTCGGTGCATTGCTGTCTATACAGCGCAACCTGAGGCTGATGTACGTGCACGCCTACCAATCGCTGGTGTGGAATTTGGCTGTCGGCGAACGCTGGAGGTTGTTCGCAAATAATGTTGTCGAGGGTGACCTGGTCCTAGTTCGCGAGCACAAGGGAAAGGAGAGTCGTGACGAAGTGGTTCCTACTGTGGACGCTGATGGCGAAGTTGTGATCCAACCTTCGGTGGAAGATCGAGCCTACGACCCGGACGACGTTTACGATCGAGCTAGGGCTCTGACCTCTGAAGAGGCGGCAAGCGGGCAGTATTCCATCTTCGACATCGTGCTGCCACTCCCCGGTTTCGATGTCATCTACCCGGCTAACGCGAGTGGCGAATGGTACAAGACATTCATGGCCGGGGAAATCGGTGGAGGACTTGACCCGAACGACATGCGCCGCAAGCAGAGAGATTTCAGTCTGAGCGGCGGATATCGGAAGATGCTGGCGCGGATCGGAGCGGACTATGACTTCCAGCTTCACGAGTACACGGACGACAATAAGCAGTTTGCCGAAACAGATATGGAGAGGATCAAAGCCAAACACCACGAAAAGGAGAAGCCGAGCGGCGAGCAAGATGCAATGGCCGGCGACACGAACAGTACTGGCAATGCAGAACCGAAGCTTGCCGCCGTGCTCAAGTTTCAGCTCGGCTCGAGTCAGTACGCGACTATGGCGCTGCGGGAGTTGTCCCGAGGAGGTATTCAAGCCTACAAGGCGGAGTTCATGGGCGGGCGATAGGTCTGACCTGCCTTACCTCGTTACAGGGTTGGGCTGTTGATCACAGTGCGGGCTGGACTGGACCAGATACGATATCGCACAGACCGCATGACCGAAAAGTGAAATTGGACGAAGGACAGAAATTGAAATGTCAGTGATAAGGTCTTTCGACGTAGCTAGCTATCCATATGAGTCCTCGTGCAATGGTATGAAAGGACTCGTCTCGTCACATCAGAATCGCCGGTCCAGCCGGGGCCACATGTTGACAGGACACAATGCTTGTCTTCCTCTTAGACCCTGTCCCGATCACTGTGTGTAGATTTTCTCTCCATTCTGTCAGCTGAGTGCTGTCAATCGAAAACCACATTCTGGCTGCTTGTCTTTTGGTCGATGTCCTCTCGTCACGACCGTGGGATCGCGCGGATGGCGCCCGAGTCGACTTTGCAACGATCAGAAGCACCGAATCCCTCCAGCATGACCAACGCCGGGATGATGAGCGAGGGCTCGGCCCTCTTCCTCCTCGAACAGTTGTAGATGGCTGGACGCAGGCTGACCAAGACCGGGGTACCTTGATCGGGTGGCTGGTAGTCTTCATGCGCCGACGCCATCCACGACTTGTCGAACTTGTCTTCCAGTTCTGCCCAGCGGAAGCTGTACGGACACACGCTCTGCTCCATCATCAGTCTCAAATCGAGAACCTGCTCAAAGGCCTGGGCTGCCTTGGTCTGCCACGTGGCGATGCGGTCGGCCCGGTCTCTCGCCGTGGTCTTTTCCCCAAGCGGCAACGGCGATGGCGTGGCGCGAAGACTGAGGAAGATGTCGAACAGCTTGACCTGGAAACCGTCTACCAGCCGGTACAGGCTAGGTTTGACCTGTCTTTCTATATCTCACCATTAAGACCCTCACTCTCGGATCAGCTCCTTACCACTCCAGCTTCGTTGATTATCCTCATAACACCTGGGTCTTCTTGTGTCATCTTCGATCTTCCACCATGTCACCCTGTGAGCAATGTAGAGCAGCTCACGTTCGTCTTATTCTCCATCTCAGATGTGGCCGAAGCTAACGTACGTACCTTAGACACGATGTTCCATTTCCAATCAAAGTACACACCGCGGTCCCTGCAACAGATGTAAAGAGCTGATGCTCAACTGCCGGCCGACCAAGCGACGTCGTACAACTGGCAGGCGGCAAAGGACGCCCACGCCCACGCCCACGCCCACGCCCACGCCCACGCCCACGTCCACATCCTCCTCCACTCCCCTCAGTTCAAGCCAAGAGATGGCGTCCCCCTCCCTGGGCACTCGAAGCCTCGGGACTGGAGCCCGAGTCCAGAGAGCATCTCCCAGAGAAGTGCTCATGTCCTTTGACCTGGGTTGCGAATTCTTAAAGGATGGTGTCTTCCTCCCCTATGCATCGGATATGGACTCAGGTACTACATTGTCCGGCGCTTGGGCACGTTGTGAGACAATTACTTGGTCCAACAACAAAACTACAATGCCCACAGAAGTAGGCTACATACTGGATGCAGGTGTACGTCCTGCGGTGCTCCGTCCAAAGTTCGGCCGGGATCTTGAACGCTCGGTGGCGTTGGGACAAATCCAAGGAAGTGACAGAATTCGGCATTACACGCCTATCTTCTTTGGCGCAAATATTGGCAACAAGCAGAACACAAGGCGGCAGATCTCGGACCTTGCACAGCCTCCTTGCACGTCGTCGGGACTCTCAGGGCCTGGACGCTGGTCCCCTGTTCGAAGTTAAGGATCTGATCCTGGACTTGCTAGCCTACGCTTTTCGATATACGCTCGGCTTCATCGCCAAAGCCCATGCAGACCTCCGCTGGCCAGTCTTTGGAAATCCCGACGACTATAAAGATTGGAATCCCGAGCAAGTCATTCAGGTCTCTTTACCTCTACCGGTCGCTACCGCACCGGAGCACGTCGCCCTCATCACACGGGCTGCTATAGAGGCCGGCCTTCCGAATCCATACATCTGCGGTGAGCCCGCAGCAGCATTGGTATATCACCTTTCCCGCAGCGCCCCGGAGTCGGCGGAGGGAAAGATCATAATGATCATAGACGTCGGCGCGGGTTCTGCTGACTTCGAAGCCTGGTGGGTCGTCAGCATTCACCCATTTTGGGTTAAACAACTTGTTGCTCCACAAACCAGGTGGTGCCGGGGAAGAACCGTGAACGTGAGATTTAGGGAGCTATTTCTCGACGAGCTCAGTGATTGTAGAGCAGTCGTGCTCGAATCACTACGCAAGGTTGACCGTACCATGACCTGGGAGACGTTTGGCGACGCTCTCGAAACCTGCTTCGAAGCGGCGAAGCGAGATTTTCGTGGCAATGGCAACCGGGGAGAAGATGAATCGTACATGCTTCATATCCCTGGCGTTCCCGAAATTGCGGAGAAAGGTATGCCCAAAAGTGGTATCGTGATAGTTACTGCGGACCAGATTCGAGAGGCACACTAGAAGCAGATTGCGACCATCACGGAAATCATCAGTGGATCGGTAAAGACGATTCAGAGAAACAGACGCCGGTATCCGATGCGGCGTGGACCCGATGAACTCTTGATGGCAGGCGGGGGAAGCAATGACGTCTATGTGCGCAACGAGACACGGAGCGCCTTCGCTGCGGACGACTTCTCGGTGATGCTGCCCAGCAGTGAGCGATGTGAGAACACGGTGGCCCTAGGGTCCCTGTTGCTTCTTGCGAACAAAGACCTGGTAACTGAAAGAGTGGTCCGGCGCGCATATTGCGTCGGGCGCGGGGATCCCCCTTCAAAATTGCGATCGTACCCTGCGACAAGCCGCCAGCGAAGCGAGCAGGATGGCATCGTCCGCGTCTTTGTGTCGCGCTTCTTCAATCGCATCGGAGAATCCCTGCCAACCAAGCACGAGGTTCGCTGTCGCGGATGGCGCGGACTACTGGAAGACGATGTGACTCCGCACGACGGCTGCCAAATCGAAGAGCGTCTCTTCTATTCTGACAGCGTCAGCGACGACTTGCTCTGGCTGGACGAACCTGGCTCGGAGATTCATGAGATGCCGAATCCGCTCTTGTTCCGATTCTCCTGGGATGACATTCAGGAGTTCCCTATCGAGTTCAACGACCGGACAGGCGAGAGGTACTACTACGTGGATTATGAAGTCATATTAAAGCAAGACCACGATGACATGACCTTCTCCATCACGATCCCTCGCTCTGGGCGTGGGGGAAAAGGCGCCAATGAATATGGTGACAATCCCCTGTATCAGGAAGGGTCATACGATTGTTCTGGTGACTTCAAATTGGTCAATACGGTCGGCGACACTAGCATGCCGCTGTGATCTTAGATTGCGAATCTCAACATCCGACTTATTGGAAGGAGAATTGGCTAGAATCTCTGGCTCCGAAGAACATTGATCGTTCGGACAAACAAGCTAGCCGGCAGATTCGAGACCGGGAATTGAAACATGATCCAGAAAACGGATGTGACCAACATATTTGGGCAGAAGGACAGGGACGAGAGAAGCGAGCTTGGATCGATGGGCAGACGGGAGCCATGCAGAAATGATGTGAACACCGAAAGACGAAGAACAACAAACGGCGCCGCTGATGTACTTGTAGCTGGTGCTCGAGGCCGACGTTTGAATGGCATTCTCAGCAGCATACCTCCCTGCAATGAAATGTACTTGACACATCTTGGTGAATTCTACCTACGCTCATAATGACTAGCAGCTCACTGTAGTACTGTAGTACCTCAGGGAAAAAGGGGCAAGGCTGCGGCGGATATATATAATCTGGGATCCACTTCCCTATTTAGCATCGAGACCTATCAATAGGCGATATTGTGGGGGACTGATCAGTCTAGCAATGCAAGATAGTGTCAACTCTTAGAAGTGAAGTAAAGTGAAGAACGAATTGACATTGTGACCAGTGTCATGATGTCGCACACGCTAGGTGTAGAGCATCCGCGACGACAGGAGAGAGGATGCTATATGTTCAAGTTCAACCTTGGGAATTGTTCGAACATCCACCTCCAGTCACGATCAGTGAAAACATACAAAACGATACAAGATTTATGAGCTGTACAGTACGTACTCCGGTCGATGCAACTCTTACTTGAGAATAACATGACAATTACCATCAATATCATTAGGTAGGGACTGGCCCCTTCCAGTATCGTTGAGACAGCGAACCCATAACCGATGATCTGTTTATACACGACCAGATATAAACCCATATCCGCTTTCTTATTCGTATCGTCATCATATGAATTGCTCTTGCAAGAATAACCGCCGGCCCAGAAACAAATCCCGACCATAGTACATACCATCATATCCTCCAGATCCATCAGACCCTAAGGATGTCAAGCACTCATATCCTATTTCCTAGCCCGTTCCAACTCCTGCAACATCTCCCTCATCTCGCTCTCACTCGGCAAATTGACGATGGTCAAGTACAGCACATCCTGCTGCAAGACGCGACGCACCACGCCCTGCCGGCGGCGCGGCAGCCTACCCATCTCTGCGTTCTTGAGATCCGTCTCGCTCAACTCGTAGCCTCTGCGGTGTGCGCGGCGCTGGGCTTTGTGGGCGCGTCGTTTGGCTTGAGGGTCGAAGTTGCCGCCGCTCAAGAGACCGAGGATGGTGCCGGAGTTGGCCGGGTGGTTTGGGTCGGAGAAGCGAGAGGCGAATTTCTTTTCGCCCGGCGCTGCCGCAGCGAGTTTGCCGTCCGGGTACATGCCCGCGTGGGAAGCCTGGGCGCGGCGGTCGAGATAGTTGGCCACGAAGCCTGCGGAGGCGCGGAGACCGGTTTGTTTGGGTTCGGACAGCTCCGTCCCTTCTGACAGGGCGGCGTCTAGTGCGGGATAGACCAGCGGGGCGGATTCCGGGAGAGACATCTCGCCTTTACTCGTGCCGGACGTGAGACGCATGGATTTCAGTTTCTGGCGCAGTTCCGAGTCCGGGTTCGACGTGGCTTTGGCTAGGGCTGCATCGGTGGAGGTGGAGCGCACGTCCATGCCGATGACCGGCTCGTAGGGACTGTCCGGCTTGAAGGTCATGATCATGCAGTACAGGCCGCGCGGCTTGAAGAGCGTCTCGTTGATCTGGTCGAGATACGTGTTTCGCCGGTACCGCGTCTGCACTTCCTGCGCGGTGCGGCTGGCCGCTTGCACGGCGATGGAGACGCCCATGGCGATCGGGCTCGGGACGAACCCGACCGCGAAACACGCCACGTTGATCACGTTGAACACGGGACTCGCGCGGGATGCTCGGTCGAGATCGTTCAGGAAGTCGATGAACGTCTGCTGGTCGATGTCGGCGCAGGAGCCGAGGAGTGGCGCGTACGCTCGCACGAACCCGCGCGATTTGTCCTTCGGCCGCCGCTGCGGGAGGATCACGGGGCATGGAAGAGGTTGGTATGTCTTGGACGCGACCGTCGCGGTCGCGACTTTGTGCGTGCGGAGAAAGGCAGTCGCGAACTCTTCGGCGGACGCTGGGCCGTTGGGAGATGATGATGATGCTTCTGTTTCTCTGTATGACGGGGGAGGCTGCTCGAATTGCTGCGCCGCTTCGTCCAGGGCCCATTCTGCCCGGTCGTTGTCGAGATCAGAGGTGCTGACACTCGAGGAATCTGAATCCGAATCGTGCTTCCCGTCAAGGCCTCTCTCTCTCTCCCCCTTTCTGCCCCGTTTCTCCTCGGGGTACACGTCATGTCGTGCTGCTGTGCGAGACGTCGATGCTGAGCCCTCACCACCCGACGGACGAGGGGAGACTGCTTGGGTTTGGGTTGCTTTCCGGTCCTTGTGGTCGGCGATGGCTTCAGAGGCTAGACCGATGCCGGAGCCGATGCCTTTGACGACTTTCTGGAGAATGGGCATGATGATAGACTGATATGAAGAGTACAGGTGATAAGGCCGAGTCTGAGCGACGAGCAGTCAATCACTTGCAAGCAGAGAGGGAACTGAGGGTTGTTTCTGGTAGAAGCTGAACCAGCTAGATGAAATGATGGATTGTAGGATTGTAGGATTGTATTTTAGGGACGTAATCTCAGGTTGCCAACGTATCCTCCCAGTCTGGTGAAGCGGTCTCACCTTATATACACTCTTTAGGCATTTTTCAGAGATGATCAGCGATGTCATCAACAGAGTATCCCCTCGTCCATACCGGGTTAGAAGCGCGAGAACTGACCTAATCAAACACAGCCTCCTTATCGCACACCTTGAAAGGAACCTCGCGATATAGTCCCGAAACGGTCTGGCGCGCGACGAGCTTAAAGTTAGACTCCCGTTGGCCAAGAAATGCTTAGATGCGGGACCCACGAGCCAATCCGTGATAAGGCTGAAGCGGCCAACCCCAACTTTTGCACTCGGCAATACTGCCCTTAATAAATAAGTTAGAGGGCTTAGAGCCGCTAATCCGTTGATCATTATTAGTAGTACGGACTTTACATGCTAGGTTAGGCAGGCAGCCACCGGCAGAACGCCAACCTTAGGGGAGACTGGCACATTCAATTCACATCCAATTCACCTTCACCGACTAGGTATGTGGTAGATATCGTTCGTCCACAGCAGAGGTTTTCACCCAGCATGGTGCCAATTATCACCATAGTGGAATATAGCGAGGCTGGATCTGCCCTGCCCTGTCTCGGCAGCCCAGAATGAGCTTTTACGTCAAAGACTCTCTTCCTTTGGCTGTGATATCAACCTTGTGCTGTTGCAGCACGGGATCAAGACTGACTGACCGCTTGTCAGCGAACAGGTGGACACGGATCTCAAGTCGCACAACCAGACTTGGACACCCGAAGGAGCAAAACTGCGGTGTCATGCACCCGACTCTATGAGATCTCACATTACACGGCGAGACCCGCCAGACAGGTGCTGTATGCCTTGTCGGGTCAACCGAGAAATGCACCAACCAGGACCCAACCTCCTGGTAAGAGCAGATCCAGCTGGACAAGCTTCCCGAGAATCGCGATCGCGATCCGAGAAGCATGCAACAAGCACTGCCCGGCCAGGTACGAACTTGCTTGTCGAATGTCAGAGCATCTAGTCGTCCATGATGCTAGCGAGGTGGCTCTATGTCCTCACCTATGGAAATGTCTTGAATTCTTGTGCCGGATCACCACCAAAAGTTCAACTGGCTCAGATCAGAGGTCTCCTTACCTTAGGCCTGCCGTAGGGGATACCGTGTCATTGGTGGAAGCTCCCCGCTTCTTGTTCCTGCAGGTCAATCCAAAGAAGACCAGAAGCGATATTGCTCTAATGTCGGAATCTTGGAATGTTTTCTAGGAACCCTTGATCCCTGCGATTTCTGGACGGTCTGAGAAATGGGGCAATCTTGTGGTCCCGATCATGCGACTTCCATGAATTGGACCAAAACATGAATGGCCAGTGAATGTTAATGTAGCACCAATTGTAATAAAGTTCTTGAACAGTGGGATACTTTGATCCTTTGCTGCAGGGAGAACCCTTGATGTATAGCGCGAGATCTGACCGCCCCAGATCGAGAGACATCCGAAATTCTGCATCTGCGCTCGTGATGAGAATAGCGGCCCTTGGCGAACAATGGTTGCAGCGCATGATCGAAAACGTGGCCAGTTGTATCACAAGCCATAGGGTTTCCCGTACTGAAGCATGAAGAGTGATGACGAAGAGACAGGAGCTGTGGTGGCCTGTAAGCAGCAGTGCGGGGTGACAGAGATCAAATCTCAAGCCGGGGACAATTTGTATTCATAGATTAAAGACCGGAAGTCATTGGGCTTTCCAGGTACCTCTTCTGAACCAGATGACTGAGTCTCTGGTTGTATCGTCGACAGTGCATATTGACTAGGTGCTTTTGGGACTGTGCATAGCGGATAAGAAGGGGAAGAGATGCAGTCGTTGATAGACCACTGGGCGTGGCCGCAGTCTTCCCATGGCTTCTGCTGCAAGAAACGAGCAGGGGCCAACAGTCTATAGCCCCGGAAGGATAGCCCGAGTAAAAGCTGGGGTAGAATAGTGATGCAACAAAGAAAAAATGCACTTGCCGTGTCCGTGGACCATGTCCTTCTGCTTCCGCCATTCACACATCCATGGAGCGAACTTCCGAACTTTGCCGGAGACATATAAACCCTGATAGTCGGTGGACCACCCCAGCGATGAAGCTAGAGACGATTGGGTTCAGGAAGAGACCGGTTCTCTAGGCAGATGAGTGGCCTACTTTGTATGTAGCTGTAGGCTGGACATTGGAACCATTCACATGAAGCACTCACAAGTCCAGCATCCCAACAAATTCTCCCCGCAGTCGAAAACCATCGGCCCAGAGGTCGGACAGCAGCAGCAGCAATGCAGCCAGAACACGGAGATCGGAGTGCATCCATCTAGTCGTTCGCCTTGGTTGGGCACTCGTTAGCCCGGGAGCAAGGAGCATGGTCACCAAAATCGCCCGAAGTGTTCCCTCTCGGACATGTTGCCCTGTCTCGCGGATGGGAAACGAAATGGACAGGATGTGTGGCCACAGATCATCCGTGCCTGAAGGGTGAATAAGACCGTGATTCGTCCTTATATCTGCATCGGGTCGGGTTGGTTAATTTTACGTCGATACCGAACACTCATCGAGTTATACCACAGTACCTAGGTTGACCGTTACTCGACCGCCGAGCAGATCAAGCGTGCAGCTAGAGTACAGAGGTAGTGTGCCCTGCGGTGCCTGTGGCGGAGCATGCTACCTTGGGAACAAATAAGGGCGGCAGGTTGAGTCGAGCGGAGATTCCAGGCGCGTCCATAAAACCCGTCAATAAGGCCGTCGTATAAATGTTTTCTTCCGCGGATTTTCACGGCCCGCTTGCCACTCCTAGACACGTCGAAACATGCGCAGGAAGCTTGCGGCTGTTATGCAGGCGACTTGCAATATGTTGCCGGTGTGTTGCATGTGAGACAAGAAAGTGGTGTAGGAGCTCGATGTGCATATGAATTTTGTGTGGCTGATCTCGAACGAGCGACATGAATGGATGGGATATCCTATTATCAAACGGAACAATCTTCTCTCTCCCTGCTCGATTCCACGCTATATTGTGGGAGTGGAAGAACCAATGGCCAGGCCTCCAGTTCTTGTCGCAAGCAGCCTAGTGACAGGAATGTTTGGCTCTGGAATGTTGCAGAGCGCGTCGAGAAGGACTTCTCGACCCACCAAGCATAAACAAAAAAGATAGGATCTTGAAGCCGTGGAAGAGCAGGGAGTAACATAGATCCACAAAGACCGAGGGGGTTTCTCTCCCTTCTCGCAAGTGTTCCCTTTCTCGATCTTTCTTTTGCGAGACTAGTTCACTCCCCTAAAAGCGCAAGGAGAAGGGACAAGACCCGGACGACGCGCGCTAACCATGCCCACAGAGTGACGCAACAACGCGGTGGAACCGAGTGAAGCTTGGACCAAAAGATCCATCTTTCGGGGCCGTGCGAGGTGCAAAGGGTACAGAGATGACTGGGGACAAGGAACTGCTTGTGCCTGATTGCATCGTATACACAGCCGGTCTGGTGCAGACGGGCCCTGGCAAGCGATCGATGTCGAGGAGGGGCACATAATTGATTTGATTTGAGTTCAGATTCCACGACTGATCCTAGAGGGCTTTTCATGCTGTGCCGACTCAGATACCAATTTGAAGCATGAGGCGGCGAAAGACGGCGGTCGATAGGCATGCAGTAGCTGTACAGAGGTAGGTGTTAGGCGGCGTAGGCTGCGGGGCCTTAGGCGTCTGTCTAGCCCTGACTCTCTGAGATCCCACTCGAACATTGGCGTCGATGGTGCATTTATTACTTGGATGAGTGAGGAATGCATGCATTAAAGAGGACGACCCCTTGTCCCTGCTGCTTGCCATACCCGCCTGTTTTCCCAGATATTTGAAGGTTTCTTGTCATGGATCATCAATGAATTTCGGGGCGAGCCTGGTTATAGGAAAACAAGGCCAATCATCTCTTTCGAGTCAACATCGGTCAGACTGCGCTCGGATACCATCTGGGGTTCAGGAGGAGGCGGTGCAGTGTGGTGTCTGTGACAGCCCGCGTCAGTTAGCCGTCAGTCCAAGTGGTCTCGGAGGTTTTGGCGTGAACGGTGTGGATTGTGACAAGTGATGGGCCTCTCCAACCTGGTAGAAGCAATAATGCTTCCAGCTGTTATGAAAGAACATGTTAGCTATCTCTTTGGTGGAAGATCCAGTCTTTGTAGCGTGATCGACTTGTGAATTGCGGGTAGAGACTGTCTTGAAGAAATACTTGCGTATCGCCCTGCGTCCCCCTTGTGCTGGTTCTTCGGCTGCTGTAGCTAATAACTGACAAGTCTGTCTCATGCAAATCACTGAGCAGTTCGTATCAGGGCCGTGATGGTCATTGGATGCAGGAAGGGAGGGTGTGGGCATGGGTGTGGGTGTGCACCGTGGTGAAATGCAGGCTGCAGATTAGAGAAATCACACTGTACAGCAGTAGTATCGAAACAAACGTGCTACAACTACTTCACAGTAGGTACCTTAGTGATAGGAAGTATCGTGTCAGGTACATTCCTAGGGAGCTGCCGGGCAAGTCATATGCAAGACTAGCCTTCACAGCGAGGGTGGGAGCGCGCTTTTAGAGGCCACGCAGGCTGCTCAGGCCTAGTAGTAGGAGCCTAGGGAGCCCGTCTAAGTTGTGAACGCGCTTCCACCGCACCCAGCACTGCACTGGCAGTCAATACAGCTAGTACTAGAAATCGAGGGGCTCCTTAGCCCGGGCTTATCCGCAGGCGACTCCAGCCAGACTGCGGTTGCCTTCCAATCTTCCTTCCACCACTCCTTCTTACCAGCTACCACCAAACTACCTTACCATTGCTCATCCTCAATTCCATCTTCCCGTCCCCCTTCTATCCATCAATTCAACTCCATTTTCTTCATTGTTCTTGTTGAATTGATTGTCTTCTTCTGCCTTCTTCTCCCCTCCTCTATTCCTCAGTCACCGGTGCTTTCTCCTCTAGACGCGCCCTGACCGTCACACTCGTTTCGTGAGCTTCTGTTCCCCGGAGCTCTCCTGGTTAGAGAGAAGACAGAAGTTGCTTTCGACCCTTCGCTTCTTGCTCTTACGACTTTATTCCCTTAACTTAATCGACCTTCGTTTCTACTCGCTGTCGACATTCAAGCCGGCTTCTTGCACAAAGTCTTCTGTCTAATCATTTTCCCTCCCGGCCACGCATCTATGTTGAGGTGTCAATCCCCCTTTTGAAATATCTCCGGGCAAAAGGTTTGTCTACTGCCATCCATGTATAGCCACACGTGGTCTTTACCTTCGTGTGTGAGCTGTATAACTTGAGAACCGTGCTGATTGTAAATGCAGTTCGGTGCTCATCGAACCCGTCTCCTTATCCGGCCCCGAAACTGCGGTACGATTTGTTGAGACATAGACTGGCATCCGCCAGTTCACTGTTCCGAACCACAACTCGAAGGAAAAGATGGCTGCTTTAGTACAAACTTTGCCAGCTCACACTACAACAGTCACAATGGTCGGTCGTCCCTCATCTTCAGGAGGATATCCCTCCCAGAGCCATCAAGGCCAGATCAGGAGCCAGCAGCCGAGCCGCTACAATAACATGTCAGCGACCGGTTACAGAGGCATGCCCGCCAGTGGACCGGTGGCTCCTTACGCGTTTACGTCCACACCGCAGTTGGCCAGCTCCAGCGGCAATTCTCGCCCGCCCAACGTCAGTTCCGGCCGATCGATGTCTGCTCCTAGAGTTCCTCAAACACAATCTGGATCCTCTTCCCACGATCATTCAACGACCTCTACTGGTCATACAAACGTCGATCCTGGCAGCCGACCTCTGTCTTTAGGTCTTCCTCAGATCCCGTCCACCGGCTCATTGCTGGGACCACCATTGCCTAGTCCCCCTGCAGCCTCGGGAGTGCCCAAGCCCTCACCAGATCGGTATAGAAGGAACACGCGGCGTGTCGAAGGAGAGAATGGTTCCACTAGGACATCTACTGGCTCTGCCTGGCCTTCAGGGTCTGGCATGGCCGCTGTTGGCTCGCTCTACAACCACCCGTCTCAGTCGAACAGTACTCCGTCCTTGAATTCCCAACACTCTTACCGAAGCTCTCAATACGGCAACACTGGTGCGTCGAGGAACTCCAGTGCCGATGATCTTCAATTAGGTCGACCTCAGAGCACCGAACTCGCTGCAAGGTATCGTAGACGGAGTTTCGGCAGCATTGAAACCGCCGGTCTCAACCATTCAGTTGACACCCAGCAAACGATGTCTCCACATCCAAACGCGTTCCTCCCTAGCCAGAGTCAGAATGGGCCGGCAAAATCACAAGCTCCATCCCACCATAACCACACAGGAAGCTCTGATAGCGTTGCCTCGTCAAAGTCGACTCAGTCATCACGCCCTGGTTCAGCCCGGGCCGAACAGCCTGTGGCCAGCACACATGTCTCTGGCGCCGGTGTATCTACTTCGGCCCGACCAGACGCGCGACCAGCGGGAATTACACGACCGGGAGACTCTAGCATTCGCCAGCGGTCACCTCTGTCCCGTCCAGTTGAATTCCAGGCCGAAAGTTCAGAACCCATGTCCATGGGTCGTGCTGCACCAACTTTAGCCCATCGGCGCTCGGGGAATCTAGCTGCAAGCAGTCCAGCTGCGGAACACCTTGCTGCCCTAAACCAAAAAGAAGCAAAGAAGCCGAAATCGAAATTGCGGAGGGCCTTCTCGTTTGGCAGTACTGCAGAGCTCAGACAAGCTACAACCCAGAACAACCATGAGAAGAGCATCGCCAGCAAGGCTGCCATCTCATCGAAGAGGACCTCCAAGTATGAGGAAGAGCTGGATCCAGAACAGGCAAGGATTGCTCAAAAGCAAGAAGCGGCAGGGCTGGGCGAGAGCATATACTCCGGTCAGGGTAATTTCTTTACCGGCTCAACTGACAACCTGTCCATCTCTTCCACCGCATCTTCCGCTTCTGTGATGCTCCGTAAAATGGGCAAAGGCGTCAAGAAAGGCACTCGGTCTCTTGTGGGATTGTTCCGCCCCAAGTCCGTGGTGGGAGTACCTGCTGCCGATGGCCCGGTCAACCAAGCCACAGTAGCTCAAGTCTCCATGGTTACGGTCGAAGCAGAACGAGAAAAGGTGAATGTCAACCCCAGCCCTCATGACCAGGTCGGAGGTGGGACTGGATTTCCTAAACTTGAGCGGAATTCCATCGAGACCAAACTGTCATTCGATAGCGGAACAGTGTCAAGCGATACGCGTTCCCGTCGAAGCATTGTTGGTGGAGAAAGGGAGCGAGCAGAGGTTCTCGCTGCTGTGAAGAAAGGCATCCTCAAGCGATCAGACTCGAATCAACCGTCGCCAAACCTCCGAGCATATGACTTTAAAGTGCCGGACTTCAACCTACCACATATCCCCCACGTTAACGACTCACCCAAATCCAGTGCACCAAGCACGCCTGGCGATGAGACTCCTCGATCGGGGCATCGTCGAACCGACTCTATTACAATCGAAGGCAGCGATCACGACGACTATTTCTCTTCAATGACCCGATATGCCAGCATAGACTCCAGGAATGCACCAATGACGCCCCAGGGTCTGATCAGAAACATTTCTTTCAGTCCGAGAATCCAGTTTCACGACACTTGGCCAAGTGCAGAATACGATCGTCGCGGAGACATTGCAACTTGCAATCGTTTGACGCCAATGCTGGCACAGCAGATCAAGGAGGAACTCAATACCTTCAAAATGGTGAGAGAAGACGACTCCCTGTACCCGGAAGAACGCCGAGCTAATTATCTATCAGGAAATGGAGGTTCACGAGTCTTCCAAAGTCTACACCCATTTTTTCTAACGTCATGACATGACTGACTCCTTGGATACCAAGAAATGTCACCATTGCACCCATTTTGCAGTTGGCCAACAAAACGATCAGAGACATGCAGAATATCAGCTCACCCTCACGATTTCTACGACTCTGGCGGTACATGTGAAACAGAGCATACTTTCGTCGCTAGACACCGATTGGCACGAAGCCTTCTTGGGCGGCGTTGCACGTTCGACCCTTTGTACATTTAAAAAGCCCTCCCATGTTGCATTTTCATTCACGATTCATTTCATTGTAAGGTGTTCGGCGCTAGGGAAAGGGGAGGAACGATCTGGGGATGGTCGTGGGCTTGCATTCGGAGACAATCTATGTTTGAGTCTTCTCTTTTCCTCCAAGGCATGGATCGATATCATTGGGCTCTTAGCCCACATCTCCTAATTCACACCCACCTGGCGTCTTGCCGAATGGGGCCAATTGGCTCTCAGCTCGGTGGCTGTGCGACATGCATGGGCATTTGCTTGGGCGTGCAAGAGGATTTTTTTTTTCGGGGCGATTGGGTCTGGTTCCGTCTACCATAGGCCAACTGGGGCGCTGCTCTCGTATGCACTATTTGGTCGAGAATACATACTGGCCTGATTTCCATAGCGAAGGAATTTGACTGCTTTTGAGGAATGACAACACCTTTTTTTGCCATCCGGTGGTCACCAATTGCTTCTACAAGCAGGGGGTATCGAACTCTACTTTTGGGAAAAGCGAAGCTGTGATACGATATTCCGTAAACAGCTTTCGCTGCGGTAACTGATTTGGTCCCCAGCCTTGCGCCACGAGCCTGCTACACCCGGCTATGCCATATTGACACTCGACAGCATGCCTTCTTGAATGGACTTCTCTGTCTAACCAGTTGTTTCTTTTTCGCCACAGGACGTGTCCATCGATATCAGGTCACCGGGTTGTCCAGTCTGCCCACTTACCTACCTCTTGGTATTTAGTCGCTTCTTGTATCTGGAAGCTCGATGATGCGCGGAGGATGACGAGGCGGAGAACACTACAATGTAACAATGTGTTATGAGGAAACGGCAGGGGGGGTGTTAGGACGGATCATGAATACTACAAACATGGATTCAAAGATCTAGGCTATAAGTTGTCTGTCGTCTTTGTCATATCGTCATCTCGTCCACTTCTTCTAACCGTAACTTGGCTTGGTTCCCAAGGGCACGGGCGGTGGCGCTACCACTCCGGCACCAGCATTTGAATTGACTGCTCCATGCATATTGGCTGGTTTCTTCGGCGGAGGAGGTGGTGGAGGTTTCCGGGCTATCGAGGCCACGACATGAGGGACTGGTGACTGTGGCTGTGGCTGTTGCTGTGGCTGCGGTTGAGATGGAGATGGAGATTGTATCTGCGGCGGCGGCGGCGGCGACAGCGCCTGAGCGTGAACTTGGGGCTGGATTTGGGGCTGCATCTGAGGCGAGGCGACGGCGGTGCTGGGGTTGGAATTCGCATTGGCGTGTACGGCAGGCGGCGTTTCCGAGGTCGGGGAAGAATGCTTCTCCAAGAACGAGTTCAGCCGGCCTGTCACGTTATATTTCTTGTTCCACTCGCTCGCTTTACTCCCCATGGCGTTGATGGAATCCTGGTGCCGTTCTCGGAACGAATTGACGCTGCTGGCGGTAGGGCGGGCGTCGGAGACGCTCCCCGACGATGGATCTCGTTGTGTGTTCTGCGCTGTGCGTATCGCGGCTTGCCGATCGGCCCAGGTTGGTCCTTGGCTCTGAGGCGCCGGTCGGGTCGGCGACGTCGATATCATCCGAATGGGCCCACCGGGCGGAGGCGTGGTAGGATGTTCAATTTGCGCGTCGTTCTGGGTATTTGTGCTCATGTGAGCAAACCGGGATTGGAGTTCGGAGAGCTGGTTTGTCGCCGGTTGCGGGCTGGATGAAGGAGGCCCTTGTGTGTTGGCAGTATGTGACCGACCCCGTTCGGCCGGCCACGGGTTTGACGATGTATTAGAACCGATCCCGAGGCCTGGTACGGAGACGCCTGCATTGCCAAGTCGGTTCACTGCAGACTGATTGATTCCATAGTGATTCGCGCTCGTCTGCGGACTGGCCTGGCGAACCGGGATCGAATCATAGGCGGGCGGAGCCTGCTGGGGAGGCGGCGAGATCGTGGGCGGCGGCGGTGTTATGCTGGCACCGGTATGCTGTCGAGATGGAAGCCGTGGAGGTAAACTGGGTTTCGGTTTGGGTGGCTGACTTCCGCCCGCAACACTGGCGCTTCGGTTGATGTCCCTGTGCACCGGCGGCGGCGGGAGATGATCAGTCTTCAACCCAGTTCTGTCGGCTCTGTATGGCACGGGAGGACCGCGTGGTTTGACCTCTTCTTCTGGCTCTTCCTGGGCTTGCGACATGGTGACTCGACGTGCAGCTTCCCTTTCCTCCGCCGTCAACGGAGCGCCCAAGCCTGAGGTCTGCGGTGTGATCTCGTGCGGAAGGGCGGCGCCGCCGTGGTATTGGACATGCTTCGGAGGAGGCCCAAACAGGGCCGGGTCTTTCAGAGAAGACAACGGACGTGATACATGTTCCTCGGCTTCTTCTTTGCTTGGGTCTCTGGTCTTGCCCATCCATCCTGCCTGATTCGTTATTTTAGTGTGAAGAACTCGATGCGGACGGCACATCTAGCACTGACCACTTGATCGATCCCTTTGAAGTCTCCCCTCCAAGACTCCTTCCCCCCAGACTTCCCCTTGGGATGCCAACCCTCCTTGACGACGTTGCGAAGATTCATTCTCGGTACCCTTCGGAGGAACACGGCCGTGGGCTTTTGAGGTGGTCACAGAGAGTCGGGCGATAAGCGGGGATACGGCGTGTTTCAAAGGTTCGGTCACAGCGGCTGTGGAAGGTAGACACCCCACTGTACAGCAGGTTCACTTTGCATGCACGCGAGAGAAGACGGCGATTTACTGCTGGAGTGCAAGTTGGAGGTACCTTCAGGACGTGTTCGCAGCTGAGTTGTAAGTTACAGGTAGTTAGTTCGCTGACGTCGCACCCAGGCTGGCCGTCGAGCCGTGCACCCGCATGCCAAGATTTGGGAAAGCGGCTTGTGGCCCACCCCACTTGGGGAATTTGATGATGCCGCCCTATGCCCACCCCCGACCGGGGGCTGCAGTGCTGGTGGGAGCTACGCATACGTCAGGTACCTAAGCGATCACCGCTTAGCTTTCCGCATATCGCAATAGCTTCCCACTGTTCCCGACTTGCACACTTAAGGTACTTACTACAATTGACTTGCCTTGTGCCGCTACGAAACCTCGATCGCCATAGAATACGACATCGCCTATGAGACATTCCTCCATACAAGGTCAATGTGCATGTGCGAAGCTCTATCGTTACCATACTTTTGCGACTCTGCCCTGGTGCCGGCTCCACTTCCGAGCACTGCAGACATTGAAGACTCGGATGCCACTACGTACTTTTCTCCAGCCTTGCCTGTTATGATTGGGCGTGGTGAGTTGCAATGTCTCCATTAGTTACAAAGGTCGGAAGAAGATGGTGTACCAGTATACCAATCTTACATCAACAAGATGCGCATAGCATAATACGGATCATGGATCATCAATGATTTTATTCCCAGTCTCACGGCTATGTAGGGAAATGTGGCCTCGCAATGGAACGCCTGCTAATCTGTTGTATAGGTATAGATCAGCCGTAGCGGGGTCCAGATACATCCAGGATATAAAATGAACCCGCGGGCAGAGGTCGTGCCAGATATGTGACTCCTACGAGTATCAAAGGCTCAGTCCCCTACCTGACCTCTATTGAAACTAGCACGAGGGTGATCACCAGAGACCCGCGTGCGTGACATAGATTGGTCGTGTAAATGCGGCTCATATGCAAGGCATAATGCAAGAGGTCTGGTATCTGTGCACCTGTGAAGAGTTGCACACCTGAAGCAGCTGAGAAGCTACCTTCAGAAGTTGACGAGTAAAATATCGAGGATTGGTGATATGTTACATATGCTGAGTGTCTAAGAAGAGGCCGGAGACCATGCTGCATGGTCCAAAAGAAGTTAAGCAGCCTCCCTCGTGAGTTGCCGTATGTGGAGGTCAACGAAATAATAGACGACCTTGCTCACGGACAGGGCTTCGGACAGTGCAGGACGCTGTGAGAGTCCCAGTCCCGGTTCGTATTACTGGAAAGTAAGTAACCGCATGTTGCACCATCATACAGCAAGGGTGCGTGTAATATCTATCGGGCATGCCGAGGCAGGAAAGGTGACAAAATTAACAACCTCCGCGGTGCCGCTGGTAAACAAGAATGAGGGGTGCCGCTCAGTATGTGAGTATCGGATGGATCAACTAACGACCTTTGGTCCTTTACAGGCTCGCAGAGATTCGTCAGATCGTCTTCAAACCGGTGTTGGTCGGAAAGGTACAAGTAGTTAGGTATTGCATCTAGGCGACCGGCGTGGCACATAATAGTACCTAGCCCTGCAGAGGGTCGTGGTGTGATCGATACCAACCAAGGATCAAGACCAAGGGCGTTGAATCGAGTCGATGTTCTTCTTGTCTGAGACAAAGGGGAAGCAGGAGGTTGAAGGTTGAAGGTTGAATGTTGAATTGAATGCAGTTCAAGTTCAAGTTGCATGTTGGAGGTCGGCAAGTCGCAATTTGTAGACTCCGTGCCACGTGATGTCTGGCGAATCACATCACATCAGCTTCATTGTATGTGGTTCAGTTCTAGTAGCAGCAGTAGCCGTCGGACATCCACCTTCCAGATTGGGGCTACTCAAGGAACCGACGCCATTAATAGATTTGACCTGCGTTCAACGTCTACCACTTCGATAAGTCATGTCCGATATTTCCTGGAAGTCTACCAACAATCTTCAGCGCCAAAACGCCATGTCACACTCTGCTTTGCCTAGTACTACTACTTAGAGAGTGGCTGATCGATGGATGGGCACGCACGGCACTTCTATGGATTCTCTAAGCTCGCCGGCGCCTTCAAGATGATTGTCTTCAATGGAAATTAAATTGCCTGCGTAATAAGTATTACTAGGTACCAGCCTTGGGATGAACTTGGCAAGGTGAGGGAAGTCCATGTTGACATGATATAGGCGACCCTGGGTGGTGGATGGAAGACTTGAGTTCTTGTTGGGTTGGGTAGTGGTCTGGTAGGAGGCCCGTACAGTGAGGACCCGGTATGATAGTAGTCGAACTGGTATTAATGGCCGGTGTATGTCCGGTCGTAGGGGCGCTGGTACCTACATGTACCTTAGATCCTCAACGCGGCAGGCGTTGAGTTTGGCTGGGGTCGGAACTCCGTCGGTGGTAACCTGCCTAGTGGTTCTGGCCGATGTACTACCCAAGAATGTCTCTCCTGGAAAGACGGGCGTTGTAGCATACCACTGCACCTCAGGTGAACAGCAACCAATCATACCGGTATACAGGAGAGGAACAGACATCCGGACGCCCCCTAGGGCTAGCGTAGACTCTCCGAGAATGATCAGGAGATGCTCTCCTGTACCGAGTCCGCATGGTTGCGTTCCAGGGATCGTAGGGGTTATTGTTCCTGGTGCCCGTCGTTAAGAATGCAAGTGTTGGCGTACCAGCATCGGTCAATCGGACTCCTTGGTTTAGATGCACGCCCAGTATGGAGTCGAAGTCTACCACTGTAAGATCTACAGAGTATACCGGTCGGAGAACTAGCGATCCTACGTGTACAGAGTACATCGCAAGCCTGAGGATAGACAAGACGAGTCAATACTAAGGTACCTTAATATGGACCTGTTGGTACCTGAGACCCCATCGGCCTAAGCCTAGCAGGACTAAGGGGCCTAAGGAGCCTAAGTAGCCTGGGGTGGCATAGTAACCTAGCCCCTTGGCCGCCTTAGGTACGAAACGAGGAGTCAATACCTGAACTTGAATGGGCTGGCTGGATGTCTTGAAGACATACAGGCTCACCGTTAGCTAAAGCCCAGCACATGGCAGCCCACGCCTGCCGCATCCATCTGCTCCCTAAGCCATTAGCAGGTACTTCCCCGGCTTAGGAGGCTCCTTAGGCTGACCTAGTGCCCTGCTTAACCCCCCTTCCTGCCCACTGAACACGCCCATCCCACCTCCTCCTACTCCTACAGAGTACAACCATCATCACCATCACCACCACCACCACTACTAGTACTACCACTATTCCCTCTTTTCCCACTGCGCCTCGTTACTGATGATCTCTCGTATTTGATCCTTCCACAATCCTACGATCCAACTCCCATCTCCATCTCGATCTCCGTCTTATCTGGCCCTGTTGGTCTGGCCTGAGACTGCATTTGACACCTGAGTCCGAGACCAGCCTCTCCGGAATCCCACCACTGACGACGCCTGACCTTGACATCCTGCTGTCGCTTCCAGCGAATCCTGCCAGGCTCGTGTCCTGCCACAGCACTCTGCCTGCAGCCCTTCTGCCTTTACATGTCGCACGCGGATCCTCTCGAGGGGTCGCCGTCACTCTGGCTCGAAACGCTTTCCTACATCACTTCCTCTCGAGGCCCCGCGTAGCCCGGAGAAGTATACCAGATACACAACCATTCACGCCGCCATTCACTCCCACCTTTTCTCCTGCGTTCAGTACCATGGGTCCCCCCGATAACGACGGCTTCACTCATATAAGCAGTGTGAATGGACCCGAGACCACCAATCTCGATAGCTTGGCCTCCTCGCTCGAAAGCGAATTTACCCAGACTACCGGCGCAGCACGAACCGGTCTAGGAGCCAGCAGTCTTACCAGGTCGTCGACCGCCTCCGAAACCTCGAGTGCCTCCGCTGCGGCTACCGCGTCTTCTGGGTCGCGGAGTGCGGCCGCCACGGCGTCGACATCATCAACCACTTTCACCACCTCGGTGACCGCGGTCGCATCCTCCAGTTTGAATGACCTGGCTTCGACGACCGCCACCAATGCGGCAAGCAACACCAGTGGCGCCGTAACCGTCTCTCACAGTTCCTGCCACAGCATCTCCTGCTCTTCCGGCCTCAAAGCTGCCATTGCGGTGCCGGTCGTTGTCGCGGCGCTGGCAGGCATCTTCCTCTTCTTTTTCTGTGCCAGAAGGAGGCGGAGACGGAATCTTGGTGCTGGGGCCGTGGTCTCAGAGAAACAGCCCAAGAAGGCGGGCAAGAAATGGTCTCGACATTTGCGGGCGTTCTCCTTTGATGCCGAGCTGCTTATGGGCGGCCGGTTCTCCAGCACCAACAGCATTCGCAGTCGAGACGCAAGTGTTCGCAGTGGGGCGGTCAACTCGAACACTGCGGCTCAGAGTACAGAACCCAGCTTGCACAGCATCGAAGAAGAAGTGGCCCCTCCTTACCGAGATGCGATTTCGCACGCCCAGCATCCCGTCAGCCCGTCTCATCTTCGATCCATCGGTGCTCTTGGAAGTGCATCCGCTGATCCCATCCCTCGTCCACTCTCAACATCTACAGCACCGCCTCCGTACGGCTCCATCGTGAGAGAAACCAGAGCAGGGCCACCAACCCCGGTCTCAGCCACCAATCCATTTGCAGACTCGGCTCCTGTCAGTCCGATCGAGGGCTCGCCGTTCAATGACCCGCCTGACGACGGGGAGAGTCATGTAGGAGGAGCGCGGACGCCGTTGAGTCGAGGGTCCTCGTTATATCAGAGTGTCAGTACGGATGACGGTTCGGACGCCGCGAGTATCCGGCAAGCGCAGGTTGGCCGACGTGTATCTGCCCGAACGACCGACAACAGTGGTAGTGGTAGTGGTGGAGGCGGTAATACTGGATGATATGCGCGACAAGATCTTAAGTTTCGTTTCTCTGTCCGACTCCGATCATGGCCCGGCGTTTGGAATTTGATGAATGGCGGGCAGTGAAAAGTGCCGTCTCTCCAAAAGACCCGACGGCTGCAAAGCGAGCGGCCAGCAGAAAGAGCCAAAAAGAAAAGGGCAGAGAGGGAGAGATGGCTGACGAGACTTGGTTTCCTGAAATATGTGCCGATATATCACCTGTGTATATGACATGATAGGCCCAATACGCGGTAGGCAAATGAATAAGAAGTATCTCCTTACCTTAGGTACGTAGTAGACAGTGGGTGACGGAAATGGGAATGACGATCTGAACTCATCGTCACTCTCCATCTCCATCCCGGAGTCCTGGTACTGGGTGCTAACTTCCAAATGTATGAAACCGTACCCACAAGCTGGAAGAGAGTTGAGTGTTGTTTTTATATTGGATTTTCTTCGGGTGGTGATGTGATGTGATGTGAGGTTTGTGCGTTGTAATATGCGTTCCTCCTCGTTTCAACTCCAGTCTGCCTACCACTACGTACTACGGACTACTACTGCAACGTCGCACAACTTGGATGCAAGGAACACACACCACTTCCTACTGCTAGTATATGCTATGCTACCTATGCTATACTATGCTATACTATGCTATACTACTAGTAGGATGCTATACTATATACTACCACAGTGGTGAGGCAAGACTGTTAACATGACTTGCCTGATTTAATCCGTCTACCTCACCCACTGCACCCACTCAAGGCATTGCGCACCTAGGTACCTACGGTTCACCCTGAATCCGATACTACTAGGTTGTAAGTGTTCAATGCATTCGATTCGCACCCGTTGTATCTTAGGTAGGTAGGTAGTAGGTAAGGTAACATGGAGGTGCGGTATGTACCTGGCCGTTTAGTGGAACTGATGGTCGAACTGATAAGATAAATACCTAGGTATCTACTTAGTAAGGTATAATAGTATCTATTAGTAGTAGTACTCTATAGGTACCTGAGATAGATAAACACCTGCGACGTCATCAGCCCACCAGATGACGGGCCGTTCGGTTTTTGATCCTTCAGTCTAATAAATACCTTACAGAGTAGATCGCTTGTTTCACCGTGGACAAAGTATCTAAGCTAACGTAATGTATTAGGGGTTTAAAGTGGATGGAAAGATGACTACCTATATGGTGGATCAGATACTTCTCGTCAGCTGCCAGTGTAGGTACTGTGTAGATCTATCTTCAGACCCAAGACACCCGTGCAGACACTTCCTTAGTACCGGCAACCTCGGATCCAAGATGTAGTATGGATGGATACCTATCTATAGCGTAGACGATTTTGTGAACGGTGTCTGGAAGTTGTTATGCATCCATCCGTACCCAAGGTATTATTTTACACAGTCAAGGAAGGACTGACGACAAGGACGGCAGCAATCGAGTCAATGCTTAGTGGGGGAGCTGTGGACTGTATTCTGGATAGAGAAGTCTTTTTTCTTTTTGCATAACTCGACAGCAGAAATGTGTTCCACTTTTCGGTAGAGATAGCTTTGAGGGAACAGGCATCAGGCATCAGGTATCACGAAGGCTGAGCCTGACGAAATCATATGTCCTCCGGGGGGATGGACCAATTGCTATTCAAGTTCCTCGCAAAGTATGTATCGTGTCCAGTACCAGAGTCATGCGTTGGACCAAGGCTGCCCGTCGCATTTCTCTCCCCCGGCTGTATGTAGGATTCCTGACGGATGTCCTCGCTCGCTCGCAGTGATTGCCGGAGGGAACGAGTGGCTGAGACTGGTGTGTTGTATCCCGCAAGGTTGGAACTGCATGAACTTGGTCGAATTCAAAACTCGAGCCTTCATCACGACCAGTCCAGTATCGTCTCTGGGTTTGAGCAGTGAGGCTGAATGTGGTGCCTGACGCAGTTGTGCCATTCACAGTGGGCCAGGAGAGGATCCATGTCCGGCCAGCACGGAGTGTCGGTCTCGAAGAAAGCCCTGAGATATCCTCTCTCCTATTGGAAGATCTGTCGTCGGAGGATGATAGAAGAATCCTCAGTACGATCCTCCGTCGGTGGGTCATTTGACCGGGGACTGCTGTTATTCCTGCCCCCAACATCATCTCATCCACCTGCTCCAGTAGCGGTCGCGCCTTGTAGCCGACACACAGCCGTGTTCAGGGGCGAAGAATGAGTTAAAGTTGGCAAAGCATTGTCCCAGGTTTGCTCGCCGTTGACTTCGGGCGCACCTCTTCTCCACAGGGCCAGAACGACTCGTCGCAGTAGACCAGAAGCGTAGAGCAGCCTAAAAGGACACCCAGTTCCCAGCCATGAGTTGTCTAACGCTGTCGTCAGGCCAACGATATCCTTGAAATTCACTGAATGATGGACTTGAATCCATTATATGCCTGTTCCATATCAAAGGCCAGGTCCCGGGCTTGTTCCTCGCTCAGCTCTTCCGAAGTCTTCATTTGATTGAGCGTGATCAGCCACTGAATGATCTTGCCGCGATGCTCAAAGTCCTGATCGGTCACTTTGTTCACCGACTGAATCACATCGGAGAGCAGAGGGTGTAACGCGCTCTTAGAGACCATGTTCAATCGCAAGGCATCCAGAAAGGTGATGAAGTTCTCCGTCGCCGCCAGAATCAAACTGCCTGATGCCGTGCCCACCGGGGCCGTAGAGCCTGGCGCGGCCTTCTGCACAGTGAGAACTTCATCCGCGGTCAAGCCCACTCTGAGTCTCTCCTTCGCGCGCGGACATTCGATATCCCATTTCCCCGTGAACGTGTCCAAATCGACAAACTCACGAGACACACTCTCGTCATTCAGTATAGACCGGTATTGTTTCAGCATCTTCGAGCACATGTCCGAGTACTCGTTTTCTGGGATGGCATCTTTAATGTAGGCCTTTTCCAGCCCGTCCAGCGTGCGGATAATGCTGTAGATCTCCGCCAAGGAGTCAATGAGGTCGCGCTCTGCTGCTGTGTCGGCAAGCTTCACCTCCTCGTCGAGGTTGATGCGCGCCGAGAGAGTATTGGTTGGTGTGTAGGTGTACGGTGTAGGCGCATACGAGAGCGGTCGGGAAGCCGGTGAGCCGTACATGGTGGCTTGTTTTCGATCTTACATCAGGTCAATTGATATTGTCTCCCAGAGAGGAGGTCAGACAGATATAATTGAATGGACCGCCGGTCATTGCTTTGTACACAACGACCACTGCATGTAGTAAACGCGGTAGTAGGATAATGCTAGGTACGTATCAGTAGTACGTCTAAAGCCATTCGCAGCAGGCGGAGAAACTCCGGCAATACTTCGGCTTGGCACGATTTTTTCTGGACGGGCGCTGCAAAGTTGCGTTGGAGAGACGCTGCCTTTTCCCTGACCGATGACATTTCCTCACAACGCTCTCTAAACCCTCATTGACTCTGCAATCATGGTGAAACAAAAGAAAGCGACCAAGAAGTTTGAGAGAAACCGGCTAAAGGAGACCATCGACCGAAGAAAGGACTTCGCAAAAATCAAACAGCGACATCAGGTCAAGGCGAAAAAGAAACAGCGGGCAGAAAAGCGATCGAAGGGCGACGACGACGCTGCAGGCTCCGATGGCGATTCATCATCACCAGACCAAGGTGTTGATATGAATGAAGACGAATTCTTCCAGGAAGCCCTAGACATTCCGGGAGAGGAAACAAACCCTTCCAAGCGCGGCGCAGGAAAGCGCAAGAGAGAGGGAGACAGACAAGAAGATGGAGTGTCCGACAATTCAGAAGGCGATGGCTCCGATGATGACCCTGCCGAGCACAAAGGTCAACTGGCTGCATTGGCGGAGAAAGACCCGGAATTTTACAAATACCTTCAAGAGAATGACGCCGAATTGCTGGACTTCGACGAGGACGATGATCTTGCGGAAGTGGATGAACTCAGTGACGGAGAGCCTCCAGCTAAGAAACAGAAGACGAAAGGAGGCGCCGAAGAACCTGCCGCCCCCGACGATGTGACACTCGCCATGGTCAAGAAGTGGAAGTCCTCTTTGGTCGAAGGGTTCTCCATCAGAGCACTACGACAAGTCGTTCTGGCATTCCGTGCTGCTGCCCACGCCGATGACGAGGAGGATAAGGCTTTCAAATACAACATCCCCAGTGCCGAGGTTTACCACGAGGTTCTGGTGACGGCGCTGAAGCAGGTTCCCGAGGCACTCGCTCACCATCTCCCCGTCAAGGAGACTGCTGGGGGTAAAGTGCGGGTGCCGACCGATTCGCCCAAGTTCAAGACTCTGGCACCCTTGATCAAATCACATGCTTCTTCCCTTCACCATCTGCTCGGCCATCTGTCCGACACCAAGACATTGAGACTGGCACTCCAGTCGTTCGAGCCATTACTGCCTTATCTGCTACAATTCCGCAAGTTCCTCAAGGTTATCACAAGAGCTGTGGCGTCAATCTGGTCCGATAACTCTTCGGATGAGGCAACCAGAATCACAGCTTTTCTGATCATTCGCCGGCTCATGGTGATTGGAGATGCTGGAATCCGAGAAGCTGTCCTGAAGTCTACTTACGAAGGTGTGGTCAAAGGCAGCCGGAATACTACTATCCACACTCTTGCCGGAATAAATCTCATGAAGAACTCAGCTGCAGAGATCTGGGGTATAGATCAGAAAGTCGGCTACACCACTGGCTTCACTTTCATCCGTCAGCTTGCCATTCATCTTCGGACCAACATCACCAAGCCCACGAAAGACTCCTACAAGACCATCTACAACTGGCAATTTGTGCATTCTCTCGACTTCTGGTCACGAGTGTTGTCGTTGCACTGCAACTCCCTCCTCGAGGCTCAGAATGGCAAACAGTCACAACTGCGACCATTGATCTACCCTGTTGTCCAAGTGACCCTCGGAGTCATGAGGCTGATCCCGACTTCGACCTACTTTCCTCTTCGCTTCCACCTGATGAGATCACTGTTACGGATTTCTCAGGCAACCGAGACGTACATCCCGCTTTCTGCAGCGCTTCTGGAGGTGCTCAATTCTGCAGAGATGAAGAAGTCGGCCAAAGCTGCAACGCTGCGCCCTCTCGACTTCGACTCCAATATCCGAGCTCCAACATCGTACCTGAAGACGAAGGTCTATCAAGAAGGCGTCGGTGAGCAGGTCGTGGAACTGTTTTCGGAATTCTTTGTCCTCTGGACCAAGAGCATTGCATACCCTGAGCTGCAACTGCCTACGATAGTCATGCTGAAACGGTGGCTGAAGGCAGCTTCAAAGTCGACTGGCAACAGAAATGCAAAGCTGAACCAAGCTCTTCTCTTGCTAGTGCAAAAGTCCGAGGCTAATGCTAGGTGGATCGAGGAGAGGAGGAACAAGATCAATTTCTCCCCGAAAGACCGTGCAGAGGTAGAAGGCTTCCTCAAGGATGTCCAATGGCAAGACACCCCTCTCGGTGCATTTGTCGTGAACCAGAGAAAGTCACGGGAGGAGAGGAAAAAGGTGTTGGAACAGGGACGGAAAGAACAAGAGCGTCGGAACAAAGTCGAAAGACATGACGACGAAATTGAAACAATATGATTGTGGAATGCTGGTCCGATAGCGACCGCGGCACTATGTTGTCTTGTCGGGGATTGTACTTCGAGACATGGTCGAAATCCCGTTGTTCATCCGGTTGACGATGCGCGTAGTGGCAAAGTTCTCCCTTACCAAATCAACTTTTCCCAACTTGAAGTTTTTGAAGTGTTCATCCTCATGACTTTCAGTGATAGTTTCTTTTGTTCTTCTGTTTCAATCGGTCGCCAGATGTTTCTCTGTCTTTGGCCACTTTACCACAAGCAGTGCTCTCGAATCAGCCTTGAGCTCTGAAACAAGGGCTGGAACTCCAACCGGCAAGATTACAGACCGGTTCATGCCAGAAACAGTTCTCAACCCAATATACTGGCACTGACCTCGTCGTCTTTGTTCTGACAATGGGAGTCGTGGACCTGGAGCATCAATGTCTCAAAAGTCCCCATTGCCGTGCTAACCACACCACAACTGCCTGCTGCGTGTACAGATTCACCCAATCCGGCAGTCCCCCATTTGGCAATACATATATCACCGCGATGAAAGGCAGCATACTCTAGAGATCCCATCCGCAAAGAAGCACAGAAGAAGACGAAAGCAGACTCATCATTCACGCGCACCTCGTTCCAACACATCAATATGTCTCAACCACAACCACAACCACAACTAGACCGCCTTCCAGAACCAATTCGCCGAATCTACAACCAAGCCAAAGCCATGACAAGCTGGGTTACCGATCGATTCTTCAAGCAATGTGAGAAACCACCGCAAGGACGAGGACGACTTGACACCAGCAGCAGCAGCAGCAGCAGCAACGGCGACGACGACAACAGCGACAATAACAACAACCAGCACAGAAGCCATCTCACCACAAACTTAGTGCATTTGGTTCAAGTGGTGAAGTCTGCCTTGAATATGCCTATTCCTCGGGAAATTCTCTTCCTTCTTCGATGTGTGATTGAGATACGACGATTCTGTTCGCGTTGGACTGCAACTGCAGCTACCTCGGAGGAAGAACAGGCTTCGAATGACTTCTTGGAGGACATTTATGATATACTTCGGTCGAGTTCCAGATGTCGTTGATGGTCATGAACCAGCAGCCAGACACACCACACCTGCCCAGAATCAGAAATTTTAGTCGAGCCTTGCAGACTCCATGAAAAAGGCAACTGCCAACTGGGCATCTGTCTGCCACGATTGCGGAATCGACGAGACACAGAATATCACTCGACATCAAGTGGATGGGTCAATCCTAAAGGGAGCAAGGTGGAGATATGGGCTGTGAGATGACTTGGGGGTCTCGCCGAAAATGGTCCTGAAGATGACTGTCTGTTGCAGTATCCTGAGAGATCTGACTAGACGTTGGTGAAAGAAGAGAGTGGCTGGGAGGAAGGAATGTTGATTCAACAAGAGTGCAATGGCTGTTGGGACTGAAAAGGGGATTTTGGGAGAGGCTGGCCTCAAAGGAAGGTCGGAATGGGCACTAGGAGACGGTCTATCTCAGCGGCAACGATTACAAAGGCTTTTGTTTGTACGTGGAGAGAGCTTTGAGGCGGAGTTGGAGCAGGCTGGCCTCGTTTAAGTAATGGCGGTTAGTATACTCAATCAGCACTTTACAGATCGGAACAAAGGGACGATCGGCTCTGCCATGATAAGCCAGAAGTATACCAGGACAGTAAACTATCATATCAGGTGTCTTAATGAGCGAAAATGGCGTACTGTTTGTTGTGAGCTTATTAAATCTCCTACCCGCTCATGGCACCCCGAATAGCTCAGCCTCGTCACAATACAAGTGCATCCCCCATCGCCATGCCATGGCACTCGGCCGATGCCGCCTTGGTATGTGCAAAGGCTCAGCCCTGGCAGCGCCACATCCATGTCACAGTGAGTGGTCTAGAAGCAATCCCATATAGATCCTCCTTTCGGCTGGATCATATGAGGTGCGTGCGGCAGCGGGATCTGCCGAAGGCTGTCAGGAGATCTTTAGCGTCACCTTCTCCGGGCTATTTTGAGGTCTGATGAAACACTTTGATAGGGGCGACAAGATGCCGTACCACTCTGCGGCCGGGCCAGCAAAGATCAGGTAGATACCTAGCTAATTCTAGACCCTAGGCACAGTATGCAAGGTACAATCGCAAATCGTGTGAGTTGGGGAGGGATGCTCCACGAAGTAGATCCCCTGGAGGGGTTCAGGGACGTTGCTGAGCATTACAGAGTATTGCGTCCCCATCCATCTCCGTAGGGCAACTTTGAAGACGAAGGTGAAGGTGACGAAGCTATCAATAAAGGTTATGTTGATGGATTGAGACAATTTGAGGTCGATGAATTTCTCAGCGCATCGCATATCGCGTATCGGGCGTGTGTCTCAGATCATCAGACCGGTCATTTGGTGTGATTCACGGCTTGACAGGGCTGTCATTCCAAATTCATGGGAGCATTTAGGTACGATGTAACTCTGTATTGAGTCATTTCAATACAACGCCCCGCCTCGGTCAATTCTCTCACTCAACGACAGCAGCTTCTAATTCATCTTTCTCAACAACCAACAGACGACAGGAACTTCCACAAAGTATTCTACTAACCAGGACAAATTCACCTGCGACGCATAAGGCTCACAGGACCCTGGCAACAGGCTGACCGGGCCTCGTCGAAACAACATCCGAAGGTACGTGGATAACCGTGCCCCTGACGTGGACGTTGTTGCTCCCCTGGTTGGTCCACGCTCCTGTCACCATCAGGTGATGTTGATCGCTGAGGCATACGCCTGGAGCTCGTCCAATTGTCCTAAGCACGCTATCTACCGTTGAGATCCCGGCAAGGTCCAACCAGATCCAGACGTTGGGTATCCATTTTGATCTTTGGCCATCATCTAGACATTGAAAAGCCCTGGTCAAGCCACGATCTCCCGCCTCGACCGACCGGCTCGGGGGACCTGCTATCTGCTTGCTACGTCAGAGGGACAGGCAATAATTCCCGGCGCTGGGTGTTCTCCGACTACGTACTTGTGCAATACGTACAATCTTGTCCACTGGTGATGTAAACTCATCTTAGCTTGATCATCTCTGGCTTCTGGTTTTTGTTCGTCTACCACGTCGCCTAAACACCCTTGTCAACTGCTCGATCGAAGATACTCGCCTCACTCAATCCCAGTCTCTTTCTGAGATAACTCGCCTTTGCTTCTGTGGCTTGAGCCTTTCACAGCCTACATCCACTTGCCAGCGCACATATAAATATCCGACGCAGCTGTCACTGGCGCATTGTGTGAAACCCTCAAGAACAATTCACAAACCATGGGTGACGCAACCCTCAAACACAGTACCGAAGTACACAGGGACTTTGTATCCCAAGTCCCTGAGTATCATCGCGCACGCTCCCTCAGTATCCAGCAGCCTGATAGTCAACAACCTGATACCTTGGCCATCGGGACCAGCTTGAGTGTACGTGGAGGCCTTTCCTTGACCAAGACATCCCTAGATCCATCACCCGCTGAGGCTGCCACCGATACGTGACTAGCTGACGCTGACTGACCTTTACTTTCTAGGAATTCTGGGCAGGTATCGCGATTGAAGTTGAATCAGAGTCTGCTTTGAAGATTGGTATTGCCATTCACGATGGCACATATAGCGTCGACTTTGCCGTGCACCGTCTCTGTGCCCAAGAAGATGCGCGCAAGGACGAAAACTCCGAATGGGTGGCCGATCACATCATCACGCAGCTGGAGGCTTACCGGAAGGAACATGTCTGCAAAATCCTCGGTGCAGGCGTCACGAAGGCCCTCCACCGCAAGAGTCCAAACCTTTGTTCTCAGTTGTGGTCGCAATTGGATATTGTGCCCATTGTGGTCGGGTCCAACACTCTAGCGCCAACAAGCAAGGTCCGTGAGCGACGGAAACAACTTCTCGTTGATGAAATCGCAGATTCTGCTGCTCGAAAGTGTCTCGCGTAAGTTGCTGGCCACGTACGATTGTCCATCTCTACCGTCAGACTAATGTCATGATAGATTCTATGGGCCAACCAAACTGCCGCGGCTGTCGATCAGCTACCAGAATCAAGTCGAAGTTGATATGGCAGGCATGATTCACCTGGCCACTATCGATGACTATAAGCGATCCGTGCGCGAACCAACGTGGAGGGCGGTCCAGAAGTACATCAAGGATGTGGTCGATCGGAAGCTTAGAATTTGTTTCTTCAGTGCCACTCCCCAAGGCGGCGGTGTAGCCTTGATGCGACATGCGTTGATTCGGTTCTTGCGACTCCACGACGTTGATCTGGAATGGTTCGACCCCCGAAACTCGATTGATGGCAAGTTCGGCCCATGACTGACTGTTCGTACAGGTTCGTTCCCAAGCCTAGGCCAGACGTTTTCCGTATCACCAAGAACAACCACAATATTCTTCAAGGCGCTGTAGGGCCTGAAGTCCGCACCACTGATGAGCAGCTCGGAAAGATCAAAGAGTGGATTTACGACAACGCCGAACGATACTGGATGGGAGAATCCGGCCCATTGAGGGCTCCGGAGGATGGAGGTGCAGATGTGATCATCATCGACGATCCACAGATGCCTGAACTGATCCCCATCGCCAAAAAATTCGCACCCAACCGCCCTGTCATCTTTCGATGCCACATCGAGGTCCGAGACGACCTTGTCCAGGAGGAAGGCAGCTCCGCGGAGCACGTGTGGAAATTCCTATGGAATTCCATCAAACATGCCGACATCTTCCTCAGTCATCCTGTGCGGTCTTTCGTGCCAATGGATGTCCAAAAAGAGGCACTTGGATGGCTCCCTGCCACCACAGATTGGTAAGTCGCAAGGTCAGTCTATGAGCCTGAGTTGATAGCTAATATGTTATTACCGGTAGGCTTGACGGATTAAATAAGACCATGGCCGACTGGGATGTGCAGTATTATCTGCACGTCCTCAGACAGACATGTCAAGCGCAGGGCCTGCCGCAACTTGCCTACCCTGACCGAGGGTACTTCACGCAGATCGCCCGGTTCGACCCTGCCAAGGGGATTCCCGACGTGATCAAAAGCTATGCGAGATTCCGAGAACTCATGAAAGACGAGCCACTGCGGAATGTCCAGCAGCTGGTCATCTGCGGCCACGGCTCCGTGGACGATCCGGACGGAACCCTGATCTATGACCAGACCATGGACATGATCCACAACTCATACCCAGACCTGGTCGGTGATATTGTGGTGGTCCGCCTTGGTCCCAGTGACCAAATCCTGAATGCCATCATGTCACTGTGTACCGTCGCCCTGCAACTGTCTACCCGTGAAGGCTTCGAGGTCAAGGTGTCCGAAGCAGTACACAAGGTGAGAGAACAACCCAATGTTGAATTTCGGAGGCTTTGAACACGCTGACATGATTTGTTGTCGCAGGGTAAACCTATCATCGCAACTCGCGCAGGTGGCATCCCGCTCCAGGTGGTGGACAAGAAGAGCGGCTACCTGGTGGAACGCGGCGATCACGAAGCCGTCGCGAAACATCTTTACGACCTGGTCACCGACAATGACCTGTATGAAGAGATGAGCGAGTATGCCAGCGCACATGTCAGTGATGAGGTCCACACCGTCGGAAACGCCCTTAGCTGGCTGTATCTGGCGTCGTCCGTGGCTGGAGGAAAATCTCTCAAGCCGAACGAGAGATGGATCAACGATCTGGCTCGGGAAACAGCCGGCGAGCCGTACGACGACGACGAGCCACGTCTACCCCGACACCTTTCGACTTGATCTCGTTGTCTTGGGATGGGTTGAAGAGGGAAGAGTGCTGATCTTGACGGCCTTTCGGTATTGACGATGGGCATCTCACTACAACGCTCCTGTCGTATTACTTTGGTGTGCAGGACCAGGCCGGGCGAAAACCTTCTCTTATTGCTGGGTGGTAGTCTGGAACAATCGCAGAACATTCGATACACTGCAGAGCAATATTTCCTGGGGCGAGGTGGCGTCCACATGAGCTTTACCATGCCAGCTTCACTCCAGCACCACCAGATGCTGCGACGGAGTCAAGGGTAGACGATACCCGTTATGGACTGCAGTCGAGAATAGATAGCCATAGAGTTGATGAGAAGAGCCAGAGTAAACACATCACAACCTTGTCAAGGGACCCGTTCATGGATCCCTCGATCTTCGGATCCCACTGAGCTGAGATGAGATGAGATAGATGATGGACAAGGCTGTGAACACGTGTGCAGATGTGCAGCCTTGCTTATGCCAGCCAATTTCGCTGCCGGAGGAGCATACTCGCCGTCCATTGACCTGATATGATGTACCACAGCATATGCCTGATCTGCGGGAGCTGTATTGAGTGCTCTGGGTGCCCAACGGCTCACATGGGGCCGTTAGTCCTATTAGTCTTCTGACGTGAGTGGACGTGATGAAGCAACACGAATCCACCAAGAGGATGCCTCAAGAACTGGATTTCCCTACGTTCTGTCCCAGGGTCATGTTGCCATGATCGTCTATGGTCGGGGAAATGTTGACTCCAAACATCGTGCGAGGTTCATGATGGAGGAGATGGTCGTTGAAGATGCCAGGATTGGAATGGGGGAGTACAGAACCCATCTGGCGCTGCAGGATCAAGTCATGGCCACGTATAATTGGAATGATAGGGCCTTGTTGATGTTCAATCACCTGCTCAAGGATGCGATTGACCCGGATGGAGTGCTGGCGCCGGGAAATCGGGCGTCTAGAGACAATGCTGGACGGATGGTGATTCAGCGCCCAAGAGGAAGCGCAGCCTGCAGGGACAGTACAGACGACGTCCAAAACATAGTCTAGAGAAGAGCGGCCCCGTCTGTAGGTCGACTGCATTTTCAGGCGTGCTGATGAGGCCTTCCATGATCTCGTATCGAAGAGTGGTTTCTGCCCCATCTCTTTCTTAACTATCATTCAGTCCTGACTCCTGACATGAAATGGCCTGCCCAGCCATTGACCTCCAACTGTCCAGAGATCTCTGTGACAATCGACTCCCTGCCGGCTCTGAAAACTCAAACACAATGTTCAAAACAACAAGACTGACGTTCAACCATCACCTGAGACTGTTCTCTCTGTGCCAGATGCCTCTGGTATCAAAGCGGCGACCAATATCCGTATCTGTCCCTGGTTGGTGGATCCTGTTCGACGCTTTACTATTTTCGGCGTACAACGCGAGGGGGGCGCAGCCTTGCGATCCCAATACGGCAACATCCGCCTTCTCTCGGCCGTAATGCATTGATTGCTATAGAGTTCTAAGGCCACCCCTAACACCCCCGTCCACCCCAGACCACCTGCTGCAGTCAAACACGCCAGAACGATGTTTGTCCAACTCTCTCCAAGCTCTGCGGCCGTGTTTCAAGGATGGAGGGAAATTCATCCGTCCTCTTCGACTGCTACCAAGTTACCAACCTATCAAACAACGGGGTTCATGATCTGCCAAGTACTCTCCACGGTTGCCCAGAATCCGGCCCCCACCCTTCTACCCCCTGCTCATTGCTGACTACCTATGCAGTGTACATACCTTACTTGAAGGCGCTGTTGCTTGGCGTACTAGTACTTCTGCCATCTCGCGAGTCGCTACGGCCTTATGGCCATGTGTCATACTGTCATTCTCTCTGCTGCCAGTGTCACTCTCACATACCTAGCCAAGGCTCAGAAGCCAGTGAAACTCAATGGTCAGTGTCTCTAGGGTCAACCTGGGGTCAATACATCATGACATTATGTCTACGGCCGTGGCCCCACGAGCATACCTACCTACCTTAGGTATGGACAGCACGTGTGAGTGTGGATGAAAGAAACCACGGATTGGGCCGTAAGTATACGAGTATATAGTTGACCTTAGATCTCTGCCTTCCTCCCTTTCGAACTTTTCTGTCCATATCGAAACAAGACATTCTTTTGATCACTATCAAGAAACCAAAACATATACAGACCGCCACGGCTTTTGAGGGGATTGACCTTCTACCCAGCCTGAGTCCTGACTTCCAACAATGTCAGACAACTCCCCAACCTACGTCTCGCCAGATGGCATTCTGTACATCGCGGGCGGCGACAACTCCAACTGCACGGTGTCCGCATGTCCCGTCGAGATCAGCGTCTACGGGTATCGCCCCTCGCTAGGAGCCAGCGGGGCTCTCATCGGCCTGTATGCGGTGTGCATGGTCATTCAGATCCTCCTGGGTTGGCGCTACAGAGCCTGGGGCTTCATGGCCGCCATGCTGCTCGGCTGTATTGACGAAATCCTCGGATATGTTGGGAGAATTCTGCTATGGCAGAACCCTTGGGGACATCCAGGCTTTATTATGCAGATTGGTAGGGTTGACCACTTTCTTCTACCTTGAAGGCCCACCCAGTCACTACTTGTCTCTCTAAACAAACGTTCAAGTCCCCAGGCTGACTGACTTGCGATACAGTCCTGATCACCATCGGCCCCGTCTTCTTCTCAGCCGCCATCTATGTGATGCTCTCCCAAATGTAAGCCTTGCTTTTCTTCTCTTTTTCTTTTTCGTTTTCTTACTCTTCATCCCCCTACACACACACACACACACACACACACACACACACATATTCTGCCTTCCACACTTTTTCTTTTCTTCCAGACGATCTAATACCATCACTTACAGAATCACATATATCTCCGTCCAACACTCCCGCTTCAGACCACAGTTCTTCTACTATATCTTCATCCCCTGCGACATCATAAGCCTGATCCTCCAAGCCGTCGGCGGCGCCAAATCCTCCACCTCGAACGGCGCAGATGCCTCAGGCGTCAATATCGCCCTGGCCGGTCTGGCATTCCAGGTTGCCACACTGGTCGTCTTCGTCATCATGACAGTGGACTACTTCATCCGCAGCCGCAGTGTCTGGCGCAGCGTGCGTCTACCGAGGAGATTCTTGGTCTTTGTGACCTTTCTGTCGCTGGCCACGCTCTTCATCCTCATTCGATGCTGCTATCGTGTGTACGAGCTCAACGAGGGGTATTCGCGGGACAGCGAGGCGTTGAGAGACGAGGATCTGTTTGTTGGATTGGAGTCGGTGTAAGTGCATCCCCCCAAGACACTCTCTTGTCCCCGTGAGGACGAATATGAATATGCAATGAAATCGATACTGATACTGACATCTTGTGCTACAGGATGGTTATTCTGGCAGCTTATTGCTTGATCGTGGCCCATCCAGGTGTGGGATTCAACCGGGGCGAACGCGGTCTCGTGGTCGATGAAAAGACGGGTCAGGTTGAAGAACGCACATTGGATCAGAGCGGAGCGGGTTTGGTCCCCAAATCTGCCGCGTTGCATAATACTGTCTGAGCGAGTCATTTTGTGTTTCCGAGTCCACTTGTCCACGTTTGCTATACAAGAGATGCGGACGTCCTTTGACCTGAGTCAGAGTCTGGTGATGTGATAGCGTTTACGTTAGCATTGGGATCCATGGTGTACATGGTATATGCCCAACCCTGATGGTTGGGGAGCAGGCGAGATATCTCATGTGTTACGGGATGCTCCAGTAAATAATAGATTGAAAATGCTCGCAACCGTTGATCGTTAGAGATGTTAGGTAGATTGGCACACAGTCTGTTTTGAACATGATCTCATCTTTTGATTCAATAGAGGTGAAAAGCAAGTAGACCTTCTCCCTGGTGATTTTATTCTTCCAACGTTCGCAAGCCACCAATATTTTCACGCAAGGCTGAACAGAATATCTCCCCATCACGGACCCATCCGAAGCGCCACGGCTCTCATAAGACAAAGGGGCGAACCTCACGCACTATGGGCAGTTTGCCCTACCTTATGAAGGGGGGATGCTGTACACACTGGAAACTCACGAGAACAAGGCATCCGTCCCTGTCATTGACCTCTGCAGAGTCTTGACGTCAATATCCTTCGAAACCTTATGGTTTGCACGGCATGATATTTACTCCAGACCCGACCAGGGGGTCTCTCCACATGCTGTCGATCTCCGAGAAACCCCTGTCTGTCACTTCAACGTTGGACGACCACTTACTGGTAGGTAAGTAAGTATGAAGGCGTCGTCCGACCATCCGACCGTCCGAAGTCCTGTCAAGGAAGATATACCACCAACATCGGAGGGTATCATGTTGCCGGCTATAGTCGACCTGCCTCTATATATACACATAGATATATATTTGTAATTGTAATTGTGGACAACGTTACCTTTCGATCAAGTGAGATGAAGGTTGACCACTACGCTCGTAGCATTGGAAAGCATCTACCTACCGACTGACAGAAGCTCAGGGCGTGGGCGTGAACCTTCACACTCACTCTCTCGACTATCTATCTAGCAATGTCCACTCCCAAGCCCAAGATTCCAACAGCCATGAAGGCATGGCAATACACCAGCACGACAAAAAACGGGCTCGAAAACACTATGCGCCTCAACTCGGCCGCTCCAGTCCCGACACCCACAGCCTCGCAGTACCTGATCAAGATCGTCGCCACAGCCCTGAACCCCCTGGACTTTAAACCCGCCGAGATCGCCGTGTTCAACCGTCTCGTCATCCGCAAACCTGCAACCCCTGGCCTGGATTTTGCGGGATATATAGTGACAGCGCCGTCAGGTCCATCAGGATCAAAGTCCCACTTTACCCCCGGCCAATTCGTTTTTGGTGTTACCGGGGCCTCCCTCTTCGCGGGCGGCGCCCTGGCCGAATACGCCATCGCGAAAGACCCCCACATCGTCGCTGTTCCCGAGCACCTCGACCCCATCGATGCAGCGACCATCGGGGTCGCAGGTCTCACGGCATACCAGACGATCGTGCCGCACGTGAAAAGCGGTGATCGGGTCTTCATCAACGGCGGGTCCGGCGGCACGGGAGTGTTTGGGATTCAAATCGCAAAAGCCCTCGGATGTCACGTCACTACCACATGCTCGAGTCGGAATGTCGAGCTCTGTACGAGTCTGGGTGCGGATGAGGTGATTGATTATACCAAGGGGAATGTGGTTGAGGGGTTGATTGTGAGTGCGAAGGCACAGAAACCATTCACCCATGTCATCGACAACATCGGTCGTGATCCAAACTTGTATTGGCAGTGTCATAAATACACGGACCCGGAGGCCATGTATATCTTTGTCGGTGCGGATTTGTCGCCGGCCGGGATGGTCAACCAGGTCAAGAGAAAGCTGTGGCCGTCGTTCTTGGGTGGTGGGAAGAGAAAGGGGATGGGGTTCTTTGCGCAGACAAAGAAGGACGACCTTGAACAGATCGCTGCGTGGATGACTGAGGGGAAGATCAGGGCTGTGATTGATCAGAAGTTTGCGTTTGAGGAGGCCCCCAGGGCTATCGAGAAGTTGAAAACAGGGAGGGCGAGAGGGAAGATTGTGGTCGAAGTCTCGACAGCAACATAGAGCGGTGCGAGATCTGGGAAGTTCAGGGGCGCATGAGAGATGTGCTAGAATGGGGAGACTGAGGAGCAGCTCATCGTCAGAACAAGATCACTGCCGTGGAAAATCGCTGGCTGATGTGGCATACATACCTCAGGCGTGAGGGCAAGGCTGCAGGGCTGTAAGGGACGAGGCTGATGGCACCATACCTCTGCTCACATTTCGAGTCTCTAGACAAAAAGGTCTAGCAACAACTCAACTGCATGCCTGGGAAGACTTTCTCCGAAAGAGGAATGCGCAAAATCTTGCAGCAGCGTAACGGCTGAGGATTCGCAGCCTCCTGTCGCTAGTCGCGAGGCATTTTTCCAATGTCTGATTGAATGAACCGACTTGGAAGTCCTATATTGCTGCTCCAGCATGTCCTGCGTACAATGGCACAGCGGTAACTGCCCCCGGCCTTGCGAGCACTCAACAACATATGAACCTGATTTGACGGCTTCCATCCATCTAAGGAGCGATGTTGCTGTCCTAGACAAGATTGCATAGTTGTACGGGGGCCGAACGCCTGTCCGGAAGTGACTAATCTCATTCATGCGGCCTTGACAGCATTGCCGACGATATCACCTCCACCACCGAGCACGGCTGTTCCGCTGGAGCCTTCCGTGACTCCCTCGGCTCGCAACACCGCCTCCTGCTCCTCCGTAAGCTGGCTAAGGTCGAGAGTGATTTGAGGTCCACGGAACCACTTTTGCGCGTCAATGAAATAGTACAGCAACGCGCCTCCCCACACTGCTGAATTGATGACGCAGGTGTAGTTCATGCTTTCGGCATCAGGGTTTGGCCCGCCGACAGGGAACATTGAGAGGAGGATGCCGAATATCAAGAACAGGATCGCGGCCCAAGCGAGTGGAGTCGAAGCTCTCCCTGTGTAGATCGGACCAGGGCTGAACTTCTTTTGTCCCCACATGACACGGCAAAAGATTGGGGTGCCCCAGGCCAGATTGTTGCCGGCAACGGCGAGAGAGAATAGTGCCGAGGCGGCCGCCGGCGCGATCAAGCATAGCAGTCCCAGAATGGCTGCCAGTACGGCGCATCCGATCGTGGTCCGAAGAGGGATATATCCAAACCGCTTGGAGATTGGTCGGAAGAACTTGGAGAACGGCAAGGCTCCGTCGCGCGAGAACGCCCAGGACTGTCGCGAGGCAGCCACCAGGATGGAAATGCCCATCTGCGCAGAGTTGTTAGTCAATAAGCCACGATACTTCATCTTTACCTAATTCTTGATGCTCGACGACTCACCAGGAATTGAACAATCATGAGGAAAGCCATAAACCCAAGAGCACCGTTCTTTCCAAGTGCATCGTAGTAGATCTGGGCCATGGGTTGACCAAATGGCGAACTTAGAATATGATCCAGATCCTGGGACATGCACGCCGCAATCACAATGCAACAGATCCAGCCAAACAGCCAGCATGATCCGATGGAAAACAAGATGCCAAACGGTACAGCTTTGGTTGCATTGGCGGCCTCCTCGGAGATATGGACTGCAGAATCAAAGCCCCCAATGGTCCAGATGGGTGACAACCAGGACAACATGAAACCCCACCCCGTTGGCCAGGTGGTGAGGTTTTCCACATGGGTGAAGATATATGATGCCGAGTTGCGAGAGTTGGCCCCTATTGGCAGAGCAATGATCGTTGCAAAGATCAGAATAAAATTCATCGCGACGAAGACTGTCTGCAGCTTCCCCATGACGCTCGCCATGGTTGAGGCGATCAACCCATGGCATGCCACTGTAGCAATAAAAACGGCGTAGATGATACCGTTGCTGGGGCTCCAGTTGCCATCTCGTGCGATGACAATCACCGACAGAAACATCAAGGAGAACCCGTCTGAGGCCTCGTTAGTCCATCTTTCCAGTATAGTGTACTCGTTCTTTGGACGCACAGTCAATGGAACAGAGCCCGCCCACCAATCCGAGTGTATTGCTATATCCCACGAGAAAACTGAGAGGGTTTCTCCACTTCGGCGAGGCGTAGTAATGAGTCCAATAGTAGAGGCCTAAACGTTCGTTAGATGGCAGGTTTGGACGGCTTGCAGTTGGGCCGGTCCCTATATTATGATTTCCTCCACTGTGCACGTAGTTCCGGAGAACCTGGACAGAAAGAAAATCACTTACCGCCACTCGTGGGCATGCTCGACCCCAGATCCGCCATGGCAAGACCGACGACAAAAATGCAGCCCGAGGCGAGGAACCACCCCCATACGAGGCCGACTGGACCAGCAGGGATTGAGTACGACAGTGTACTGGCAATGGAGGGGAGCAAGCCCATTATAGCGAAGGCGATCCCAAAGACTTCGATCATACTGAAATTGCGGCGAAGCTCTTGCTTGTAACTGTGAGATGATCAGCTGCGATCCGGGCTGGCCCCTTGTCGTCCAAGAGTGACGCACCCCATCTTCGCCAGAACGGCTGCATCTTCCTCATTGGCAAGCTTCGGGTCAACAAGCAGAGAGCCTCGCCGGTCTTGCTGGGACATGGTGTCAGTGGCCGCCAGACCATCGTTCTTGACACCCATAATGCCGTAAAGTATTCCGGAACTGTTTGAGAAGCGGTTCACGTAAGTGTGCTTGTTGCAGAGTGGTCTAGCTGGTTGGTTATGTCCCGATTGGTAGGGGACCGTCAAGCGGCAACGAAACGTGAGTTGTGGGGATGTTAGAGCAACTTCTCGGGTTCAAATAGGCAGAAGAAAGTGTCTATGACCTGCTCTTTCATGACGGAGTTTCGCGAAGATGGAGAGGAGATGGTCCAGGTGACACCCGCCATGATTGGAAGCTGATGTTGCAGCAGATGCTGGTGGCATGTCGTGATAGACAGGACGTAGCAGAAGCGCAGATAAGCATTCTGGGTATGCACGAATCTCTGCCCCAAGACAACTAGTCAGTGGGTGCTCGAAGCCAGGGAGGTTGATTATATCCTCCGCTGCAATTCGCTATCTCAACGTTGATACAACACCAGAGGCGCAGGGGTCTTTCAACGGGGGAGGATCGGACAACGCAGCGCGAACGTAGATAGGGTGGCTCGAGCTGGCAGGCCTCATCAGCGTCGAACCCCTACCTTCTGAGTCGAGGACATGGGGCCATGAGAGATGATGAATGCTCGTGGCAGGTTGTACAGAGTAGCAGGAAGAAGGAGTCTGCAACGAAGTAAAGATAGAAGAGAGAAGTTAGTAGCTAGTATCAAACAAGCTCATAGGCTGCCATCTTGACTATACACTTAGTGTTGCTTAATCCCCTTAGCCCGTGAGGCATAGACCTACTCTTTACAGTTAAAAGATGCGTGACTGTTAAGATACTGGTAGCTGATAAGTGATAAGTGATCGCTGATGGCTGATAGCTGATACTAGCAGCTGATAGCATTGTAGAGACTGCTTCAGGGAGAGATTAGCAATCAGAGACACACCCGGGAGACATTGGTGACAGAATGCCGTATGTAACGGTCTACTGCCTGGAGTCAACTGAATGCATCTGGCTTTTGCCTAGACTGATTGTGATAAGAGTCAAGCCATCCCCAAAACACTCCATACCAGCTGCATGACGCCGACCGAGAGCTTCTGCTTCTCCTTGGCCTAAAACGAGTGTCTCTTAAGGAATACAAACATCGCCGACGAAGTTGACCTTGTACAATGTGCAAGAACCGCACACGTCACCATAACGTTAACCCCCATTGATCTGATCCCCCGGTTGAATGAGTGTATAGAAAGCAATCCTGCCTGTTTGACGTGCTCAAGACCTGGCGATCTTCCCTAGTCCTCCTAACATCTGTTTGTCCCTTCCAGTGGCCCGCTGGCGGAACTGAGGTCGCAAGCCGGGTAGAAGAACGCCGCCACCGCGATAATCACATACGCGGCGATTAATAGGGCCCCTTCCAAATAATTGCTGCGACCATCAATCATCAGGAAGCTGACGATGAAAGCACTGGCAAACAAGCTCACGGTCTCAAAGAGACTGAAGTACAAGCTCATGTCGGTTTTCAGAATCCATCCGAGAATGACCATCAGAGGAGTGACAAATAGTGCAATCTGAATGCTACTACCTAACGCAATGTTGATAGCGAGGTCCATCTTGTTTTTGGACGCCACGGTCACCGCAGTGACATGCTCGGCTGCGTTACCCACAATGGGAAGAATGATCAGACCGATGAATGCCTGGCTAACGCCACTGTTGGCGATGAGGTAGTCGATGCTGCCCACCAGGAATTCGGCGCACAGCGCAACAAAGGTGGTGCAGAAAAGGAGTAGGACGACGGCAGAGGTACGAGATAGGTGTTGTTTCATTTCCACAACTTCTTCAGCCTCTACTTCTGTCCCAGCCTCGGAGCGAGGGGCATCGAGCTGCGGAGGTGCCGCTGCCCATGATGACCGTGGCTGTGAAAACGTCGGATGAAGGATCTCCGGCATGGAAGAAGTCCGGCGTATGCCCCGAGAAGGCGAGCGAGCCGTAGATACAGGACGAATGGGAATCGCCAGAGGTCGGCCAGTGGCTTGATGATGTGGGAAGACATTCGAGTTGAAAGCGGGCTTGACCGCATCCGAAAAATTGCGGATGTTGAAGGCTCGTTTGGAGGCGCCCTCAATGGGTGTTTCCTGCACGTCCGAAGCGAATTCCACCTGGGGGAAGTCCGTTTCCGGCAGAACAGTATTTTCCTCGAATGTGGTCTCGATCACTGGCATCTTCTCCTTCTCGGATCCCTTGTCCTTTTGCGAGCCCTTATCCTTGTTCTTCTTCGAACACCGGGACTTTTTATGTCTCTTGTGGCGTTTCTTAGATTTCTCCGATACATGGTCTGCGTGCGCACCATTTTGGAAATCGCGCGAGTGCACCGCGAGGTCTCTCGATCGACGACGGCCGCTCCGACCCTCGCCATCGACATCAGCCTCGTCGCCACTGAAGACGGGGTCGAGTTCCTGAGAATTCGGAGACCCAGTTTGAAGCATTGAGCAGCCATGACCGGAGAGTACGGATGAGCTTCTGGTAAAGCCTGGGAGCGGAGCACTTTCTTTTGTGCTCGAGGTTGACTTGCGCCTCCGCCGACGTAACGCACGTCGAAGACGTTGGGCAGTAGTATGGGAGCCAGTGCTGGAATCGGTATCGGAGGAGCTGGAGCTTGAGTCATCGCTGGAAGAGCTCGAGGAGTTGAGAATTTCGGCAAGGACTCCTGGGTGGGATTCTTCATCGATCAAATGCTGCGGTGTACTCTGGTACATGAAGGCATGGGACTTCAACGAGAAGAGTAGGTATAGAATGTAGACCAACAAGAGAACCACACTGGTTCCTCGAGAGACCTTGAGTACAACATGATCTGCGGTCTCAGTATCGGAAAAAGACGCGTGAAAGGCCGTCTATAGGACGTTAGTTACGAGGCTACTCAGCAGGCGGCGAGACTTACCGGCAGAAGAAGACTGATGACACTCAAGCACAGAAGACATGCGCTCATCTGAGACACGGTGGAATTGTATAGTTGCTCTCGAAATCGCAGGCCGCCGGCGACAAAGCACATGCCCAGGATCAACAGCAGATTGGACAGTATTGAACCAAGCGCGGCGGCTTGCACGACGCGGACCTCTTTTGCAACGAGGGCAATGATGAAGATGATCAACTCAACCGCATTGCCGAAGGTTACATTCAACAGAGCACCGATGGTGTCACCCAGTCTCACGGCCACACTCTCTGTGGCATATGACAGGAGCGATGCCAGGGGAATGATGGCGACGGCATTTATGGCGAAGACAACGCTGGGGCTGACCACATCGACGTGTGCCCAATCCACCAGAATTCCCAGGATGATGCCGACTGGAACAAAGACCAGGAGCCAGTTGACCCAACTGGAGAATAGGATGCGCTTCGCATCTCGGAAGAAACGGCTAACCAAGGATGCCTTATCCTTGGTGTCCGTAGTCCCTATGGTGGAAGATTGCGTTCCATCTCCTTTCTTATCCACAACCGATATATCTTGTTGTTCTTTATCCGTTCCGTCGGGGCGATGGTCTGTAGGTGCAGGACCAGCTGCAGAGGGCTCGTGGCCAGCATGGTGCGGAAGAGTATGGGCGTGATCAGGTTGCAAATCTGAACGTTGTGAGGGGCCTTCGCGGAAGGGTCGGCGAGGATCAAGGGACGACGGCGGGGGTTGTAGGGTGGTCTTAGCCCATGAGTGTCTACTTCTTGACAGCGGAGGCTCGTCGGCTGAGTCGACCATCGGCGGATGAGCGGACGTAGAGGGAAATATTGAAGAAACGTGTAACAGACGTGCTAATCAAGCAGGTCACAGGAGGCACCAAAGTGGTGAGTAGTAGGTGGTAACGAGGAGGAATTTGGGGAGGCGATGTGGAGGAATGTGGAAGCCTAAAAGGCAGCGACGCCCGGGGGGCACGGGTGGAAGGTTCGTGGTCTTGGAGGCGATAGCGGTGGCAGTGGCAGTCAAGACAGCCTCTGGGCGTGCGGAGCCAAGCGGCGGAGACCAGCCAGTGTTTAAGGGTTCTGCCCACTATAAACTGGGGGAAGATATGAGCGAGATGTGGCTGAGGATGCCCCCCTTGACGCGTACAAGACTTTCCAAGGCGCGCGAATGAACTGTGCCCAGTTTCAGTAGTAGATGGAGGCTTGGGATGACGGTAAGATCAGTCTTTGCGACCAATCTTTGGAGAGAGACTGATATACGGATATTTAACGAGACGTTGGAGGACGTGGCACCTTTGTCGGATTGGCCGTTGTCTTGACTGCTTTGATGCCTGCTTCGTTTGCTTTTTTTGGCACAACTAGGATTGTATTCGTTTGGTACCTAGGTAGACCGACGATGAGGCAGTCGATACATGTATCAATATCAATAGACTGGGCGTGCAGAGGGCAGGGTGCGCAACGAGTTACAATGGCTCTACTATCAGGCAGACAGGCGTGGCGACGTGCCAGTGCAGTGAGGTTAGTGGGCGGGGAATGTACCCCGCTAAACCTGTTTTGTCGTCTTATCAGATACGGGAGCCTTGGCGGATGTCAGGCACTCCGAGTCCGAGGTCGAGTTCAACTTGTTCATGTCCATCATCCAACTTTCGTGCCTTTACTGCTGGTGGTGGGATCTTATCCGTTCATGAATTCGTTCGTGTAGAGGACACTCATCTAAGTACTTACGCTGGTACTCGATACTAGTCGTGTCGCAACGATCCGGTGCAAATCTCATTGCGCGGGGAAATGATCTGTGGACCGACCGTCATGAATCTTGCAGCGTGACTGCCCAGCAAGCGGTACGTCAAGCCGGGGCGGTTTTGCAGAACGGTGGTCGGACTACGTGACTGCATTTCCGGGCTTGTCCAAGTTCATTAACTACGGGCGTCACGACTGCCTGTGTCCTCGGAGCATTGTTATTAGTACTGACTACATTTGCATAGCAAAGCAAAACGGTAAGGTGCTCCAACGAACATATCAGTGCGCTGTGCATGAGAAGCCATCCTCTGTCGAGTCACGCTTCGGGCCACAGACTAGATGGATGCTGGACTTGTCGACAAGTCGTCGGAACAAGCCGCAAGCCCGCTCCAAGCCGAGTTGCAGGGCACGATTCGAAGTGCACTTGGAAATGGAAGACCTATCCTGACACACCTCAATGCTGACACAACTTGGCTCCTATCGCTCGCTTATCCTGATGATACTTCCCCGCCTGCTGGCCGACTGCGTTACAATATCTTGATAGATCCGTGGTTGGATGGACCTCAAGAAGACCTGGCTGGATGGTTCTCGAGGCAATGGCACGTGGTCAAGAGCAGTGTACAAACCATCAGTGAGCTTGAAGACTTATTACACGATATGGAGGCTATATATTTTCAAAGTACCAGGCTAGGTTCTCACAGCGAGGAGCCTGGGACCCAGTGGACAGGCTCATTTATTGATGCGGTGGCGGTCTCGCATGAATTCACAGATCATTGCCATAAGGCTACTCTAACCCAGCTCGACCCAAATGTGCCTGTTTTCGCAACCCAAAAAGCAGCACGGCTGATTCAAGGCTGGCACTACTTCGATGCGGTGCTGGAGATGACTACACTGACCAAAGGAGTGGATTGGCGGAAGACGAGCCTTGCTCCTTTGCCTGACTGGGTTGGCATAGGCCGACTGATAACGGAGTGCGATTCTCTGCATCTTCACTCCGCCGTCGTCATCTGCGTGCGACAGCGTCAGTCACCGATTGATGCTGCCGAGACCGTCGTATATTCACCCCACGGTGTGGAGGCCTCGACCCTTTCGGTTTTTGATGGGGCTTCTCCCCCTCTGACGGCCCTAGCTTTTCTCCATGGATTGCATGATGTCTCGCTTGCTTGGAGCAAACAGCTCAATTTGGGGGCATTGAACGCTGTCCGAGCGCAGAAGTTGTTGCGTGCAAAGTATTGGGTCGCCACGCATGACGAAGAAAAGCTTGGCTCCGGCCTCATCGCACCGCTGCTTCGAAGGAAAGTCGTAACAGTGGCCGAGGCTGTACAGAGTCTGCGGGCTGGGCCGGACAAGAACGTGTATGGCTCCGAGCACTGGGCAGAGGGCCTCGAATGCGTGGAGTTGAGGAATGGGGAGAGCATTTTGTTGGAATAGGAAGGAGAAGATACTAGGGCAACGTGTCACCTCAAGTCAAGTGCCGCATCACCCATACACGACAACCAGGGCACGCTTTATGCTGCTCGGGGAATGCGAGTGGCGGCCGCATTTGAACGGTGAGCAGATGAACGAAGCCATGTGTGTGCAAGGGAATCTCGAGAGTATGAACAGATTGCCGAGAAGGGTAGCTGGATAAATCCGAAACGATGCCTAGGTCAAACGGTAGAAAGGGAAGAACCCACGTCCTGGACCCTGGGACCGATTGTTATGGGCACAGCGCAGTGGGGATGATAGTTGATGACGATGGGAAATTAGAGAATGCCATCATCCAGTGCAGTGTCCCTGTAGAACTTGAACCCGAGAAGCAAGTCAAGCAAACCTAATCTCATCAACCTCTCGGATGAGTGTCAGGTTACTAGGTGCCTACAACCTACCATTCATTTACCTACTAGGTGTCCGTCAATTGACACTTCAAGTTGGGTGCAAAGCTAAACTACAGGACTAGTAGCAGGCTCGCAGAGCCTCAATTCGGAAGCCTCTACAGCTTGGACAGCGGGGCGCCAGAGTCCCCTAGCCTCCTAGGCCTCAAGCGGGGTTTCAACACCAGGTCGCCTAGAGATTGATAGTACATACAGTCACTAGTTACTAAGTACCTAGTAATCCCGCCCTCATTCTACTACGTACTACTAGTATAGTAACTGCGTACCTTCTCTCTTGCCACCATGAGTCTCCTTTGTACACAGTTATCGCACGTACATGTTTTATGCTACTTTCTACCTTCGACCTAGACATCTCAAAATGCCTCGACAATTGCCTTTCTATGCTGTATCCACTCCCATTCAATGTGTGCGAAACTGACATCCTTGCATCCCATTGATCGGGCGTGCCTGTCATCAGCATCTCTCCAAAAAGCTTGCGCGTTCACTGTTCGACCACAGTGAAAGCCCTCCCTCGCTCGGCCTCCCACATCATCCAGCACCAGTCGGATCAACAACCCCGGCACTGGACTCCGTTGGGGTTTCCTCCTCCCCTGGTCAATACTGTGCACCCACCGCCGCCCCAATTGACGTTGCTCAAGTGGTTGTCGATTGAAGAATGCTATCTTCTTTATGACCGGCCAAGCGAACATTCCCAAGAGTCCACGCAATCCTGCCTCCCGAATCGGTCAAGCCCCGGCCGAGAACCCTCAATCCTCGTTGAAACGCCCTCACGTCTTGACATTCGGTCCTGCTCCCATCGAAGTCCCTGCCTCCAAGCACTTCAAACATTCCCATCCCGGCGGCTGTCTGGACTCTAGCGATGCACGCGTAGCCGAGCATAATCGCGGTGGCCATGGTGGGCAAGAGGAGGCTTTGAATATCAACCTCAACCTCCCCCATCCTGCAGCGGAAGCATCCCAGACGGCCAAGCCAGTCTCCGTTCTCGAGGCGGCTGCCTCTGTCTTCGCTCGGGGGGACGAGATGCCACACACAAGCACTTCTGAGACGGGAAGAGGACCGGCCGCAAGTTCAATACCCATCAGAACCTCGCCTCGATTCAATCGCAGGGGTAGCGACCACAATGACGATGCAAGACCTCGGCTGCCGTCAGGCGCGCAACTGTTTCATTCAGTTGCACTTGCTGAGTACCTACAACTTGACGACCGACCGACCCTCGTGGTAGATACAAAGGATGACAACAACACCAAGTCTGTTGGCCTCAACCTGATCTTCGCCAACACAGCCCTGAGGTCTCGCCAGGCGCTGTTCGACCTAGTGCGAGGAAAATCGGAAGATCCTACGTTACTTCTCGACTTAGGAACGCCCTTCAGTGATTTCAAAGCCTGGGTGCTCAATCCTCTGGCAGAAGCGGACATCGTGTCGACCTTTCCATTTGCTGGATTGTTATGGCAGAGCACCCTCATTCGGAGTCGATTACGGGTTATACATGGGCGACAGCATCCGTTCTCCCCTCCTGCCAGCGGCGAAGCTCAAGGCCGCCCTGCTCTGCAGCAATACACAGGTCTGGGCACTCTCTCCTCCCCCCAGATACCTGGTCGAGGCGATTCTCCATCGCCCACTTATTTCGATATTCCCCCGCGAACAGGCACACAAGCCGCCCGAACAATGCAAAAGCTAGTCACGGAATCCTTGCCCGCGATGTCACCGGGAAGTCTGGAATCGACGTCGCCAGTCGCAAGCGGCGACATGACATATGCTGAACTGATAATGGGTTCAAGGTCGCCTCCTCCAGATCAGAAGGCCATAACAGCCACCATCAATCTCGATGTCGACTCTGATATGGCCGGCTCCGAGGTGCCGAAAGGATATTTTGACTGGACGCGGCTGCCCTTGTCATCGTCTTTGCCATCCCATGTACAGTTCGCCAGAGGGATTGACTGGGCTTCCACCAGCCTAGGGCCCATCGAGAACTGGTCCGCAGATTTGCGGGGAATGTGCAATTTGATCATGGCGAGTCCCCATCCGTCTGCGATGTATTGGGGTCAGGACCATGTCGCCATTTACAACGAGGCATATATTCTGCTGGCTGGGCAGAAGCATCCAAAATTGATGGGGAGCCGCTATCGCGATGTATGGTACGAGATCTGGGAAGCGCTGGAAGATGTCTTCGAGAATGCCTTTAAAAATGCCCAAGCCACTATGAAGGATGATGATTGCTTGTTCATCCTGCGCAATGGCTTCTTGGAGGAGACTTACTTTTCTTGGTCCATCATTCCTTTGATCGGGGCTGACGGGGCCGTGGTCGGACTGTACAATCCGGCGTTCGAAAAGACCCGCCGCAAGATCGCGGAGAGACGGATGTTGACGCTTCGTGAGATTGGCGAACGGACTGCGGCTGCCCGTAAGGTCTCGGACTTTTGGGGCTTGCTGCTTGAAGGCCTCGAGTACAACGAGTATGATGCACCCATGGTTCTGATCTATTCTCTAAACGAGGATTTGGCAGACAGTGACGCTGCCTCGTCAGGATCTAGTGGAGCAGCTTCGAACAAGATCTGCTACCTCGAAGGTAGTTTAGGCGTGCCCTCGGGTCATAAAGCCGCTCCTCCGACGATAGACATGAAGACGAGTACAAAGGGCTTTGCTCCATCGTTTCGACAAGCACTGACAACCGATCGACCCATCGTCCTCCGCGTGGAAGACGGCTCTCTTGAAGCAGACTTGCTCACCGGCATTGAATGGAGAGGCTTCGGCGACCCTTCTCGTGTGGTGGTGATTGCCCCCATCCACCCGACTACCGGGGAGTCGACCTTGGGTTTCTTGGTCATGGGCACAAACCCAAGGAGGCCATATGACGAAGACTACGATCTGTTTGTCCAGCTGCTCGGCCGACAGCTTGCCACGACGATTGCATCTGTGGTATTGTTCGAAGACGAGATCAAGAAGGGGGAGCGGGCTGCACAGCTGGCTGCACAGGATCGCATTGAGCTGAACAATCAGCTGGTCGCAAGGACTCAGCAGGCGGTGGAAGCCGAGAACAAGTTCACCAGAATGGCGGAACTGGCCCCCGTTGGAATATTCATTGGTGATGTGGATGGTAAGATCAATTTTGTGAACGACGCCTGGTACAACATCACCTCTTTCCCACGGGATATCGACGTCGACGTCGAATGGATCAAATATGTGGTTGAAGAAGACCAAGTCAAGGTCTGGGACATGTGGAAGACCATGTTTGAGAAGCGATGTGCTGTGTCCCTGGAGTTCCGGTTCAAGACGCCCTGGAGAGACAAGCTTGGAAACACCGGGCCGACGTGGGTTCTAACCAGTGCCTCGCCGGAACGGGATGATGATGGACGGCTTAAACGAATCTTCGGGTCGATGACCGATATTAGCGCACAAAAATTTGCGGAAAACCTTCAGACCCGTCGGATGGAAGAGGCTGTGGAACTCAAGCGACAGCAAGAACGATACATCGATACTACCTCTCACGAGATGCGAAATCCTCTTTCGGCCATCTTGCAGTGTGCCGACTCCATCACCGCCTCTTTAATTGAGATGCGGGAAGCAGGCCAGCTCAATACACCGCAGCTGGAAGTCCTTGATCATACGATTGACTCGGCCCAGACCATCACACTCTGTGGTCAACATCAAAAAAGAATTGTAGACGACGTGTTGACGCTCTCCAAGCTCGATTCGGCAATGATGGCCGTGTCACCCATCGACACGCAACCGATCAGCGTCATGCGGAAGGTTATCAAAATGTTCGAAGCCGAACTGAAGACGTCCGACATCAAGATGGAATTGAATGTGGAGTCTTCATACCAGCAAATGGGCGTCGACTGGGTTCGCCTGGATCCGCACCGTCTTTCCCAGGTCTTGATCAATCTCATGACCAATGCCATCAAATTCACCACCATGCAGGAAAAGCGGGTGATCCGGATGCATGTTGCCGCCTCGGGCGACAAACCCTCGTCCGAGGATAAATGGAGGTTGACTTACATCCCATCACGGTCCACCCGGGATAAAGATGTTACCGCGGGGAACGAATGGGGGTTGGGGGCGCCAGTCTATATCCATTTTGCCGTGCAGGACACCGGCCGGGGCCTGGATGACTTGGAGAAGAAGCAGCTGTTTCAGAGGTTTTCGCAGGCCAGCCCGCGGACTCACGTTACCTATGGTGGTTCCGGGCTTGGACTTTTCATATCCCGAGAACTTGTGGAACTTCAGGGCGGCGAGATAGGGGTCGCTTCCGAAAGCGGGAAAGGCAGCATCTTTGCCTTCTACGTCAAGGCGCGAATGTCATCGGGCGAAGGAGAGGACGATCGGTTAACGGCGGATTCATACGTCAGGAATGGGCCGAAACCACCTCACGCCGCGGTGACCTCCCGGCACACTTCGCCTCTACAAGGTCTGCCTTCCGGGTCTATCAAAGCTGCACCGGCGACCAAAGTCACACTGTCTGCACCGATTCATATCTTGGTTGTCGAAGACAATCTAATCAATCAAAAGGTGCTGGCGACACAGTTGCGAAAGATTGGTTGCGTCGTTCATGTTGCAAACCATGGCGGGGAAGCCATCGAACAAATCTGCAATTCAAAATACCACCGCGACCATGTTGTTGACGGGATTGAAATCGATGTTGTGCTTATGGACCTGGAAATGCCTGTCATGGACGGCCAGACTTGCGCAAGGAAGCTAAGGGAAATGCAAAATACCGGAGAACTGGTCGGCCACATCCCAGTTATTGCTGTTACGGCCAATGCTCGGGCCGAGCAGATTCAAATGACCTTGAAGAGCGGTATTGACGATGTGGTCAGCAAACCGTTCCGGATTGCGGAGCTGATTCCGAAAGTGCAAGATGTGATGGACAGGTGCTCTAACCAGGCGAAGTCGGCTTCGAATTGAAGTGCTGATTGTTGATACAGGGGTTGAAAGCAATGCCGCGCGCCTAAGTTGCCGGCGATTGGCCAGCAACTCTTCGAATAGAAGCCACGACTGTGATGAGTGCATGAAAATAATGTTCTGTCCGAGACCGTCACTGAGTTCCACGAGCAAGTGATATAGAAAGTCGATGTGTCATGCAGGATTGGAATGGCGCCGCCCTGCTCAAAGAAGCGGTAACAACAGAGAGAACAACACATACTCTTTGGAAGAAGATCCATGGATATGCTTTTAAGTACATCCCCGAACGGATGGGCCAGCCTTGTGCGCTTGGATAGACGTAGCGACAGCAACAATTGTGAGCATGCCTAGTCACGACATGTATCAGACGTCAAACCATGAAGCCTGATCGAGCCTCAGGACTAAAGACTCTTGTTCGCTCTTGTGAAATGATTCAATGCATGCCCGAATACCCCAGACCGCTGGGGGCTTTGTAATCTCTGTGTGCAACTCGTCGCCCGCCAGCGAGTGTAGGACTGTTCTCGATCAAGGCGTGGTAGTGGGGCCGATGCGGCTGGTGTGGGATAGGATCAGTAGTAGTAGTAGTACGTCGTATGATCGGGCGTATCTGGCGGCGTGAGATGGAGAAAGATTGTTATTTGACAAGGACGTGAATAACAAATTCGTTCCGAATACAGTCCACCACCCACGTCTCAGTAACTGTATGAGTTGTGAGACCAGAAGGGCTTCTTTCCATGATGGCAGATCAGAATGTAGGGCACATTAACTCAAGCCCTTCTCCTCTTCCTCCTCCTTCGATCTATCAATTCTCATCAGACCCGACCGTCTCACAGTTTGCGGTGCCTCACACAACATATATCGCAACACATACCGAAAAGATCTCGGGACTAGGGTACCAAATCCGATATCAATTCATTGCCACGGGCGGATTGGTCTTCGATCCGCCTTTATCAGATCCAGATCCAGAATCTGTGGCAGTTGCAGGGGCTGATGCGGGAGTCACTGTCACTGAAAGGCCAAAGCGGGATCGAATACTGCTCATCCAGCGCGCCGGACATGACAGCATGCCTCACCGATGGGAAGTCCCCGGCGGTGGATGCGACCTTGAAGACCCCACCATCTTGCACGCCGTGGCGCGGGAGGTCTGGGAAGAGACAGGGCTCGTGGCGGCCAGGATTGGACCACTGGTCGGACCGAAGGACGGGCAGGTGTTTTTGACGAGGAGCGGGAAGGTGGTTTGTAAATTCCATTTTGTTGTTGAGGTGGAGGTGGACACGAGGATGGACGTCCAAGAGGACGGGGGGGCAGACATGAATGTTAATGTCGAGAAGGATGTGAAGGGCATGGGCATGGTGGACTCAGAGGTGGCTACTGTTCCCACTGTTCCTACTGTTACTTCTGTGGCTACTGATCCTACTGTCGAGGGAACGGCGGCAGAGGTCTGGACACATCTTGACAAGGAACAGGAGCAGCAAGGTCGACGAGAGACTCGGCGGGAGAGTGGCACCAATGATATGGAGGCGAGGAGACATGCCGGTCGCAACACCCACCCCTATCGTTCCCTTGATGTGCCTGTTCAGGTCCGTCTCGATCCCAATGAACATCAAGCTTATCTGTGGGCAGACGAGGATCAAGTCAAGGCTGGTCGAGTGAGAGAAGTCGACGTGGAGTTCACGACGGCGCAGCAGAAGGAAGTTGTTCTCGAAGGATTCAATATCAGAAAGGGGATGAGAGCTAGGACTCGGAGCAAGGTTGAGGAAGAGGAAGAGGAAGAGCAAGCTGGTGCAGAGTGAAGCGTCAGACTCTGCAAGACAACAGCGACTTTGTCTGGATCCCCCCAGGTGGACCATTTGCCAGACGACAGCGGGATATCACAGCACTGCATTAGTATATCGCAATGCGTCGACGACGTGCCACGCTAAAGAGTCGAGGAATGTGTCCTTCTGCATGATCTCGGGCCGGCATTACAGACGAACCATGCGGTTCACAGCAAGGGTGTGTCCTATATCTTCGCTGAGCAGGAACGGAAGGACTAGTGGGACTTGGACTTGCCAAACAAAAGTCAAATTACTATGTAGTCAACATCGTCGTCCTGATGAAGCACCTGCTCTTCGCCCCTTTGTCTGCTTCGATGATCGGTGGTGCTTTGATATATATATAAATGCCGCAAGTATTTTGTTCATATAGCTATCTAAGGCATCATGGCCCCAGGCCAACGGGCACTGCCATTGCCTCGGAAGATTGTGGTTGACCAAATACGCCCTTCCCAACAAACCAAGCGCCACATTGCTGTCAAAAGAACGCCTTACCATCCTCTCGGCTGTACGCTCCTAAGCACTTGGCCGCAGGCCCACCGGGCCATCAAACTAAGGCATAGGGCTGAAGAGTAGTGCAGGACCTGAAGCGGGAAACATGAGACGGTCCGGTCTGGCTCCTTTAGCGTACAGATAACGGGTTGCCCGACGGCCACATGTCGGACAGACGCTCTATCACCGCCGAGGCACGGGGCCTTCGAGAGATGAACCTGTCCCTCGTCTTTTCTGGGAGTCCAGCAATTGGAGACTGTCCGAAAGAAGCTCGTTGCTTCCAGACACTCTTAAAGAGGATGATTTATGTATGTGAAGGCCGCCGCGAGGTTGTTTGTGGTTCCTTCAGTCAAGTCCAAAAGGCCCATGAGGGACTCGGAGGGAGTCGGGGAAAAGTGGGCCGGACGGTAGCGAGGCCCCATTCCGCGACTTTCTGGCTACTTTCGCCTGTTCCGGTCTGGGAGACGGGACATCAAGTGGGAACCGGATCGGGGTCATCTCATCTCATCGCCATCAAAATCGATCTGCCAAACACCATTCAAGACTCGAGCGGCATGTGCAAGAGACACGGGAGAGACACCAACCACTGTTCAGGGTCAGTGTTCACTTCTTGTAAGTGCATCCGTCAAATGCAACGTTGCCAAAGGTACGGACGTACTTACGCTGTGGCTAGCCATCGCTAGCCTTATCTCTCTTTTCCACTTCAATTAGCGGTCAGCCTTATTGTCGCCGGCTTCAAGCCACAATGATGTCCTAAGGTCGGCTTGATAGGTCGTCCGTTACCCTCTTCCTTTCTGTGGCTTGATTCAGAAGTGCGCGAAGGATGCAGCTGCTCTTGTTCTGGCGGCACGACCACTAGGGCATTCGATATATGCGCTCGCTTCACGATAGACAGACGACATGCTCAACCAGCCCCAAGCCACCGTCCCCCAGGTCGCGCACAGACTGCCAGATTCTAGAAAGTGGATCTTCTTCTGCTCAGGTACGGCCCCAACGACCAGGTATGTCCAGAAGACCCTCTTCTTGTGGTGAGTACATATATCTATCAGCGCTACAGCATGTTTGGTGTGCAGCCCTGTCAATTCCTCAAAAACCATGTCATTGTCAGCTACGTTGCACAAGTCCTTCGAGCATTGAGAGAGAGCCGTATTTGTTTTCGAAATTCGACCCAGCCCTGTCTTGTAACAATCAAGCCTGCTATCTCACCTACTAGCAGCTGTGCTGCCTTACAGCCTCCGATCTCTTTCTTGGTACTAGGGGACAGACTCTTCAAGTGCTCCCTCTATAAGAATACTCGAGACTCAAAAGATCAAGTGATCAAAATGTTTCAACCACACCACCGGCACTGGCTCTTCGTAGCCCTTGCCCTCTTCCACAACCTTGATATTGTGTCAGCGCAACAAATATTCATCGACAATGCCCCCGGCTACGCCAGCCTCGGCACATGCGCCGAACCGCCTCTCAGCACCGTGATCCGAGACATGAACTCCGGCTGTGGCGACAACGGCGCCACGACATCTTTTTCCTGCTTCTGCACCGCCAGCTCCAGCTACATGGCCGATGTGATCAGCAGTGCTGTCCTCCAGCGCTGTCCAGGATCCACAGCCGCCGCAGCCAGTGCCACGGCCGTCTTCAATGCATATTGCGCACTGGACAAGACCTCATCGGCCTTGGGCACAGCAGCAGCAGCACCAACCAGTGCTGCACCGCTCACGGACACAGAAGACGGGTCAAGTAAATCCAATACCGGTCTTTCCACGGGCGCCAAGGCAGCGATTGGAGTCGTCGTCCCGGTCGTCGTGCTGGGGGTCATTCTTGGAGCGTTTCTGATTATGAGAAAGAGAGCTTATAGACGGAGACAGCAGAAGGGCTTCGAGGGAGGACCGGACGTCCCAAGTAAGGACAAGGATATGAGTCTGGATGACGATGGCTATTTCTCTTCAAAGACCGGAGAGTTGCCCGGGAGTGATGCGCTACCGGTGGAGATGCCGTCGGAGGAGAAGCTGCAGGATCAATATCCATCTCCATATCTACAGGAAATGCCGGCGGCGACGGCGAGTGGTGAAAAGAATCCAAGGACGGTGATGGCTGAGTTGCAATGATAATGATATATATTTGGGAAATGATACTCGCTAGGGTTATATTTCACCGTCTTCCATATCCCAAGACCGAAGCAGTCGGACAATGTTCTGTTCTGTCGTCGCAGGCGACCTTTCTATAGATAGCTTCATCTATTCTCTCTGTTCTACGAATTTCCTTGCGCTTAGACAGTATGGAAGTAGTGATTCCATCGCCGCATGGCGAGCCTGGCGAACATGGTAAATAAAGTGAATGTAGTGAATATAGTGAACATGGAGGAGATGGAGACGGCGGGCACTTGCCATCCCATTCAAAGCGCAAATGGTTGACATGAAACTCGACCTGAATTTACATTGTATTGAATTGCCAACATCATATACTAACTACTTTGACCAGACAACGCCCAAGCGGTCAACAGTCTCCTCTGCGCAACACCAGAGCCCTCTGATGCCGACGAATCCGTCAAGCATGACGCTTTCGTATCCCTCCTCCGATCCGGACCCCTTGGGCACCTCATACTTGTTGCCTGCCGAGGTCTCGAGCATGATTCCACTGGTCCAGCTCTTTGCAGCAGGATGTCCCAAAACCATGAGCGGCAGTGGATCCTGTTGCGGAGGCTGAGTATACCCCTGATATACCTCCACGATGTCCGGCCTCACATTCACGTACGGCACAGTGTCCGGACTGCAGTCGACCGCCACGCCGCTCGACATAAAGCTCAATTCTTTTTGTTGAGATAGCAAGACGAATCCTTTCGTACTGCGTGGTAGGAGTCGGATGACCAACGTATTTCTGTCGTCTGAGATATTTAACAGAGGATTAAACCGCAGATTGGACAACATGGTCTCCCCAGGCCCCGTGTAATGCTTAGTCAGAGGACCAGGGTTATCTGCGAAATTCTGCAGCGGCTTGCCCAAAGGAATGGTGATTTGGATGGATAGCAAATGGTAGTTGAATGTGTTCCGCAGGATGCGGATGCTGAAGATGATGTCTTGCGGTACCATGTCGGCACGCATGGGAACTTGGCCAGGGTTGGCGGGCGTGCCGGGGACATCGGCGGACCAAAAGAAGTAGTTCAAGACTGGCTTCTTGGCTGGGTCTTCAGGCACATCTCCGACGTTGGGGACCGCGAATTTGAAGTCTGGCGGGAGGATGTCGGTCATGCGGTGATGGGGAGGTGGATGAGTGACTGGTAGCGGAGTGTGACGGATAGCTCGGGCCCTGCTGTCGAGATGGGCCGGCACGGTGAAGGAGAGTTTTGGTTCGCTTTGACGAATCCTGCTCGACACGGGGGGAGGCGTTTTTGCCGGACAGAGAGGCAGAACTCGTGGTTTTTGTTCATTTTCGGTTGAAGCGCTGAAGTGGGAGAGGACTGCTTTGGTGGAAAGATCGATTTCAAGCGACCAGGCCGGGTTGTTCAACTGGTTGGCCATCAAGGCTGAGGTGGCTACGTCGTCAGAAAACCAGTTGTTCGGCATCATCGTGTGCAGTGTCGTGCGGACATCGGGGGCAAGATTGTCGAGAAGCAAGCGTCTCACTTCATATGTCTTCTGGGTTGGCTTGTCGACTTGGTCCCAGATATAGCTGAGAGGGCGATCACTGTTTGGTTGGTGTCAGCTTCGTGATTGCCGAAGGAACAGGATTGCACGGCAAGAAGCTACTCACTTTGGCCCGGCTTTTGTCCATGAGACGTTTGGAAGAATCGGCTCTTTCATGTTGTCATCCTTGGGGTCTGACACCGTGTATGCCCTCCTATAGTCCATCGTGATTGAAGACGGCTCAATCTTAGCAGCGGCAATGAATGTCTGTTGATGTGGTGGCTGTGTAAAGATGAGCTTCGCAAACTCGGTGGAAGAGGGTGCCCGGGGAAACAGACACAGCATGGTTCCCTTGTCTACGACCTCATGGCGGAGGAGAATCGGTGAGTGGTCACCTGCTACTTTCGGCTCTGTCTCGACGATCAGATAGGGAAATTTGGTAACCAGCTCTGAACGAATGTAACACCCATACGTGGGTACTGGAGGTGGATAGCTGAGGTCTGGGGGAAGGTTGGAGGTCGGAGTTGACAGGAACCTGTTGATTGCTTTCTTCATTGCACAGCGAACTTTGTCGTCGTCGCGGTCGATGTGGTTTGCCAGACTGAGAGCGCCATCAATCAGCGCATCGGTCCAATTGGGATCAACCTTGAAGAAGCGTAAGCTCTCAGGCGGAACATGAGAGGCATCCGTGATCAGATAGTGTGAGAGTATGCTGGCCAAGAAGATTCGGTCCTAGACCCAGCGGAGGACGAGCATCCAGTCTGGCGAATACGGGGTGTCGTATTCGTCATATGGCGTGTCGGAGGGCTGCGTTGGATCTTTGGCATCAGGGGTACTTGCTATCTCCAGGGCCGCTTGGTCGAGAGCTGCCGGCTTGAATGGTGCAATGTCCTTACCATGATAGGACAAATCGAGAGGCTTCACTGGCGGTCTGCGCCACCTATTGAACATGGAATGTGGGCTCTGCAAGAGCCCGGTTTTGTGGAGCCTGCCAATCGTGGCGACGGAATGCGAGATGCTCTGGAGCAAGTCGTCTTTACTCTTGAAGGATGTCACCGTCTGCAGCGCTTGCTTCTGCGCATCGTTCATGGCCTGATCGAGGATCGCCTTTCTCAGCCTTGACAGCGCGGCCGTGAATGCCTGGTCTGCAATCGCGAGGGTCCTCCCAAGCTGCCATGCGCTGGAGTAACTGATATCCATCAGGCCCAGCTCCTGATCAAGAATCTGCAGATCAGTGCCGCACGTCGAGAGAGACGTCCACCAAGGCTTTAGTGGATGGTTAACATCATCGGGAATGAAAGGTCCTCTCATGAAACAAGCTGTGGTCTCTCCGGTTTGGGTGCGGTATCTGGAGACCGAGTATCCGTTGTTGAGCTGCTGTAAGAGCATGGGACCATGAGGCTTTGTGGCTAGAAGTTTGTTTGCATCCTCGATTTCCAGCTTCGGTCTCAGAAGGTCCAAAGATTTCCCCAAGATGAGAAACTGGTCCTGTACGTTCGGGGTGCCTGGTGGTAGACAGATATAGCTCCAACTGGCCAAGGAGCACATGGCCACGAATCGAATCTCCGATGATATTGGCCAAGGACTCATCTGCTCGACACCCTCGATCGACAGCAAATGTACAAACACTGCTGGGGGCTGCGTGATGGAGAATGGCCCAGACATGTGCGAATGAACGACACCAAAAGACCCGGAGTCGTCTATCGTTGCTGTTCCGGAAACCGTCATCCCTTGAGAGTTGATGTCTCGTCTGTGAGCTAGGAATCGATAGGGATAGACATCAGGAGCGGTGGTTTCTGGCTTCCCATCTTTATCGAATTTCGTGAAGAGGCTACCAAAGAGAGCTCGAGGAAGCAATAACACGTCGCCGCGTGCGTCTTTCTCGATGTTTGGGTCGGGCTTTGTAATGGGTGATACACAATCTTTGATCAAGCCGACATCGCCCATCGCCATATTGACCGTGTACATGGCACTCTGCTCGACGGAGACTGTTTTAAATTCATCTATCCCGCTGAATATGCCCGTGTCCTTGTCCAAGTCGGCCTTTGCCATTTGCAATTCACCTTGGGTGAATACCAACAAAGCAAGCCAGGGGACCCGGTTCCTCCCAAAATAATCATCATAATGGGGTTCATCTGGCTTGATGTCGTCTGCATTGCTACTGCCCACCCGTTCCCATGGAAGAGTTGGGTCATTAAAGATGACATGCGGCAGGACCTCAATACCGTCTTCGTGGCCCTGAGGTGGATAAACCGAATGTATGGCATTCTTGGGCAGAGTATACTTTGTAGCTACCACCTCGAAAGTTTGGTCGCTCGAGAGAGTCGTTGATTCAGCACCGGCCTGGATCGGCTGGTCGACGTGGATGGTATAGGGCCGGCCTTGAAGTCCAGGAATGTAGTAAGATCGTAAGTATTCATAACCGGTTTGAACTTGGTCTTCTTGGACATCAAGCCTGGCGTTCAGAAGACGCGCGGCATGTCGGAACAATAGATGTCGTGGTGGGTTGAGATTGGAATGGCTATTCTGATGCATGATGAGACCTGGGGAGGATGGGGTAGTAACAGTCCTAAGGGGGCCGACGGCTCAAATATTGTTGATCTCCCTCAAGACTGGATGTCCCTCACGACCTCTGGAAAGTCTCATCGGATAGAAATGCACTTGGTAAACCTGTGAGTATGAGCACACTGCACGGAACCAACACAGCAGCGGTTCCTTTCCGGGGTGAAGAAAAAGCAGGTCGGAAACCAGGAGGGATGGGACCCTCGAAATCAATCCGTTGACTCCTGAGAGGAGCTGACCATGATTGAATTTGATTGTTTCCGGCATCCAGGGGGGATGAAAATCGACAAACGGTCTGAGACCTGGTAACGTGCAATTGCACATAGCGATCCCTACGCCAACAGGGGAAGCTAAGGGTCCATGTAGGCTTACAGATATCCGGCTGTTTAGGGCTGGCCAGATATATACCAGAGAATGGGGCTGGCTGAGCCTCTGTGATGGCCCAACGTACTATGTTGCACTAGTCTTGGTGCTTCAAAGCGAATGTGCGGGGAACTATATCCAGCTCGACAATTCAATGAGGTTGTTAGTGCTCGAGCTGAAAGTCGAGACGTGCAGATCTTTGCAAGGCCTGAGCACCTGTCGACCCGTGATGCCTCAGCTCGACGTTTGGAGCGCCATGCAGTGGTATCTTTGCCATCTATGAGAAGAATGTGCTTATAGGCAGAGCAGATGTAATTACAACAGCAGAGCCCCTGAGGGTCTCTTTTAGCGTGGTGAACTTATCGGGTTAGTCCTGAGCCCCGCCTTCCGGATTAGATGTCAAAAGTGGATCCTTCCTGCCGGATACAGAAGGAAGATGGCTGACTGTACATGCTGGCTTTTTGTGCATGTGTAAAGACACAAGTGCTGCTGAGGATTTCGGTAATGCCCAAACGGTGTCAAACCCTTGGGGCCAACCCTTGTTTCAATCCATGTCAATCACATTGCTATTCCCCTGTGTTTCGCTCCAGCTGTGGTCGAGAACAATCCAGTAACAGCTCTGGAGTCTGAGACCGGGTGAGAGTATGCAGCCTCCTCACTTGTCTGTTTGACGATCACCAACCGGGCCCAAGTACCCTGGATAACGATTGATGCCGTTGTAAGTAGGTCCCGTATGGTGATTGACCCATCAACGTCAACGTCAAAAGTCTGCCGTCTCACCTACGGCGGATTGTTCGAAATACATATAAACTTGTAGCATCGACCATCAAACTGGGCTTTGGACAAAAAACCCAGACAAATTCACCTGCCACACTTTCCTAAGCTGATACATACATCATGTCTCTTGCTACCACTCGAAATCCCCTTGAACCAACCGAGGCATTGCTATTCTACTGCACCAACAACAAGAATCTAGCCCTCGAGCATCGGGCTTTGGGCTCTCCGGCAATTCAACCCTACAACGATAATGGCGATGAGGGTCGGATCGTTAACCCAGGTGACTTTGCCGCTGTGAGATTCGACAACACTGTGAGTCGTCCTCTGTTGATTGACAGACCGTGCCCATGTCTGACATAGCCGGACACCAGATCAATGTGTATGGCATCATCAGCTACAAAGATAGCAACAGGAACGCCAAGTCCGCAATGTCGCTGCTGAGCCCTACTCTCAACCCCATCAATGTCCTTTCTGACTCAATCGATCCTGGAAAGTATCCTGCTGTTGCTGCCACATCCAACAGCAAAACCAACGGATATGTCTTCTACCTCAAGTGCGTCAACATGGGTGTTTCCCCATGGGAACTAAAGCTAACTGCCTGTCGCCCTCAGGGAAGGCTCTGGCACCACCGACAAGCCCGAGATCTGGGAATATTCTTTCCAATTTGGCGCCCAGGGTCATCAAATGCTCACTAATTGCTCGGCCGGGGCCAAATCCAGATTGGCCGCATGTTACACCACGAAAGATAAGAGCCCGGCCATCCTGTTTTTCCAAGACACCGGTGGCAACCTCAACTCGGTGAAGGTGGTTGACCAAAGCCGTAAGACAAGCCCATCGACCTCTCCAGGGCCTGGGGTTCGAACTTCCAAGTTCCATGCTAAACGTGTTCAGCTCAAATCATCTCCAACACCAGACGATAGGTCCTCACACCTCTGGGAGTGTGCGCAGTCGATCATGGAAAAGCCGGTCTGGATATCTATCTGTACTTTGTCGACAAACACTTTTTGCTACAGAGGACCTATCGTATGGCCACCGATAACGACTGGAACCCAGCAGCAGCTGTCCCATCTGCTCCCCAGGTTGACCCCAGCTCGGGCATCAGCGTGGTCGCCGATGACAACGGCACTCACATCTTCTATATCCAGGACGGTGGCGTTCAGTTCACCGAGGCGTGGTTCGAACCCTTCGATGCGATCAATACTAAGGCTTGCGATCCATTGAGGTCGACTACTTGGACAAGAACTGGCCATGCCGGTAGGCGATCACGACTATGAGTTTAATGGTGGATGTATGGGCAATCGATAGTTTCTTCAATATCATAAACAGTGCGCATTTTTCCAGCGTCGGCCTTCTTGTCTGCCAGAATGTCCTGCATGGAGTGCTTCCTGTCACAGCCTAGAAGTGTCGATTAATTCACACACAGTCCTTCTAGACTAGCTTACCCATGCAATTTATCCAGAATCGTCTTCAAGCGCCTGGTTTCTCTGCCTCTTGCCCCGAGTGCCCTCGGCTTGTACTTTTGTGTCAAAATCAACGGATCCACACACACACACACACACACACACACACACACACCGCAGCCAATTCCTGACGCCTATGCGATGAGCAAGGATGTTGGAATAGACTTTGCTGAGATATCATTCATTGACAAGGAATCAGACCTTCTGCCGTACGGTGCTGGAGTTCATCGATCTGGTCCGACAAGCAGATCTGCAGAAGTCCGCTGCCATGTCGACAATGTTGACGGCACCTCCCAAGCCGGCTAGAGTGGAAGAGTTGTCTACAGATGAAGATGGCGATGACAAAGAATGCCATGTCTTCTCCGTGTTGGAGGGGCTCTATCCTCTGAATGATTCCAAGTCCACACCAAGTGGAGGGAAGTGGTATGTCCGAGCAGCGACATTCACATTCCAGATTTCATGCAAATTCGCCATTGACAATGCGAACGTCAACACCATGCTACCTGATAGCAAGACGACAGATCCACCGGAGCATACAGACAAGGTGGAGGGAACGGCCGTGGACATTTTCGCAAGACCCATGGGAGACAATGCAGGAAAAGTGGCATCCTCCCTGAATGTGTACATCACACCGGTCACACCACCTTCAAACCTGCTGATGGAGGTTGAAGAAGAAGGGGATCCGATCACGACCCCTATATGGCAGCACAATTCAGCAGTGTGTAAAAACTTACCTGCGGCGTTATGGGGACCTTGTAAGTATACGTTTCTGTTTTGTTTCTTTAATTTCTGTGAAGCCCACCCATTTCAATATTGTCATAAGCCTGTTCTTCTCGACAGACTTTCCACTCAACTTACCTGATCTCCCTCACAGATAGCGCAGACGACGATCCATAATATAACAAAAACAGCGACAGCCTGCTGAACAGCGCGAAAGAAAAGACCCGCTACCTCATGTGCGGCGTCTCGATCAGCAAACCCGACCCCCAAGTCTCTACGGGCGACAAAATGCCACCATTCAAGTTCCAACTGGCCCAAGTCGAAGACGTCGGCACGCATTTCCAATTCAAGGAATTCGACCCTGACCCAGAGAGCTTTCTGCCCCTGGAACCAGACGACAGCATGGGCGGGAATCAATGGGATCTGGTGTCAAAGGCATGGAATCATCCACGTACGGGCGACACCGTGGCCGACCTCGCTGTGCAGGCGTGGACTGATGATATCGGACTGACTCTCTTGGGGTGGGACCCCAAGAAGATGGCCGTCTCTGCTACCGGAGACAATCGTATGACAGGGGCGAAACCGCAGGGTCTGTTGGATGATATTGGTGACTATTTCCTCTGGGCACCGATGTTGTCGGTTCCGCTTCTCATGAAAGTGTGAGGGACCGTTTCTAACGAAATGAATGACGAAAAATGAACTCACTTCCCTCGGGTTTTTCTTCTTTTCTTTTTTCATGGTCTCTGACTCTCTGTGGTGTCCTCACATAGGGCTATTTGATGTTCACTGTTCATAGTCCAATAGCACACTTTTCATTTCATGGCCGGTGCTTTGTGCCAGTTATGGACACATAATATTGGCGTTTGTAGGTGTATTACCATACCACACCGAGTCATTCCCTGCAGCGGTTGACCACGGCCTGGTGTGGGAAACGACAATTCAACGAACGAAAGAGCTGGGTGGCAGTTGAAACTTAGAAGCGCATATATCTACCAATCTCCCATCAAGGTTCCATGAGGGAGTCAACCTTGGAGATCGAAAGGGCCATGTCATGAATGGAATAGCAATAATATGTGGAGAAGACGATTGATATCTGTATACGTTGGATCCTTGCCACTGCAATCAGCAAACAGTTTCTGAATAAGAGCGGGCTGACAAAAGACCAGTCATGCCAGCAGTACTGTTGCCGAGGTGGTTCACGAGTATGAACTCTTTCATGAAATAGGCCAAATCCGACCCCTTTGGCTGCTATTGCCTCTTTGACCCAGCAATACAGGACTATATCCTTCAAGATCGGTTCCGGCCACGTATCAGTCCAGCGCACTGTACGCCGCAAGCCGAACTCTTAGCCGAAGGTTGGTGCTGGACACCCTAACCTTAACCCAGTCTTTTTGGTCCCTGTTCACTTCACAAGTTTTCAAGTTTTCTCGCTCTTGCTGATCTTGGGAATCTTCTCCTCGCTCTTAGTAGTCTTTTCGGTCTTCTTCTCGCCCTTGGTAGTCTTTTCGGTCTTCTTCTCGGCCTTATTAGTCTTTTCGGTCTCGTAAGCCGTAGACCATCACGTTTCGCTGTAGAAACATCGACACTGGCACAATCCTCTTACTCACTATGACCTTGTATGGTTTCTATCTATGCGTAAACCGATCACAACGCCGCGCCACTTTAGGTCTGGTCGTTTCAAATCACTGGTAACAGTAAGGCGTGTAAGATCGAGACTGAATGTAAGCTTGGAAGCTTGACTGGAAGGAACATCGGGTCCATTATATCGTTCTCGAGTAGCATGATGTGACATTCCACCTTCTTGGCCTTTTGAGTTGTTCGACGGTTACGGTGTTGTGCCTGTATGAAGTGGTTCAGATGTTGAAGATGGCTCTGTGATAAGGAATCGATATCCGCCTTCCAGGCTGGAACCCGTGTCGACGACGCTGGGTCGACCGATCAGGAACCTCTTCCTGAACTCGTCCTCCCCTGATGGTATCTTATATGCAGAGCTCCGAGCGTGCTGGCCGTTGAATCCTCTCCGGTATAGTATATCCAATGCTCTCACCCCCAGACCATAGAGACCACAGAGACACAGACACATAGACACATACAACCACCCAGACCACCGACCAACGGCGTATGTTGGGTGTTAATGTGCTGACCAACCGGCAACGCGAATTGCCGTTAGCTTCACACATGGTCCCAGATCCCTAGTGTCGACAAATGCGAGTCCAACTTCAGAGACATGGCGGTTGTCGCATTGCCCTTCAAGATCGGCAGCAACAGAAATCGCTTCACCGAAAATGGGAAACTTAGATGGTTTTGTAGACTTGGGGCAGGCTCATGGAGCCTTGAACCTTTCTTGTCCCAGCGAGTCCAGCCCCCCACCTGGGGCTTCTGCAAGGCCTACATTACGGCAGCACCATTGCCGCGAGAAGCGTGATAGGAGACAGGAAAGACATATTCGATGCGAGAAGATATTGCAATCTGGTATGCTACCCAGTTCAACCACCTCTGGGGTGGATAGACATAGAAGATTTCGCTGACTGCGAGTGGGCTCGCCAGGGGGCTTTTTAGGCGGACCACCAGACGGAGCCATTATTGTCGAGTTAGGGGTAACGACGACGGCAACAAGTCGCTGAGATACTGAATCGGTCAGTATGCAGCCAGTGTGCGGCTCGGAATGTTGTTGCGACTCTTCGGAGAGCGCAAATTGTATTGCCTAATCCTCTTTTCTCCGCGTTCTTGATATCCTTCGACCTTTCAACAAAGAGACCGCCCACGGGTATTGTGGTTGACATCACTTCTCATCTCGAAGACGACAGGATTGACTGGAGAGTTGTGGTAGTCATAGTGTTCTGGGAGTTCCCCTGGCCCGGACCCGCATTTGGGAACCAAAAAGGAGATTGAACTGGACGTTGTGAAAGGAAGATATTCTTGCATCTTCGAGCTCAACACCTATGTAGTCGAGAGTACTCATGAGCACCCGAGAACACTTGTGACCACTTATCCCGCGCCAGTTGCATGTTGTCATGCACCCTTCCTTCCACATGAAGGGTTCTGTTGTCGACGCCACGTTTCATCTGGGTTATGGACGGATCAAACTCCAATCAGAGTCCAATCACCACGAGGATCTTGGACTCTTGTCCTGTAATGCCTCCTGAGTGGAAGGTCTGGGGATATAGACATCTTATCATGGAGATCTGAAACCTTCTGGCCACGGAAACAGGTCCAGCACTTTGTCTTGCCTCGCCAAAATCGGGCTCTGGTTCGGAAAAAAAGAGGTCAGCCTCGTTTTGTTAGGGTCAGGTTCGATCCCGACTCCTGAGATAGGCCGCAGGGGCGACGAAAGAGTGTGTTGGAGTGTTGCCAGGGTTTTTATATATATAACTGGCACAGCAGTTGGCTTTTGATGATTGAACTGAACAGACAAAAGCCTGCCGGTGTTTTCAAGACAAGTCTGATAGTTTGCCCCGGTGAGCGACAGGCAGTACTGATTAGGCCCGGCCGATGAACGCATCTGAGGAGTCGATATTCATGAAAAGATATGGTGCAATGACAAACTCATTACTACCGTCGACAAGAGAAACACCAGACCGGGCTGATGTAGACGTTGGACGAGCCAAAGATGCTATCTTGCATCGCATATGAGATACCACATATCGTTCTGCCCAGAATTGACAATCCTGGACTCTGTCACCCTGCTGCTTGATCAACTTCTCGCCTTGGAAGTTGGGGGAAAGGCGAGGTCCTTCTTTCGCCATCCGGCAATGGAACAACGGAATCCACCGGCCAGGCGGATGTACTCTTCACCTTGGGCCAAGATGTTATTATCCCGGAGTCTCACGGCCAGTTCCTGCGCCTGTTCTGGGGTCATGGCTTGTGTGGCCAGCACCATCTGTTCACAGTCCTTCTGTTGGATGGTTCGATGCGTGATAGCTGCCTCTCCTGAAATCTGTTCGAGTATCTTAAGGGAGGTATTTGCATATATCCACATATCATACGTCTGCCGGACACACGATGTATTGTGTCCGCTCTTGTCCGAGGCGATGGACACGACCGATGATCTGGAGCAGGGTGGATATGTTGTCTGGTATGTCGGAAACCACGATCTTGTGGTATGCGGTTGAGAGATTAATGCCCTATAATGCCGACCCGCTGTTCAAGATGAGTAAGAGAACCTCGTCATTAGCGTCATTCCACTGGTGCAGGATTTTCGACTTGACCGCTGCGGTTGTGCTCGGGCAGATCGTTATAAACGGGACCCCCAAATTGTATAGGAAATAAGCCAAGTTCCATTGCGTATAGGGCCGGTTAACGAAAAACACGACCTTGCCTTCGAATTGCCCGTTGATATTGCCCCATTGGGCCATGTGAATGTGTCGGTATGCGTAACGCAACTTGGCTGACAGTCCACACAGGTAGCCACAAACCCAGTTTCGGTGTAAAGATCGGACAAGGGCCTTCCCAGACTTGGAATTCGGCTTATTGTCTTTGGAGGCTTCAGACGTGTTGTTGATGAGTTCTTTTTTCAACCTGTGATCCCTATCACTCGGGGACATATTCATTTCTCCACAATCTGAGGCCTTGATAGGTGTATTCTCGACCGCTAAGTGTGTTCTACTGTCTTCGGAAGCTCAAGTCTCATTCCGTTGCTCCAATAGATCACACTGTACTCCTTTGAAACCCATGTTGCCAAACTGTGGCAAAGACCCGGGATCGTCTCTCGACGAGTATCTGTCACGAGCCAATTGATTCTTATATTCCAAGAACGTCTCAAATACCAAAAACGAATCCTCGGAGCACCCAGCAGCGTATTTCGTGGCATACCAGTAATGCTTACGCCACTGATGCGCTGCCAGAGATGCCTTCTCATGGAAAGTGCTATCACATCCGTCGAAAGGGCATTCGAATGAGTCTGCTCAATACTCGTTTGGACCTTTGCAGTTCACTTCATGATATCTGACTTTGTCCTCTTACCAATGGGCATATGTGCAGTTTTGTTGCGCACAAATGCATTGGTGGATGAACGCAGCATGGTACACGACCATCTGGAAAGCCCTATAGAGTGCCCTTTAGCGGACCAATGTTTCTTAGAGCCGACTTTCACCACTCGGAAGAGTCTGCGCCCACATCTCAAGGGCATGCACGGTGTTACCACTGTGCAAAGCTAAGCCTGGTATTTTCACTGCGATTTGTGTGACCGCGGCCTTGCAGGTTCCTTCAAGTCTGTAAGTGGGATCTTTGTAGGAGATGTAGGCACTTGAGGAAACGAAGTAGGAGAAAGACGCGAAGAAGGGATATCAGGCTGTGGTGATGAAGCCAGGTCAAACCCGTCGCCCTCTGTTACCAGTCCACTGTGTAGGAACATACCTACTGGTACCAATGTGCGATCTCCATTCCCGCGGGTTGCCTCCATCCTCACATATCCAATAACAACTCCACGCATTTCAGATGGCATGGTTTTAAGGTGAACGGGCTTGGTGGCAGGCATTCTCTGACTTCGTTAATACCGAGCGGGATAGACTGAGATTCGAGATATACGAACTGCTTGACGAACGAAACAGTCATAACAACGTGGAGCACCAGGGCCGCGCCAAAACTTGGAACTTCGGAATGTTAGAAGACAGCTTCGAAATAATAGATCCTGTGCTCGAACTTACCGGTAAAATTCTTCACTCCTGTCCCAGGCTCGTTTACTCATGCCTGTAGAAGTTAGATTCGAAAATTGCGAAGTGCTCTCGAGGGAAACAAACTGTCGGGTTGTTCGGGTTTCGACCCTTTCCCCGTAGGCCTGACCGCTAGGAGAGTCAGCTTCGATAGATTCGAAGGGCGTTCGATTTTTACTTACTAGCCGTGCAAGATCAAGGGAGAATGTTGCATCTGGATGGAATCGCAGCATGTTGTTTGTCGGCGATGCAAGAATCGAAGTCGTGTCTTCAGACGGTGGCATGTATGGACGCACTATTTCCGTCAACAGCACGTCGTTGTTACGTCGCAGCCCGACGAACTGCACACTTGCCATGCTTGTGGTCGATGGACTGTACGAGACTGAGTGTCACTCAAGGGCTCGTGTTCAGCAGAGGATGAGTTGGATTCGTCTGGCCACGTCAGGAACCTCCCTCGCCTCTTCGTTTTCATGGGAAAATCCGCATTCAGCCAGAACGAGCTCATACATCGATGGATAGCTTCGTCAGGTTTGACTGTCGATTCTACATTTCCGGATTTACTCGGTTTGTAGAGGCAACCGAGAACGGAAAATGCCAGAATTTTATCGATCGATGATGCGCAACATACAATGAACTCGGCCGCGCCGGTAACCAACCAGTTCTCAAAGCTAGTCCTCTGAAGAAAGCCCAGCGGGGGCCGGTGTCGCAGGCGACACGACGGCGAACAAGTTGAGCTTTGTCGGCTTGGCTTGCGCAGCCAGGGAACCAGGAGCGACGGAGGCGAGACTGGTCACCACCGGCGACACGGTCGTTCAGGTCGACGCGAATGAACGTCAACGGGAATGCTGCGGTAATGATCTTGATGATACCTGGGTCGTCAGAGTTCCGACATTTGGTAAATTCTTCCACGCGCCATATATATATAAGCGTATTCACTCTCTTCCGCTGCATCTCATAGTCGGTCCAGTTTGATGTAGGGTTTCAACCCCATCTTCCAGCCCAGCCTTGACCGGCCAAAGCTGTACTTGGATGAACTCCCTGAGAACGTCTCTACGGTTCTCTATGTTGTCACTGTGTAGGCCACCATCTGGCTACACCATCTCAATTCTTGTGCAATCTGGTGGCCTTAGGAGATGGTATCTGATGGTTGCTCGACATCTCCGCGGGGGTCTTACAGACCCAGTCCAGAGATGCGTTCCGTTGATTGCAGGAACCATCTTCTCTGTTTCTTGCTCGACGATCTCTTTTGCGGACAGCCTCGTACAAGGCAGTAAGGTGGGCCCCGGAACCCGACTGTATGTATATATATTTAGTATTATGGATAGTGTGACCTCACTGTACTCTGCACCTGTGTACAAGGTGCATTGACAAGGGTGCGTGCTGCAGGAGATGTACCACACTGTTGGCAGGCACAGGCGCGCGAACTGTGTGGATGTGGTCATCCCACAGATTGCATGGACTCCAGAATCGAAGTCTCCCGTCTGTCTCTTTGACATGCACGCTTGCGTGGTGACATGTTCCGATGAGGCTTGTATCCCTTCAGACAGGGAAAAGCGCAGCCGCGCATGAGACGATGGCAATCATGACCCATGAGGCATCTGGGGTTGCCGCGAAGGTGAATACTCGTGATTATTCTTCTTGTCCTCCAGAACCAGAGCCAGGATATCCAAGTCAAATATGATCTCAGAAGATCAAGAACTCCTTTCATGCCGTCGAGGCGAGCCCTGATTCTTCTAGGCCATCCCATCCAGTATTCTGCAGCCGTATCTTGTAACACCAGCAGTGGCTGTGATGGCGTACATCTCAATCAGCTTCCTCAGTCTCATCCTGGAAACATACTTCGGCCAATGTCTTGATTGTCTTGCCCATCCCGCAATCCAATGTATCGCACCTGAGTTCCGTTCCGGAGGAATACACAATGCCGCAATGAAACAACTCCCTTGGATATTGATGGCGTTAACTGCGAAGAGGTTATTGTACTTTAGGCCTCCTCTCTTTCCGACATTGTTCAGTGCACCTGTCTCATGATCTAGGAAGACCATTGTCGATAATTTGATTCCCCATCTCGAGAAAGTCTATGTCTTGAACGCCTTCTGTGCACCACGGTAGCCAATCACGACTCCGCGCCATTTGAGATCTAGCCGTCTTAGATCATTATTGACGGCAAGGCGGGCGAGATCCAGGCTAAATATTGCGTTTAGATAATAACGCAGGCTGTCGTTGGCCGGCGATGCCAGAGGGTAGCTCTGTAAACTGTTCACAGGTCCAGAAGAAGGCGAGGTTGGGCCAAATGAGGTAACAGCTTCGGTGCCGGTAATTGCTGATAGTCAACGAGAGGATGTTGGCTCATCTTCTTCAACATCATCCGACATCAGGTCTGGCTCCGGAGTGGTTCGTAACTCGTCCGGGAGGTGGCTGCTGGGCGAGCTTGGTGGTGCGGGTTCATCACCTTCGTCATAGAAGGTGCCAGACGACAGTATTTCGTCGCGGTGGTGCATCAGAACATGGCGACTCTTTTGATTCTTCGCGAAGCTCGTATGGCATAGCTGGCAGCGGCGCTGGGCACCTTTCATGACACGGTTTTGACATCTGGGTGCCGCCGCCGCCGATGACAACTGTAGTTGCTAAGGCACATACTTAGGGTTAGGGTGACGGTTAGAAACCTTGAGACTGTGCCATGAGAGAATTTGAAGATTGGGAGAGCGACGCAATATCGGGCATAGCAGTCAAAGTTGTCTACGCTTAGTAGGGCTTTGATGTATTGCGGGTTATGTTGGTCATGTTGGCAGAGATCTGCGAGGGCTCTGTAACCATGATGGGGACAATGAAGAATACCGCGGCAGAATCGTTGGTCTCGGTTCACATGCCCTAGCTCGGCGACTAGGTGGGCGTGGTTGAAACAAGCCGTCTCATCATAGACGATGCGGATCTGGTGCCAGCTGGAGGGTTGGCTCCATGGCGGATCGTCAACAGCCTCACCCTGTCTTGCAGCGGTTTAGTCCAAGTCGACGGAAGTGGTCGACGATCAGAACCAGCTGACATATGTTGACTGGATACGTCAAAATAAGAATTCGACATATGATTTGCGTTGTCGAAGAGGAAAACCCCCACCATTCTTCTGTTTCTGACTGTTGCTAAGAACAAACGGTATGTCCAGCTGGGGTAGGGAGTAGTAGCCAGTGCTTCTATGCCCCATTTCTAAAGAGATGCGAGACAGGCTCCCAGCAATCCACTGATTCAGACCAGGCTCATCCGCAGGGAGAACAGGGCCGTATGGACGACGAATGTGACCACGCGACGTCTTTCAGTCCACGCTCTTGCCACCTTCGTCAGCCGAAAACAGAGCTTCTCCATCATCAATGGCGATCTTCCTCGCCTTGCGAGCCTTGTCACGCGTCGTCTCATCTGGCGAAAGAATGCGCTTTGAACGACGTGTCGTCGTCTGTGGAGAAACACTCGGATCTGCTTCGATCGACCTCATCGACCGAGTCACTGGAGTCGTTGTTGGTTGGGTCGATGAAGTTCCCTTCTCAAACGACGCTCGAGACGTAGTCAAGGAACAGTCGGTGCCTCGAACGAAACATGAAGCACACTTGCCAGGTTTCTCTGGTATGTAGTATGCGGTATGCCTTCAGCGTTCTCTTCCTCGATGCTGGCTTCTTCTCGCCACCATTATGCTGTCATGCCGGCCTATCCATTCGTCCACCTCAATCAGGGTGGCCTTAAGATCCTTGGCACTGTATACTTCCCCGGATCCGTTGAACACTCTGCCACGAATATACCTTCCGCAGGGTATTTGATGGATTCCCGCAGGGTTCACGTCCGTCTTGTATGATTGTAAGGCTGTGAAAAAGACGTATCGACCCAACTCCCAGCGCCGCTTAGAGGCTTCTTGGCAGGCGGCTTCTTGGTCGCCTCCGGGAGAGTCTTCCTGGATGGTGGTAGATCCACGTGAACCCTTGGGTACGGGCGTTGACAATGACCCAACACCCACAATTGACCCCAAGTATGCTGCTGGCGAGAGGTCCAGGTCCTCTGCCGAAAGCCGAAAACCATCAGATATATCACTTATATCATAGCGATTTTCATGAAGAAATTGGCGGACAAGACGGATTTCGTGGCGGGGCCCGAAGAGTTGAGGTCCAACACTGGCCGGGTTTGTATATTGATATATACCAACGTCCAGTGGTTATGGGTGTTGATGGGAATGAAGACATGGACCGTTTTCGCCCAAATCAGGGGTACTGAAACTGAAGACCGACCAGGAATATGCTGTATAAACCCGGTTCGTCAGGCAGCATATGCGGCCGTAAGTATGATCTGTGTCAACTGCCCAGCCTCTTGGGTGTATAGGCGAAGCATCGCTTCGATGGTATTGTCGTTTGAGCAGCTGTCCCGAAGATCGAGTATGAATTTTTGCGATCCATTTCCCTCGTTGAAGTCTCGCGATTTGTGGCCACTTGTCGTCTGGTTTGTCAGCTGCACATAAACACGGAATTCCAGTTCGTTGGCCTCCATCTTGCTTGCTTGTACCATTCCTCGACGGAGTTGATCAGGGGCGCGTTTGGGACCACGAAAATATTGCCTTACGGAGTTTGTCCTTTGCATCTTGAGTATCTCTCACTCCAGGACATTTTGTAGGGCTGCTTGGCCGGGCAACGATGATTAGTGCTCCATATTATGTTTCCATCGGCGCCAGGCATCGGTTTGTCAGGAGGACCACGTTAACATTCATCCGTAGACAACATGGGTCTTCTCTCGTATACTAGATCCAGTGCTAACTTCCTCAGCCTCTCGAGAAACCGTGGACAGCATGCAGCCATTCTTGATTCTCTTAGACGGCGATTTCTTGGGAGTTGTATGAGGCGTCTTGTCGTTCCACAGTGCACTGACCGGGTGGATCCATCCATCGAATTCAATGTCCTCCCATACTTCCGTATTCAGGTCCGTTGTAACCGTTGGTGGCCTGAGCCAAGGACACGACGCCCATATATCCTCCCAAGTATTGTGTCGTCCGTAACCAACCTCTCTGGCAATTTCAAAGTCAGCTGTGATCCGTGCCATGGCTGGAACCCAGAACATGCACAAGTATCCGAGCAAGTCTGCAACCCGATTCATCATGGGCGTGGATACCTCTGACGCCATAATGCTCAAAGTGCCAGAGCAAACTGGCCTGATACTCAGTGTCAGGACCAGTCCTCTTGTTCCAACGGAACGGGAGGCCCATCATGTTCTTGGGTAGACGTTCATGAACTTTGCGGTCAGCCAGTGCCCGACCCTAGTGAGTCGACGGTTCCAACATACAGTTGTTCAATGAATGACGACAGGGACAGATCGAGTTGCATTGAGGCCTTGCAGAGCTGAAGAAGTTTCTCTGTGCCGCATACCCAGTAATCAAAGCGATGGTAGGGCGTGATCGCAATTTGAGTAGTCCACAGCCATATTGATGGCGTTGACTGCGAAGAGGTCATTATACTTTGAGTTTCCTCTCTTTCCGATATTGTTCAGTACACCTTTCTCATGATCCAGGAAGACCACTGTCGATGATTTGATTCCTCATCTCGAGAAGGTCCTGTGGTATTCATCACAGACAACCCGATGGAATGGCCGATCAGGCAAATCCGTGTCGACAATAGATGATGGAACCAGATTGCCAGTGCATCAGCGGAAATATCGAATACCAATGTTGCCAGGATGTGTGCATTAGCCAGTACTCGCTGGCAGAAAAGGCTTGTTGAAGTATGCCTGTGCGATCTGATGTCTCATTTGTTTCTCAGTAGGGGAGTCCCACAGGATCTTTTCGATTTGGGCTTTGGTTAAGGTTTTCTTTCGGTTTGGTCCGTCGTCTGGCAAGGTTGGGTACAGGCGTTCTTTCTTGTTCTCCGTCTTGTTCTTGGTTTGACCAGAGGCGGCTTTATGCCTCTCTGACCCAGCGATATAGAGCTATATCCTGTAAGATGTGCTCAGGCCAGGCCTCGGTCCAGCCCAACGCGTGGCGCAGTCCATACTCTTGATTAAACGTAGGTGCCGGATCCCATGCCGTCATTTCACTCGGTATCGCAGCCGGCCTCACTATCATCCCACCTGGTGGAGGAACACGCCTACTGGAACCAATGTGATGTGTCCATTGCCACGCATGGTTTCCATACGCGCGATTCCAACGACCACGCTATGTCACTTCAGACCCAGCTGCGTAAGATCGTGGTCGACTGTTAGATGGGCCAGCTTCGGCAGCGTGTAATCGTCCAGTTCCTCGAGATCGTCGAGCCAGGAAGGGGTCCAAAAGAGCCAAAGATACCCAAGGAGATCAGCGACACGGTTGATCATTGGTGTCGCCGTAACAATCCAGACACGCAGGGCATATAGCGTTTCAACCGCGGCCATGTTTTTTGTCCGTGGGTTTTTTAGTTTGTGCCCCTCGTCACAGACAACGCGGTGGAACAAGTGGGCGAATCTGCTTGCCATTACCAAGGAGTCGCTGGCGGCATTCTCATCGGAATGGTTGCGTCGACTCGAGTAAGATTCCTCAAACTCGCTCACAAGTCCGTAGACCTCTTTTAGGGTCTCTCGCTTCTTTGCAGTGCGGGCAGCCGTTTTCTCACGTTTCAGATTCTCGGCCGCATTGGGGTGATTGGGCATATATTGGGCATTTGGGCATATGGGGTCAAGAATGGGTCAGGGTTAGGGTTAGTTCTTGATATAAATCAGGAACACGCAAACCGTCCAATTTTCGCTCTCTGGCCCTCGCCACGGTGTTCCAGGCGGTGTTCAAGGCAATGCTGAGCATTCGCTGTAATGCCATCGACCGGCAGTATTGGTTTCCTAAGGATGGGAAATGTGGAAAGGTTGCTCGCTAGTCTTGTGCGCACACAGTATAGTCGCGTGACTCGGCCAGCGAGTGCGTGACTTCGTCGATCTCTTTTCAGTTGTGCTGACCGAATATGACTCGGCGTCGATCTCGGTGAGTATGAATAGTTCTCTCAGCAGTTCTGAGTGTGAGCGACCAGCTAAGTTCTCAACATGTCTGAATGTGAGCGACCACCACTGGCAGAATAAGTTGCATCCCCATTCAGCATGGACATTGCGATGTTCGAACAACAGAAGACAGAAAGCCATGTTTTCAACGAGTTGATCTGCTTGACCGCCCGGGCGCATAATAAGACCCTTCTCTTCTCTTAAGGGTGTCCTCTCTTCCCACGCGAGGGCAGGCAGCATGCCGGGACATCGCCAACACAAGAATCGAGAGGAGAAAAGTCGTACCAGACTATGACCTGCTTCGGACATGGTCTGACCTTTCGTGCAGAGCATGCCTTCGTGTGCCTGGAAAGAAGATTCAACTGAAGCAACTTTTCCGCGCCACAGTTACCTTTTCCTCGCAGCCATGTGCGCACAAGTCGCATGGTAGCAGAGTCTTCAATGATGGCTGATCACACGAGAGAGTAGCAGGTTTGTGTCGTCATCTCGATGATCTGGTTCGGACGCTGTTACCCGTTGAAAGCTGGGCATGGCAAACGACACCATTATCTTGGTGCCACCATGCTGTCTCCATGCGCCAGCAGAAACCAGTGCTGAATCTTCCTCCAGGAGGCTGTGCGGGAGCATCACAGGCAATTCTGGCCTTTCACCAAAGGAATGTTCGGCTTTGAGGTCACTCTTTTCGATGCGTTCTTTCTCTTCGAGTGGCTTGTTGATCGGGCCTTAAAGGGGAACGTCATTCTTTCGTTGGAGTTTGGGTATGAACGTCAGGAGAAACTCGTCATATCCAGGAAGGACGTCGCTCCAAGGCTGCACGAGGCCGCATGTTCGATTGTCTCAGTTCCATCGGGAGCATCGGGGCCGGTGGGGATGGACCGGATATTCGATCGGTGGCGCTCCCTCATCCTACTGCCCTTTCTCATTCTCCTAGCCTCCTGTGGACCAGCACCTATTGTTGGACATCATGCCGAGCTTCCTCGAGACGAGAGTCAAGGATGGCCTCTACCTCCCACTCAAGTTTCAACCGAGGATTTACCATAGCGAACAACGGTGAGAGCTGCGCCAACGGGAGTGGGAGACGAATGGAGAGAGAAGATGGTTGACACGAGCAGGGACATCTGAACCACTGCTCACCGGTTAAGGGGACACCCTCGTGGATGAGGCAGCATCGGAATATTGGTGGCGGTATTGGCTTGCAACGCAGGTATTTTATGCGACGAACCGTTGTCGCGAGGGGATAGGGTAGTGGTGAGAATGGAGAGGATGTCCACAACGTCCGTGAGGGTGCTCTAGCCAAGATTCGTCGATGCAGACTCAGTATCGGTTTCGCTGCGAATAACATACTGCTTCCGCCAGGGCGGCGGCTTTGAGACCGACAGACAAGACTCAATCATTCTTGTGCTTGCTTGGTTTGGGTCTGTAGTCTCCCGCTGCTGAGTGTCGTGTGCGAAAAGGGACAAGACATTCGAGAAGAATATGCTGAAGGCCGAATTTGGTGGAGCAAAATGCTATGTGTGTGCCACGAATGGTTGACCCAGCAAATTCCGTTCCTTTCGATCTCATGTTAATTCTCTTGCTCGCCACGTTGCCGTTCCCGATACGGCAACTTCAATGGTGACAGTGGCCCCAGCCCCAACCAAGAGTAGTTGGGCAGCCTGTCTTCTCCTCTGCACTGGTGTGACAGTCCGGTGTTTCAACGCGCGGGTAGATGACTCGATACCAGCGTCTTGAGAAAGCCCTGTATAGTGGCAAATGAAGCTGGCTGCAAATGAGGCTGTTACTAACTGTGATGCCTTGTTCAACCGACTACCGAAGGAGTCGCCGGATGTTCGTCCAGTAAGAAGGTCGGTCGGCCTGACTGGCGACATAGATGTTGAACAACTCATCACCGACCTGGATGGATGTGTATTGGCACTGAGTGTCGGAGTCTGGCTAGGGACGTGGATGAGGGTGTGTATCTATATATAAAAGAGTTCTCGAGACTGATCACATTGGAATGAACCAGATCAAGAGAGGTTGTGGCGCAGATGACGGGAAGGCATGCTCCTGGTACTCCTCAAGGCCTGAGCCCTGAGGAGAGGAGGTGGACTGCAACGCCACAGAGAAGAGGATGAGAAACGAAAAGCAGAAAAAAGGGGAGGGAAAGGCAGATACTTATACCTCTCCAGAGGCCTGCGAGACGGCTCATTCAATGACATGCCAGGGAATGGAACGGGAGAGCGTGAGTCATGACATGGATATTCCCTTCTTCTGGATCCTTGATCTTCATTTTCCTGCGCGTGGCTCCAGCTTTGAAACGGAGGCGAGATGCATTCTTACCTGTGAAAAGCTCGAACAGGGTCAAGTCGAGACATATCACCGTTTCTGCTTGGAATACGGTGGCGAGAGAGATTCAATGGCCTCTTTCTTCGTGAGAGATGGTGACGCTGAACAGCAGTGCATGAGAAGGGGAACTGAGTCCAGGTCATGCATGCATTCTTCACATCTTGTAGACTTCAACGATGGGTGGCACTGGCATGTTGCAGAGCTGTGTCAGCTGTGTCAAGGTCAGCAATCATGTCACCGACTCCGATGGATGAAACCTGGCACCAAGCACCACATTTCAACAACGATACCATTCACCGTTTGCACGATTAACATGGAATCAATCATTGACTTGTCAAAGCTGCCCTACCCACCAAGCGGCAAACAGAGAGGACATTGAATCATTCAAGGGCAGTTGATGTCTCTTCATTCCATTCAGTATCTTCTCTTCCCCCTGTTTCTGCTTTTTGTTTCTGGCTCCGACCCATTATATTCTTCACGACCACCTGCTTTTCACTTCGGCCCCTCAATCAAGACTTTGATCGCCTTGCCGGCCTTCACATCCTCAAACGCCTGTTCGGCATTCTCGAAACTGACTTTCCTAGTGATCAGCTTCTTGACATCAACCTGGCCACTGCTCGCCAGATCCACCGCCATCTGATAGTCACCGGACCCGTAGCGGAAACTGCCCTTGATGGTCAATTCCTTGGTGCAGGCGGCCATGATGGGGAACGTGATCTCATCCCGACCCATCCCACCCTGGACATAGCTGCCGCCCATGCGCAAGACATGGATCGCCGTCTGGACGCTCGGTTCTGCGCCACTGGCGTCGATGGCCACATCGGCACCCTGGCCGAGATCGTTTTCATCCTTGAGTCGCTGGGCATTTTCCGGTGCTGAGACTTTGGCCGGTTCGAACGATGCCGTGGCCGCAAAGGATTTGGCAAACTCGAGTCGTTCCTTGTTTATATCCACGGCAATCACCTTTCTCGCGCCCAGAGCTTTGGCCACGCCACAGCAGAGCAGTCCGACGGGCCCGGCGCCGAAAATGACCACATTGTCGCCCTGCTTCAGACCCGACTGCTTGGTGATATGCACGGCGACTGCAAGAGGTTCCATCAACGCGCCTTCTTCCAGGCTCATGTTTTCCGGCAGCTTGTAGCAGAAGTCCTCCGGCAGCACGTAGTACTTGGCCAATGTGCCGTCGTATGGGGGTGTAGCTGCAAACGCCATGTCGAAACACAAGTTGTATTTCCCTTCTTTACACCGCACGCAGCGTCGGCAGGGGACACCGGGTTCCATGGCCACCCTGTCGCCCTTCTTCAGTGTTTTCACTTTGGATCCCACTTCCACCACTGTTCCCGCCGACTCGTGGCCTAGCACCATGGGGTCTTTGACCACGAATTGTCCTATCCGGCCGTGTTGCCAGTAGTGCACGTCTGAGCCACAGATCCCGGTGTACTTGACTTGGAGGAGGACATCGTAGGGACTGGCGAGTTTGGGGACGGGGCGGTCTTCGAATTGCACATCTTTGACTCCGCGGAGCACGAAAGAGTCGTTTTCCTTTGTTGCTCATGTCAGTCGAGTCGCCCAGCGTTGCCATATTCAAGAGACTGACCTTCGTTTTTGTTTCTGTAGTCATGACTGCGAGTGCAATGGGCCAGTTAACCTAACAGCGATGAAGCAAAGACGGACTGATACAGATGAGGGGTAGACAGGGCACGATGCTTGTGTACTGGAGGTATAGAGAGAATGCAGATGGGTAGATTGAGGGTTTTCAAATCTCCTGAGAACGAATTCGACTATGAACACCACTATGAATGTACAGCGCCGGCTCCATGCGCGGCGGACCGCCTTCTATTGTAGGCAAGGCGGAGAGCGGTGCCATGATGAGTGCTGTGGAGAGAATGTGGTGTGTTCTCCGTGCTCGGTCTGCGGAGGATGTGAACAATTGACCACCGGAGAAAGACCGGCCACGGTACCGACAGGCATTTAGCCTAAAAGGGAACCGGCGGTGGAGACGGCGGGATTCAGGTCACATGATCACTTTCCCCGGCCTCCGACACACGATATGCTCGTTGCCATATCGCAGACTTGGGAAGGGTATGAGAATTATATGTATGAGATCCGCATCACCGGTGACCACTGCATGAATGACTAGATGCCCTCGCAAAGATTGCACAGATGGCGGAGACGTCCAATATCAGCCTGTAGCCATGGCCTAATGGCCTTCCTCAACCTGCACGACCTTGTCAGGGTTGAGCAGCCCCATAGGATCAAATGCTTGCTTGAGCTATATTGTTGTGTCAGCATCGACGTACTCCTAATCTGTAACAAAGAGAGATTACTTACCCTGCGCATGGCATCGACGGTGTCATCTCCCAGCTCTTCCCGAATGAACTCGCGTTTCTTCAAGCCAACACCATGTTCTCCAGTGACGGTACCATCCATCGCGATGGCGCGTCGAATCATGCGATGAACCACATCTTCCGCAACCTGCTTCTCAGCATCGTTGTATAGGAGAATAGCTGTCACGACATTAGTGTCCGCCGTCAGGACCGAAGACCAGCCCAAGCAAGACTTACCGTGGAAATTCCCGTCGCCCACATGGCCGCAAATACCACCCAACAGACCACTATTAGCAACATCATCGCGAGTCTCTTGAATGATATCAGCGAGACGACTGATAGGAACGGCCTGCATTGCATTAGTATATCGACCTCAGCCTCGTCCACGGCAAACTTACCACATCGGTGGTCCAGACATGGTCAGTCTCATCTCGTCGCATCGACATCACACTCCAGAGGGCTTCTTTCCGCGCGCTCCAGAGTTCCAAAGCTTCGTCGTCATTTCTGGCGAACTCGAAGCTCTTGTTCTTCGTGCTCTTGGCCAATTTCTGTACGACACGGATCTGTTCCTTGATTCCATCGGCAGTTCCGGCGAACTTGAAAAACAACGTAGGTGCCTCCTGCCATTGTCGGCTCGTCGTGCCACTCTTGTTGATACACCGCATCTGTACGTCGTCCAGGATCTCGATTCCAGCAAGCTGGATTCCTTCGCCGACCACTTTCGCAACGCATTCGGCGGCGGCGTGGATGGATGGGAAGGTAGCCACAGCGACCGATTGGCATTTAGGAAGGACTGTCACTTTTAAGGTGGCTTCCGTCACGATTCCGAGGGTACCTTCGCTGCCGATGAATATTTGAGTCAAGTTGTAGCCGGCGCTAGACTTCCGAGGCCGTCGTCTGGTTTTGATGATAGTACCATCGGCCAGTACGACAGTAAGCGAAATGACCCATTCACGCATGGTGCCGTATCTGTAGGCGTTGGTGCCCGAACAGCCCGTTCCGACCATGCCGCCGATTTTCGCACCTGGGCCTGGATCCGGAGGAAAGAACATGCCGTGCCCGCTCAGATGCTCGTTCAGATCTTCCCAGCCCAAGGCCGGTTGTACCACGATATCCAGATCATCCGGGTGGAATTCCACGATTTTGTCCATCCTCCCCATGTCGATGCAGATTCCTCCTCTTGTAGGTGCGAAATGTCCTTCGAGACTGGTCCCGCCCGAGAGCGCAATCACAGGGATCTTTCGTTTATGACACACCTGCATGATCTTGGAGACTTCTTCGGTCGTGGCTGGATACACGACAGCAAAGGGTCTTTCGGTGGGTTTCGTGCTGTAGGATGACCATTCGGAGCCGGAATGCGCCGTGAGGTCGTCTGGGACGGTAGAGACATTGTCCTTGCCCACGATCTGAGCAAAGTCCACCCAGGCAGCTTGGAGGACCGATGTTCGAGTATCAATTTGAGGCGGGTGTGCGCGGGAGAGCGGAGTGGTTGAGGACGTGTCCAGGGCTTTCTCGCCTCTGGATCCTAGCCAGTAGCCTGCACCGGCAACCGACAGAATCACTTTCCCCGTCAGCGATGCTCGAAACAAAGTATTTTAGGTCTCTTACCAACACTAAGAGCAAGCGTCCTGCCCTCGGCTGCTCTGCGAACTCTGGTGGCTTGGATGTATCGCGCTTCAGAGGCTCGTTCCCGTTTCAGCCGGTCTGCGGTACTCTCGTACAGTTGGCCCCGGAAAGATATACTCTCCTTTTCTGTGTCCTTGCTCTTTTCTTGCCATCTTCTCGTCGAGTTGTGGAACTTCCTGGCGGCGTACGCTTGCTGCAGTAACGACGCCCGGGACTGCGACCGGGATTGGCACTCAAGACCGCGGACAAAAGAGGTGGCCGGCCGGCAACCCTGGAGGATTGGCTTCATTCTGGCGGTGCAGCGACACAACTCAACCTCGCTAACATTCCTGCCTCTCCACAAAGGTCTGAGACGATGTCACAGGTTGATTAGGAGGATGTCAAGCAGCAGTACAGAGTATATTGAATTGTATGGACAATGGAGCCCGCGAGAAACTGCGGAGAAGTCGGTTCTCTACCGGGTTTAGTCGCGACTGGTCGGCAAATGCGGCTGAGAGAAGTCCGGACGCATATCAAACCATTCGGCCGAAGAACGGTTTCAGTTGGACTCACAAACGACGAAGTCATGTTGAAGCCATGCTCGACACACTCAGTCAAAGGGCATAATGAATGCCTGTTGAATATTACATCTGTAACTGATATGGTATATTATGTATGCTCGAACCAAAGCTCGCTCGATTATATAGAAAAAAACTTTCGCAGATTCGTCCGTAACTATTGTCCCAAGCACGCCAGACCAGTGTTTCCATATCTGCCAATATGCCCCGACGGTGTTCTTCCTAGTCATTGTCTCATCAAGGCTGCCTCTTCTCGCGCCTCCCATCTGTGCCACCTTTGTTGGCTTCTCCAGTGGTGCCCTCCAGCCTCATTCAATGTTGGGTCGAGCGACAATTATCCTTGCTGTATCCCGGCTCACCACTCAATTCTCCTCACACTCGGGCAATGTACTCAGGCAATGAGGGCTGCGTGAGAATCGGCCACAGAGGCAGACCCGGCCTAAAGTAATATGAACGACTTCTGTTGTTCCACAGTCCACTGTTCCTGCCTCTTGGGTAAGGGTCGATTCTCCTCCGGACAGGAATTCGCGCTTGACGCTTAACACAATCGACGGGACTTCGCGCGCTTTATGCTCTCGCTGGCTTTGCTTGCCTTTCATGAACCAAAGGCCCTCTGTCATGACAGGTCGTTCCCCTATCTGACTGCTGCTGTGTGCAGACTCACTGGATGACAGTGTCGAGACCGCCCAATTCACGATTCATAAAATCCATGCCGGAAAACCAGGCCATGTAATTCGAATATGAACGGGTTGGAGCGTATTGACGCGATTCCGTCCAGTCCTGTACTTTGGCGTCGGTATCGTCCTTGGTAGAACTAATCCCACGGGCCTTCCATCACTACCATCTCATCTTCATCTGATTCCTTGTTTTCAACATCGTCCTTTGACTTCTCCTCTTCATTTGGCTTCTCATCTTCGGGTTCGGGCTCGGGCTCGGGCTCGGGCTCCTCGCCTCTTGCCAATCCCTTGAAAGGAGTACCAATAGCGATCGAATAGTTCTGGGCAGCTTCGACTGCGCAGGCAATGACATCCTTGCCTACAGCAGACCATCGCAAATCCCAAATCACTTCACCATCCTGAGACAAGTCCCTTTGAAGAGTGGCGCCAAGATACGGCAGGTTCTGAAGTAGCTTATAGACGCCGTGCAACCGCAGAATCTGCACGGTCGAATCTGCCACCGAAAATGAGATCGTCATCTCATCCTTGCGGGATGATTGGTCCCATTTGGCGATACTGTTGGTAATCAGTATATGCCCTTCGCCACAAGGGTCAGAAAGACCCTCGGGTGGAAGGGCGGCGTCCCCAAAATCAACCGAGTCGGACAAGAAATTGAGGTAAAAGTCGTCACCGTAGGCGGTGAGGACCAGCAGTTCCGGTCGGTACATCGACACCGACTTGCAGCCCACGTCGATGTGCGACCTGGGGAATCCGACATATGCATGTGCTCCAGTGCTTGATTTTAGTTGCAACGGAACAAGATTCGTTCCGCCGCTGATGCGTCCATGGGTGTCATCATGGGCGCCCGCCAACCCTTCTGCGACTTTTTGTTCGTAGACGAGATCGCACCAACCATTGCCGACGTGGCATTTGAGGATAGTCAATGGGCCGAAACTGTGGATAAAGTGGATATATTGGCTCGGCCACTTCTTCTGACCCGAAGCGGGCGTTTCGTGCTCGTTGTGGAAGAAGGGTGCCCAATTCTTCTCCGACTGTGCTCTTTCTTTCTGTCCGTTGATACTCAAGATGGTGGTGACGTTGGAAAATGGTCGGTACATGTGCATCGCGCGCGTCATAGTTTTGAGGTCGTTGAGCATATTGAAGACCACGATAGGCTCTGCATCTTCGACGTCCGGTTCAATGATGATTCTGGGGTCTTCCGGTCCGTAGAAGCCTCCGCCGACCTCGTAGGGTGCGGGCACATTGAACACGGTCGGGAACGTGATATCGTTGCCATGCCACTGGATCGTGTGATTCTTCAATTCATTCCAATCCTCGTTATAGAGCTGGCCCCTGATGAAGCTGATGGCTGGCCAGTGCTTCACGCCTTTGTCATAGAAAATAACTCTGGTGACACTCAAAAACACTTCGTAGTTCTCGAGCCAAACGCTGGATCCGGAAAGCCTCGCCCATGTCTTATCCACCATCTCTTCGAACGTCAACCTCTGGTCTTGTCCCGAATAATCAATCATGGGGTGGCCTTTTAACGACGTTGCCAACTCAACAAGATCATCTTCAAGGTAGAAACTGCGTTCAACTTGGAGTTCGCCATCGTATCTCAACTCGTCGCACGTCCGCTTGCCTGCCTTGCCGTCGTTCAGAAAGCCGGTGATGGGTAGAGTTTGAAGGACGTTGTCGTTTTGGACGTCCGTCTCGAAATTCTCGAAGTTGGAAGACGTGGGAAGCCAGGGCTTATGTGCGTTAGCGAGATGGCCTTAACAAATGCATGTTACCTACCTGTACAGAGTCGAGAGTGAGTGTCCGAAGGCAGGCCAGGAAGAGCACAGTCGCAATCAATGCCCTCGTAATCCTGCGACGACTGTACCCGCGCTTCCATGCCGGAACGGGCTCGTGGGTTTTCATATCTGCAACGGCCCAGCTGTATTGGCGTTATCAGCCGTGGTCAGTCCCAGAGGTCAATGCACATAATTGCGATGCTGTTCGAAAGAGACATATGCAGAAGACAAGAGAGGGATGTTTAACACGATGACATGGTCAGCCTGAAAACGTCTGTTGCGAGTCGTCAACAAAGGCGAAGAGCATGTATACCGCGCCGGTCAGCCCCTTTGGAGTCCAAGTCCGGTCGTTATTCTGTTGGAGCGCAAGGGCCTGCGAGCCATCAAACTCCGAGAATGTCAGTGCTTTGACAGGTGTGCTATTCGAGCCCATGCCATGGCTCTAAATCTCGCAGGCCAGAAAATGGAGCCCCTTCTTGATCGCAGCCGAGTACCTTGAAGTGACTCTAAGGAGCAGTCCATGGTGTCCTTTTCCTAACCACTTTGAGACATTATTGTATTGGCGCTTTGCGAGCAGGGACTGATCCCCATGAAAGCATAATGCGGAATCGAAATTTGGCTTGGGATAGCATGGGGTGCCCGCGTCGTCCGCAGGCTCCATGGCCTCGCGTAGACCCGGCTGGCTAACGTCGCTACAACTCCTGTTGGTCGGGTGTGAAATAGCACGGCGGATGGTAGATAAGATCCCTGTCTCACATCTCGCGAAATGGCGATGTCTCATGCAATAAGCTGCTTTGGAGGCTAGCAGGTGCTTTTAAGGTTTGAGGGTAGTCTAAATATGGAATCAAGCTTTGTTAATGTCCTTCAATAGGCCAATTGTGAGCTGGAAAACTGGCAGTAGCCATACTAGCGCCTTTTGGCGCCGCCCAGCAATTGACCGGCCGTTACAATCTCCTTTCTCCCATTCTGACAGATAGGAGGTGATTTGCCCCCCTCCCCCAGTTTCTGCGCCGAGTATCACGCCGAACCAGACTAAAACAACTGCCTATAGATCGATGTACGTACTGCGCCAGATCTGGATCGCGTGGATCTACTCTACCTAGGTAGGTAACTGTTTTACAGTGGGTGCGCAGTTGCGCATTCATCCCCATGAATATCGAGGACCTCGACCCGGGTCGCCTGGTTCGAGACCTTCAATCTACCATGTCCAATGTCGACGTCTCTTCCTGATCAATATCATGCCTTTCTACCCCTCGTGAGATCTCATAAGTCAAGACAGTCATATCCATATAAGTAAGCATCAGTCTGTACCTGCGGCTGCTCTCCGTTGTTTGCCATGATTCTCTGCTCGAAGGGGTGTCCCATCTGCTGGTTTCTATGCTCACCTTGGAGCCTGACTCGGTGTCGGAGTCATATGACGGCCTCTTTCTTTTCAATTGATGATCACTGTCGTGGTCGGTCTCGCGATCGGCCCTTTGATGATGCTGATCGCTTTCTGGGATTTCGCATTCGCGGACGACAATGACTGTAGGATCAAACGTCGTTGGCACGCCATCTACAGCACCGTCTGAGCCCCATTCGACCGGAGAATCATCCGGGTAGCCGGCTGTGTCATCTTCGCTCTTCAAATGGCCTTGGATGGGTGAAGTCGCCATACCCAGGAGCGGCAGGAAAGGTCGAAGCCTTCGTGCCTCTTGCTTCTGCGTGGGCAGAGTCCAATCGACCCGCAACCCTAGCGTCCCAGACTTTTGGTTCTTGGTAAGGCTGCAAACAGCACATCGTCCAAGCTGTGAAGCTATGATGACAACCCCCAACTCCGGGATCGCCTGCATCATGTTCAGCCTGTCAAGGTGCGCATGCCTCGTCTGTTCAATCTCTTGTGGCAGAACCTGTTTGAGAATATTGGCACAGAATAGGTGGGCACTGTCTGCTTCCGGTGCAATTATAAGCCTGAGATTCGAGGCGCTACAGTGCAGCACAGGTATGGGCGGGGGAGTGGTGTCGGCGCGGACCTTGCGAACATCCCAAGCATTGGCCTTGGAATTGCGCTTGAGTTGTGCCGTCCAAGAAGCTTGCCCTTGCAGTGACGAATCCACATCTACACCTGAGGCATCATCATCGGTATAGCGGCTATGCCGGCTGGTGACATTGGATGGACGCAAAGAGCTGGATTGACCAGCCGGTTCACTCTGTCCTGCTGCCTCCGAGTGTGAGTGACTTGAACTCTCGGCGCCCTCAGAAGCATCCAAATCGGAAGGGAAGTCCTGAGGCTGCACAATATCGGTCGAGGATGACTCTGCTTCACCGGTAGTAGGAGAACTCATGTCACGATCAGATCCTTCTTCCAGGCTTGCGGTTGGAACCTCCCCCGCCACTGTTGGCCCATTAGCTGCGTCGCTCTCGGAATTATCGATGGACGTGTCTGAAAAGCTCTCAGTCGGATCGCGGTGGCCAACCAAGGTGGAGAACTCGTTCAGCGTGGTTTCGTCATCCTCGACATCGCTGCGGTCCATGTCCGACCAGGAGATCAAAGGCTCCAGGTTCTCTTCATCGGCGCTCTCTTCTTCCGGATGCCCGTCCAGCCGCGGAAAAGTGGCGCTATGCCCCGGCGTGCGGACTCGGACTATGTGAGTGATATCGTAGCTCTCACCAACGTGTCCATGATACTGGGGAGCTCTGGAATGTCCGCAGAATTCGTCCATCGTCTCTGCTAGCCGGAAAGCACGAGGATCCAGGGCAGCAACAAGCCAGCCGCCTTCAGGTCTTCTGAAGAAGGCTGAACGAGTTCTCCTCTCAGCCAGGTCCCACGTCTTGATGCACCTGCCCTGCCAGATCTGCCACATCTTCATCATGCCTCCGATGTCGGTGCTCAACAACCACTTGCCTTCTAGATCCTGGCCCGTATTCACAAAGGAGATGCTCGGAATATTGTAATCGTGTCCATCAATGCCGCCTAACGTGATCTTGTAGTTCCTATCTCGTGGAGGGAGGAAGTCGTCTGAACCATTTCCTTCCCACTCATGCCAATCGGGCTGTCTGGAGTGTTCGCCGGCCTCGAAACCTGCGTCCATCGCATCGTCATCGTCGTCATCCCCGTCCGTTTGCCCTTCTTGCGTCAACGCGAATGCGAAGACGGTGACCTTGGAGCAAGGATCACCGCTCTGGACGTGATAAGAAGTGTTTGCCGATACTGCAATCATGCGCGCGTGGGTATGGATACTGAGCCCCCAGGCGGACTCACAGACCCACTGTGCAAAGAATGCCCTGACTCCTAAATGGTCGCTTCGTGGATGCGGCCGCAGGGGCGGTGCTCTGTTTATGGCGGCCTCGAGCGACTTGGTGTAATAAGCCGTGACATTGCCGGAATCTGTTGCCAGCAGGAGGATTTCCTCCGTTCCCAAATCTCCCACCATTAGATGATCGATATCATGAGGCGAATGCGGGTCAATATAGCCTTGAGCTTCCGGGTTCGCAAGAGTCGGCAGTATGACAAGGCATGGCATTCGCCGAAGTTCCTGGAAAGGAAATTCGGGCTTGTAGACCACGATGGAATTCCGCGTTGCGACAAAGTATAGATTGTAACGTTGGGACAGAGCGGTCAGATTGTTTCTCCAATAGGCTATGGGAGGAGGATGGAACATCCCATGGCTTGTGAACCTGTCTTTCCCTGCTTCTACATTCGTCAGTCCCACGTTCACCGATTCAAACGGTCTCGAGTCAATATCCATGATGCCCCAAGTGGTATGGCAGGCTCTTCGCTCAATGGGCATCGATCGGTCAAGGCAGCGCCTCGAGTAGCCGGCGGCTTGTCAAAGGGTTCACGTCATGCCACCAGTCCTGCTACGTTCTTGAGATATGTTCCAGTCGGGAGCACAGCGCGGAGGGTAGGCTAGAGGGGTTTGAGCTCGTCCGGAGGTTGCTCGGCCTGAAGAAGATGATGGGATGTCATGAGAACAGCTGGGGTGTCAAGTCTCCTCGCTACGAGGCCCTTGGATGGTTGGAATGGTCAGGATCAGGGCTGCGTCGCAAATGTGATGAGGAATGAGTGACAAGTCGAACAATGACAGCTCCAGAAGCGAGCATCGTGGAGGATTGAGATGTACGTAAACGTGGCTGTCGTGGTGGTGGTGGTGGTGGTGGTGGTGGTGGTGGTGGTGGTATGTGGTGGAGCAAAGCCAAATGACGCAGCCGGCGCAGGTCGCAAGGGACGTCGATTTCACCTCTCAAATTCATTCTTGATCGATCATTTATTATATCAACTATCTATCAACTCCATTTCCCCCAGGTTGGTCACCCGCCAAACAACCGCAGGCGACCACTATTGTGTCTACAACTAAGAACCGCCGTTTCTTCTTCCTGCAGCGACGCCACAACATCCCCTTGCTCCCCAGTCATACACCGATCAATGCATGATTCTGCGGACCGCTTCCTGCACATTGACGGGTGCTGAACAGGTCTGCCAAATTACTGTTGTTCTTCCCGTGGCTACAAAGAGATTGTGTTACACAGCAGCACGCTATCGAGGCGCGGAGCGGGCTCATCCATCCCTACGATCTGCGAGCTTGATCTTGATCGTTCCCTTCTTCTCGAGCCTCAGCAACCTCGAACATGGATCTGCTGGCTACAGTACGCAAGGAAGGCTCCCGCGGCGGCCGCGGCGACTTCAAGTGGTCTGACGTAGAAGCCTCTTCCCATCGCGAACATTATCTGGGGCACTCTCTGATGGCGCCCGTCGGTCGCTGGGCGAAAGGTCGCGATCTGAACTGGTACGCAAAGACCAGTAATGAAGCAGACAACGAAGAAGATGCCGAGGCCAAGGCTGCACGAGAGCGGAAAGAAGAGATCCAACGAATCAAAGAGGCCGAAGAGGATGCACTTGCGAGAGCCCTGGGGTTGCCTGTTGCACCAAGGAACAACCCCAACATGGAAGAATTAGGCGCCCACCGCGAGGTTGGCAAGGTTTTGAAGGAGGCCACAGACGCGGATGCTACCACTGGCTCACGCGGCATCGGATACGGTGGGCCTGCAGGGACTACAGCATTGAGAGAGATGGATCCGACCATTGAACGATTGGAAGAAACTGCGAGCGGACAAGATAAGGAGTTGCAATATGCACTCAGAGAATACTCAAGACGCCACGGTGGTGAGAGGCGTAGAAGCCGCAGCCGCAGCAGAGATCGTCGGAGAGATGATGATCGCCGAAGAAGGCACGGCACTGACCGTCATCGAAGAAAACATCGATCACCGGCGTCGAGCGCCCGCGACCAACTTAAGACCAGAAGATCTAGGTCGCCGTCACGCGAGAGGCATCGCGATCATCGTCGGCGGGATCGATCGAGGAGCAGGTCTCCTAGACCACCCCGCCATGGGGCAGCCCACGAACGGCGCGACAGTGAAAGACGACACGAAAGACATTGAACCCTCGACGATTAGCCCGTGTTATTGGAGAGCTAGGTCGGACGTAAACCCAGGGAAGCATCGAAGACATCGCCTTCAATGTCTTTGAGGTCAATGTCTACGAGAGTCGATGCCCGTCGAGCGCTGGCACCATGCCTGCCGATATCAGCCGACGCACTGGTGTCGGCAAACTCCTCCAATTCCTCGCTCACAGTCTTCAGCTTCTCCTTGACGCTGGCGACGCCCTCGACGCCCACAATGTGCCTGGCTGGAGGGTTCTCGTGTCCACCTATTGCGGTCAAGGCATGAACAGTCTCTGCAAGCAGTTTCTCCGTATGTGCATCGCTGAGCGGCGGATATAGACTAACCACCTCGTTACAGCTCAGGAGATATGGACCGCTTTGCCTCTCGGCTTCGGAAGAAGGGGAGCGTATGTCTTGGTCTGGTGGTGGTGGGTATTGAGCGCGTATTCCCGGTAGTCGGTTGAGCAAGCCGTCCAGGATGCCCCGAAAGATTGGGGCTGTATGGCCGAACTCTCGTGAATATTCTTTCATCGGCGGCACGGACGTGAGCTTGTTGGTCAGGATCCCGATCTCCACGCTGGACTGGACAATGGTCAACTTGATGTTGAATGGGGCAATCTCGTAGGCAATGCTGTCGCAGAACCCTTCCAACGCCCATCCCGAGGAACAGTACATGCTCAGGCCAGGTGTACCTAGGTGGCCGTGGATGCCCGTAAGAACGATTATGTGGCCGTTCATCTTGGAGCGCATCTCCGGGATGGCGGCCTTAATGATATTCATAGGGCCGAAGAAGTTCTTCTCGAATTGGTCCCGCACAAGCGTCAAAGTTCGCTGGTTTGCTGCGAGCTCCTCGACCGTGCCCACCACTGCCTCGCTTGAACAGCAGAACAAAATGTCGATCTTCTTGAAGGCATGGACGGCCTCTGCAACGGCCGCTTGACATTGGCCAACAATTCTGCGCCCGTCAGCAATGGCCTTTTCCTCAGATACAGAATCGCACTGGCCATGCTTGTCGAGTGATAGGTCACTGGGAAGGGGAGGAATGCATACCTAACGTCCAGAGGAACAATTTTCATTCGGTCTTTCCATCCATTTTCCCTGACCACCTCGGATAGGAACCGCTTGAATTGCTGACCGCGGGGACTATCGCTCTCGAACTCGGATTGTATGATGCCAGAAACAACATAGTCCCCATGATCCAGAACCTGGCGGGATACTGAGATGCCGACGGGAGAGTCCCCCGACGTAATCAACCACACCCTGGGTGCATTGTGCGTAGGGAACTGAGGCGTCGGTGTGGGCGCAGACCCTCCATTTGCCATGGCAAAGCCTCAGCTTTCATCGTCCATCCAGCATTGTACTCCTAGATGAAGCCGTAATCCCGGTTGCTGTATCAGTGTGTGATGTGGCGTTGTCTGGTACTGGTATTCTACCGCTTCAGCACCTTCAAGAGCTTCAAGTTCAAGTTGAACTTCCATTCCTGCCAAGAGGAAACTTGCCCCATTTTAGAACGGGGGTAGCGCCGCCCTAGGATTTACCTGGAGGTCGCGGGGGCGGGGTCATCGCCAGCTATAATTTGGCATGATTTAGGGGTGAGTTAGGGAGGCTCGGAAGTTCTTAGGCTAACTAAAGTACTCGTAGCTAGCGTCTGAGATCCTTCAAATTAGGCCTGTTAGAACGATGCGGCTTCTACTCTTGGACCAAATCCAGATCTGGCTACTTACTAGCAGGTATGTAGGTACTACCTGGTATTTAGATCAATTCCTATTCTGAAGAGAAATGTAAGGAACGCATCGTGTCTCGATGTGCTACTTACAAGGTACTTTTGCCGGAACCCAACCATCTCATCGTCCTGTCAGAAGAGTTGAAAAGCTACTTCCAATCGTCACTGTGGTCTCAAACCCCATCCCATTTCACTGGCCCCAGGAGTTGGCTGTGTTGAGCTGGGCCAACTTTTTCTGATATCGAAGCTTCTCCAGGTCCTTCGGAGACTCGACCGTGACCCTGCATCCTTTGACTTGTTCGTCGGCCAGAATCGCTTCGTACACCTTTGCATAATCCGAGGCCTTCATTTTCCACGCATTGGCCTCGCCGTCGCAGTTGGCATCATATTCAACACGGTAGTCGAGATAGGCCTCGTTGAAGCGGACATTGGTCTTGTCCAGCTCGCGACTGGCCACCGCTGCCAGCGAGAAAAGAGCGCCCTGCGACACGGCCGTGACGCCAGCGACCCCCGACCTGCCCGCGCCGCCTGTCACCATGGTCCAGGTCGAATGCGGGTTTCCTTGTTCGAGGAGATAAGGGATTGTTGCGCGGTAAGCGGCTGCAGAAAAGAGAGAAAGAGACAGTCAATACCAGGTTCTGTTCGTCGTGACTAGATACACAAATAGTCCACACCCACCCTGGTAACTGGTTTCACTTACAGAATGCAGACTCGGCGTTGATCTTCATGGTCTCACGATAGGAAGTGAGATCGACGGTGTAGAGGGGGTTTTTGGGATTCCAGACTCCAACTATACTCATTTCTTTTGTCAGCGAAGACTGCTTACGGACGCCATCGAGACGAGAAGCGAAACCCCAGGAGAATCGCTTGCTGCCGTGGGTACACTTCTTTCTCGCCCAAATGTCGGGCTGTCTCTCTTTCTCTTTCTCTCGAAGGAGGTTCCAACTGGTTTCATTCTTACCTGCCTCGTAAACATGTTGGAATGAGGGCAATTTCCCGGCCCTGACGCGGTCAACGACACTCTGCACGCCCTCTTCACTCGTCGCATCGGCCTCGACCGTGGTGATTCCGGTCTTTGTGCCGACGTGCCGGTACAGCTTTTCTGTGGCGGCCTGGTTGCGCACGAGAGCCAGCACTTCTCGCTTGGAGCGCAAGGCGGCGATGATGGCGGAAACCCCAATGTTGCCTGTGGCGCCAACGACGAGTACGCGCTCCATTGTTGGGAAAGGGAAAGGAAAAGGAAAAGGCTCAAGGTTGTGCTAGTCTCACCACAACGTTCTCTCTTCTCTGTCTGTCCCTTTTCATGTATATTATCTGTTTCCTTTCGTTGAGTACTAGCATTGGTGAGCATTTATATATGTATAGTAAATGTACACAGAGCCCGGAATAGGATCTCCGTACACCGGCGCCTTTCGGCATGATGTGGCTCCGCATTTCAATATTCTTAGTAAGCCTTTATGGACCGGCATCAGCTAGGGCCGTTCCCGATCGCCCCTCCCTATGAATGACTTTTGGCAATTGCTACGCCGCTCAGCGGAGGGGATGGATTGTTCGGCTCTAGGTTTCCTTCTTGGTGAGGCTTGTCTACCTAGACAATATTTCGCAACGACCTTACACATGCTATTTCAAGTACAATTGAACGGTGGAATTGAGCAAGACTGCTGAGCGAAATAGCAGTAACCTTAGAATTGGGTATCTAATGTCTACTCTTTTCAACATGTCGCCTACTGCTGCGTCTGATCGGGTACTTAGGTAGGTCACCTCGGACTCCTATCACGTCCACAACGAGTATGAAGATGTCATACGGTAAACATAGCAAGCTATCAATTCTGAGATATCAGCATGAACCATGTTTGGCAATCCTCAAGTCGGGTCGATTGTGCCTCCTTCATTCCCACGGGTCGACGACCAATTTCACCCCGCTGACCCCCTTATGTAGCTTATCGAGGGCGTCGTTCACTCCCTTTGTTAGACCGCCACTGACTTTCTCCACGGGCTGTGGAAGGAGCCTTCCCTTTGCGAGAGCCTGTGGAAAATATGTCTCGTATGTCCACTTTTCCAGACCAGTCTTGTCTTCCTCTCGGAGGACCTCTGGCCACGACGCAAACTCGCGGATCACTCCTTCTGGCAGCGTTTCCGGACCGAAGGGAGGCAGTGTCGCATAGACTTTGCCACCACCTTGCGCGGCAACAACCTGCGCATTCATTGCGACTGTCTGAGGAAGGCTGATAGTGTCGACGACATAATCGTACGGGCCGCTCGCCTTGAGGTCCTTGACCAGAGCGCCCGGTTCTTGGGTATGGTCAATGACATGTACTGCGCCCAATTTGGAAACGAAGCTTTTATGCTTGGGAGATGTGGTGGTGACGACGTCGTACCCAGCCTGCGAGACCCATTGTACAGCAAGACTGCCGACGCTGGAGCTGCCGCCATAGATCAAAACTTTCTTGCCGACTGGGGCGGCTGTCCCATCCACCTTGGGTCTGTTCAGCCCCAAGCGTACCCCAAACAGTCCAACAATGGTGGTCAGGTTTGAGATCAAGGTGGCCGCATCCACGAGATCGACGCCAGCAGGAACCTTGCTGGCTGTGTCGTCTCCGGCTACGACATATCTCTGGTATGCACCATATTGGGGGCCGACTTGGCTAAACCGCTTCTGCACAGCTACCTTGTCACCAACTTCGAAGTTGGTGACCTCCGGTCCAGTCGCTTCGACTGTACCGCCATAGGATAGGCCAAGAATGGCCGGGTATGGGATGGGGATCAAAGCCAATTTGGCGATCTTGGCCTCAACCGGAATGAACGAGATTACTTCATTCTTGACCAGGAATTCATGTGGGCCGGGTGTGTAAACCTCGACTTCCTTGACCTCCAGTGGCGCTTTGGCAGCTGGAATGACCACGGCTATGTTCGACATGCTGGAGTTGGTATACAAACGAGAACGCCGAGGACTTTGAGAGGATGAGTTGGGTGGACAGTAGAATGGCGTGGATTGAGGTCGCAAAGAAACAATGGGGAACGCTCGAACAACTTGAATGGAAGATGGTCTTAGGTCTGTTCGCCGTATCATTTGTGTTCAGAGTTCAAAGGTTGGAACCGAGTGAGCAAGGCGAGTCGGGCACAAATATAAATATAACAAGAATGCCATCGGACTTTAGTTAAATTCCGATGATTGCGTGGGCCTACCACACGTCCACGGCACGACTTCGTCCCGGTGAACGGGAAGGAGGCTTCCATCCCGTAGGCCGAGAATCACCAGACTGTATCCATTGAAAGAGACCTGAGGCTACGTGACGGGTCGGGTCTGCTCGGATGGACATCTCTTCCTCCTACAAGTACCTAGAGATTCCTTTAGTGGCTGACAATTTCTGTTGTGCCGGTGCGACGGGAGGCATAAGCAAAATGTGTCCGGGGGTCAACCACGGGACATAATATAGACCTCAAACAATTTCTTGAGAGGCAGACCTCGTCCTTATCTGTGTCCTTGATCTCTTTGGGGGGAACCCATTACAGCGAAGGACTCGGAGCCATCGCCTCCGGTCGAAGTGGACACTGCTTCTTCGATCTTTTGTCCGAGCGTCTCAAAAGGCAGCCGGTGGATGAGTTATCGAACTGGGTCTGGGCCAAGTCCTGGACGCAGAGATGGGTGCGAACCTGGTAACGTGCAAGTTCTTAGCGGACATAGATCGACACAGCCTCCAAGTCTGCCAGAGATAAGACGGCAGTACAGTGATATCTAGATGGTAGGTATCTAGGTGGTGTGTTGTCGTGGAATTACAGCCAGTCCCGCCAAGGGCCTCGGTCTCGGATCAATCATTCTCCGAGTGCAAGACTGCGCTCGTGCTAGTACTAGTACGGAGTAGCAGAGATACCATTGTACCATTGAAACTTCATCCCACCAACCTGCCTCCCATTCCAATAGGTTTGACACTGTCGCTTCAATCGTACCTCAACGTCTCCTGCAGCCATCATGCCGGAGTCTAGGGGTAGCGGCGCGCCTGCTGCCGCCCGGCAGGAGCAAGGAGGAAAGGTGAGAACACAAAACCACAAAACATCCACGGTCATGTACTAATGGTTGTAGTCAATGATGCAGACAATTGTTCAGGGCATCGCCATCTTCATGGCCACCCAGTTTGTCGTCAACCAGTTCTTCGGTTCCAAGTCGTCATCTGGCGGCGGCGGCGTTGCTGCGCCAAAAGCGAGTATGAACTTCGACGAGCGAGCCGATACAACAGCTTTGACGAACTATTCCGCAATACCCTACAACATTGCTCCGATCTGGCCAGACGACAGTGTCATTGACCTTCAGGTATATGTCTTACCCCAACCAGAGCTTCCTCCGCTGTCATCGGTGCCGAAGGATGTCCTCGTTGTGGATGAAAAGGAGTTCAAGATGGGCAACTTCTCAGAAAACAGGGAAATTCATACCAACATTGCGATTCCAGACGAGGTGCAGCACAACGGGACTCTTTGGGCGCATTTCCTCGTGGGATTGACCGGTAGTGAACTGGACCCAACCGCAGCGGATTATGACCCGGCAAAGGCAACTCACTTCAAGAGACCGCTGAACCACTATCTGCCAAAGAAGAAGGTCCGCAAGCTGAAGAATTTACTGGACAAGAGCGACGACCCAGAACCAGAACCGGAAGAACCTCAGGGGATCCAGATTGGCTCGTTCTACCATCCTAACTTCACCGTGGCTGTCGTACCTGGCACGGGAGTGCAGAATTGGCGCCAGCTGCATCCGGCCATGCGCAAAAACATTGTCCTTGAACCGACGGGCGCTCGTGACGCTTCGGGCATGAATGGATGGTACTATCCTGTGATATTCCTGAACACTTTCTGGCAGTTGAGGTCACACATGACCGAGCTCAACGACACGGTGAAGGAAGTGCCGCTGAACATCGGCCTCTATAACTTGGCCGGTTGGAAGTACTCTATTCTTGCCAGTGTCGATGACGGCATGAAACAGACCCAGCAACAAGCGGGACAAGGAGGACCAATGGCCGGCAGTGGCGATGGAAGCGAGTTTGAGAAGCTCAAAGAAGTTCTTCTCGACACCAATGCGTACCTTCTCGGGACGACGTTTGCCGTCAGTATTCTGCATATGGTTTTCGAGGGACTGGCATTCAAGAACGACATCTCGCACTGGAGGAAGAAGAAAGACAACGTGGGGACGTCGGTTCGCACAATTCTCGCCAATGTCTTCATGCAGACGGTGATCTTCTTGTACCTGGTGGACAACTCTGATGGTACATCGTGGATGATCCTGGCCAGTCAAGGGTTCGGCATTGTCTTGGAAGCGTGGAAGATCACCAAAATGGTCAACGTGCGACTCCGTGAGCCTGGACCGGACTCGCGGTTCAAATTCCTGCCTTACGTGGTTGTGTTCGAGGACAAGCACAAGTTGACCAAGAAAGAAAAGCAGACCCAAGAGTATGACCAGATCGCCTTCCGTTATTTGTACATCATCGCCGTGCCACTGCTGCTCGCGTATGCGGCGTACTCACTGGTCTACGAGCCGCACAAGTCCTGGTACAGCTTTGTGATCGAGACGCTGGTGGGGTCCGTTTACGCCTACGGATTTCTGATGATGGTCCCCAGCTTGTACATCAACTACCGCTTGAAGTCGGTTGCGCACATGCCCAGTCGGACGCTGTTCTACAAGTTCCTCAACACCTTCATTGACGACCTGTTCGCGTTCACCATCCGCATGCCCTTCCTGCATCGATTGGCGACCCTGCGTGACGATGTCATTTTCTTCGTCTGGCTCTACCAGAAGTGGGCGTACAAGGTGGACTACACGCGCGTCAACGAGTTTGGCCAGGGAGGCGACGAAACGGATGAAGATGAGGAGGAAGATGAGGGCGAGACCAAGGATGGAGGGTCGACCTCAGACAAGAAAGCCCTGAACGGCCAGGACACCAAACAGCTCAAGCCCACAGTTCCTGTCGCTAGCGCTAGCGGGGCAGAGACCAAAACCAGAGCAACGAAAAGGAAGTAAGACGGATACTGCCGTTTCAATGTCGATGCTTACGTCGCTCGTCTCTCCTTCGGACCTTGGCTTGCGCGTCAGTGAGTCGTCTGATCGAACGGAGTCGAACGAAGTGCTTGAAGTCGAATTATGAAAGCTCTGCAAATAAACAGAGCCAAAGTCCCTGGGTCAAAGCCTACGAAGGGCAAGAGGGAAGGGTGCTGAGTTACTAACGACCAATCAGCGATAAATGGAGGGTCTGATCAAACTCGGAACCGCTATATATATGCTCAGAAAAAGCCAGAATTCTCCGCCTGGTATTGCATGAGGTAGGATCATGGATCAAACTTTGGTCCGGACTTCCGGGTCTGTTCGTTATGGTCTATGTCCAATACACTCAATCAATCCAATCACTCGGCCTCCTAAGTCGGATATTTCTTGTTTTTTTCTTCTTGTGCTCTCTATTCCTTGGTCGCCCTATTTATCCGATGGCCCATAAAACAGGTCGGGGCGGGACTGTGCTATCTCATTGCCCGACTATATCCCACGAATGAGCTGACTACATAATCATCCTTCCGGCCCATTTGTGCTGCGGCGGATGCTTCTCTTGGCCAGACATTCGCCTCCTCGCGGCGCTGAACGCTTCCTTAGAGCTATCCGTACTGACTGAAGCAGGCACAAAGGCTCAACGACACATCGCATGGTGGATCGGTCTACCCCGGCGAACTCGACGATTCTTCTGCCAAGATACAGACCAAACGATGGTCGCAAGACCGTAACTTGCGTTACGTTTTGAGTCAAATCATCTTGCAGTCAATATTTGGGAGCAGAGAATCAAGTTCGTATGGTGAGCGAAAGGACCAGATGACCCATACGATCTCGAGTTAGAGAACATCGAACGAAAGGACTGATTCGTTCCATTCTCCCCCTACCACATCTGCCCTACCAACCCAGGTCCGAGATACTTTGTCTTCTCTTCCTCAGTCTGTCTGAAGTTTGAACAAACGGGCCTAACGAGTTGGCACTGTTCCATCAGGGGCCGCACACAGCAGACAACATCGACCTGCATAATCGGCTGCGAAGGCTGAGAAGGTCGTTCGGCCTCTCGTAAAGGGAAGGAGACCAGCGCCAGAGGGTGGGAAGTTCGCGAGTGGTGTTGAACCGTGGTCGTGGTCGTGGTCGTGGTCGTGGTCGTGGTCGTGGTCGTGTGAGTGATTTCAGGTCCCAATGAGAAACCCGATCGGATTCCTGGTTTTCCTGGCTGCTCTGGGTGTCGTGTTCCGGTCAGGACTCAGGGGGATCCGTTTTGCTTGCCTTTGAACCCTGAAATTGGACACACTGCCACTCTACAACTCCAACCAACTTGGCCGAGCGTCTGCATGCGAGTCAAGACAGACATCTCGGCAGTGTCGGACACTCGGGGCCTGCTTTCGTGAGACTGGTGTCGATTGGAGGTATACACTTATTCACTTACTCCCTTCCCCCACGCATGCCCGTCCGGTACGAGCGAGCCATACTGTACCTCAAGAGTCAAAAGGCCCCTTTTGTCTTTTGTCTTCTGTCTTTTTGTCTCCAACAGCCGGCATATCTCGTTCTTTAGCTTGAGATTGACACCTTTCCCGGTAGCACCGCTTGAATTCGAGTTCGACAGACCACTGGGTATCGTATCCCAGGGTGCTTGACTCATCGAGGTAGGGGCTGGGCTGCATTTCAATCGCCTTGTTTGTCACTTTAGGGACTAGTAGCTGGTAGCTACGATGTCTTGAGTCCACGCTACAGCAGTGCAGCCCATGATATGGCGCCTTAGCCTACATAACTTCCAGTCAGTGCACGTCTTTTTGCGAGGAGAGGAAAGGAAAGCCCGGGTCTACGATCACTGCTGGATTTCGTTGGCTGTGTTCTCGCGCACACCGAGGAAGAGAAGACATTCGTTGCTCGATACTCAATAGAAGTCACGGCCAGCAGTCGAGTCTTCGACCGGTTTCTGATTCGACAGCTGTATTGCTGGTATTCCACGATCTCTCACCGGTTCTGTAATAGCGATGAGACGGAGACGAAGACTCTAAGATGCCGCGCAGATGTGGGTGAGAAGTGGAAATGGAAACGCAAATGGAAATGGACGTTCAAGAAGAAGTTCAGATATCATCCAACATGGGTCAAGGTCATGTCTGATTGGCTTTCATTTTGATAGACGAATCATGTTGACGAGGTTGGTCTTTACCGGTTGGCACTACTACGTGACTACATACCCAGCAAGCAGTACCTACGTACTTCCTACTACGACTTACAATCTACCTACCTAGTTCCCAAGTCCAGTCTACCCCAAATATCCTACATCTGGGTGGAATCACCAACAATGATCAGCCCTGAATACACATGCTATCCGTCCAGGTTCCCTTATCCCGTTCGCCTCGTCGGTCTACAGAGACAGAGATACCAGGACCAGCGATCAAATGACAAAGAGTGCCATTGGCCTTGTCGGTCCACAGAGATGCCAGGACCAGCGATCAAACTATGAAGAAATTTCTCGTATTCCCCTTCCCTTCCCCCTTGCCCCTCCCTCGTCAAGCTAGTCGTCCTCCGCTTCCGTCTCCTCGTATTCATCATCCCCACCCCCGGCATGCGAACGAGGATTGAGGATTGACCGGGATCTAAAAGGAACGAGAGGCTCATCTCCCCTTCTGGCGGCCACGCACCCCTGCTATCGGGGCACATAACTCCTCGTTCGTATAGCGTGGATGGTACCATAGCTGTTAGTTGGAAAACTAACTAAACGAGGGTCCAAGGGACAACGGGGAGGAAATACGAGACCCAACTTAAACCCATATCTACGGATAGCACCAGGCGGAACCGTATGGTCTTCACTGTTGTTGAATGCAGCCAAGTACCATCGTACTAGACACCCTGCAAGGTTCTCCAAGAGGTACTTCGAGTGGCTTTCCGTCGAAGCTTTGTTGGTCATCTTGCTCCCGCCGGCGTGGTAACCCCTATACGAGCTGTCCATTCAAATTTCAGCTTCCACGGAACATTTCTCACTTGTGGAGAAATGCGGTTTGAGTACCTCCTTGGTTGAGAACCTACCTAACTTGTCACCTCCAATTCCTTGAAGCTTTGACATACACCACTGTGATCAGACAGGGAACACATTGATAGTAGCAAGATGTCTCGATCAGCCAAGACAGGGATATCCATGGCCTGGATACTCTGAGACAACGGAGTGTATGATGCGGTGGACAGGGCACTGCCGACGCGAAATCGGCAGAGGGACATGCGAGCTTGCAGAAAGAGATTGAAATCAAGTAGTATTTAGAATATTATATGCATAAGCAGGGAGAGGGTTTGTGTCTCGTACACAGTAACAGGCGATCCTTTTAGTCTTGAAATATAGGCATAACTCCTTGAGCGTTTTGGAGATTTGATCTGTGAGGTCAGCAGCGACCATCGGGTCTGGAGAGAGGTCATATTTGCTGACATGCTCCATTGTAATGCTGCGCTCCAGGTAGTTTCAAGCCTCGCGACGGTGTTAGAAGAGATGCAGGGACAGGGAAAGCAAAAGGAGCGGCTTTCATGGTTGCAAAGTAGCGAGAAGCGATACAGCTGAGTAGGTCTCCACGTAGACGTAGATCAGGCTTGTCCGTATAACCTGTGCAAGAAGTAGAAGAAACAGCAATAGGTGACTGTACTCACTGCGGGGCGTCGAGGCTTTCCAAAAGAAAGTCTGCATCGTCTGTCGTTCAAAGCATCCAAAGTAAAGACGGGATTTTGGAGGCAAGCAGGCGTTGAGACGAGTGGCTGTGAGAGGGAGTGGAGCCAGCACCGTCGCCGCCAAGGCATAATCAAGGTATGAGCCCTGACACCTGGTATCTGGTCTCATGACCTACGACACAGCCGTCGAGGCGTTGACCCTTAGTTCCTAGTCCAATGTGACCCGACCATTCGCGGAGCTTGAATTGTTGGTTGATGGGAAGGGGAACCGGTATTGACGCAGTGATCATTCGAGGTAGGCCATTAGTCAAGTCAATGCAGTATTCCAACCTCACCATTCCAGGCCTGTTTGTTGTTGCGTGTCAACAAAGGGACTATCAGCACATAAGGTACAGCGCTCCCCATCCCCAGATGCCGCCCATGCGCAAGGGGAAGGGAGTGGAGTCAAGTTGGAGTATATAGATCTGCTTTTCTCAATTGAAATCACCCCGGAAGTGCTGTCGTTCATGCGTGCCGAATGAAGAAGAGTGCAAAGATGCAGCACGATACCCCTGTTGGTCCTGTCGGGATCGCCGATGGAGAAGGTTTATTCTCCCTGGCTAAGCAACGCACTTGACAGCTGTTTGCCATCAGACAGTGGACTCGGGCAGAAAGGCGTGGTGCTCTGCTGCTTAGCCACCGTGTTCGCCTTGTCTGCCTTTTCCACCAGCTGCAGAAACTTCCAGTGAGGCAACATATTGCAAATTGTAGAGAATATCAATCTCCTATGGTTGAGAGTGGAACAGCTGTAGTATGGAAGGACCATAAGAGATGCGAAGACGTCACACTGGCAAGGATTAGTCGATGAGGCTCCCGAACTGCCACGTGGAATGCTGCAGACCGACAGGGATCTGATGCATCGCGTAGGCATACTTAGTGCGCTGACGGGCGTCCCATTGAGACTGATTGCCAGACTAACAGGCCCGTACTCGGTGCGCAGGTGAATGGAAAGGCAGGGAATGGGAGGGGTGGAAGTACCTAGATTAGACGCTCAATCATCAGTGGTCCGGTCGTATGCTTGCCAAGATTGAAGTGATGAAAGGCGGAGGATCACTTACCATTGCAATTGGGAAGGTCTTGCTCTGGCAGGGAAGATGATGATGTTGGTGAAGCCTCTCCAGGACCCGTACGACACCCACCACGTCGATGGAGCTGGGAAGGATCAACGAAGGCAGGAGGTGATGATGAAGGAGACGGGAGAGGTCCAGAAAAGGTTCCGATAACGTTATCAGGAGGATAGTGGCTAAAAACAGCGGCAGTGACTGCTTTAGCTGTACTAGCTCAATACTGGTATTGTATTGTCCCGTACCCTCTCTGGAGGAGATCTTGCACGTAGCACATAAGGTAGTCGAGTTCGAGTACAGAACCCAGTCTTGATTCAGATTGATAGGCGCGATCTCTCCAGGAAGTGACGGTATAAAATACAACTTTACAAGTCCATCATGGAATCCACCATGCTTTGGAATAAAACGTGACAACTCAACATGGCCATAATTTGCATGCCAGGTGAACTTGCAGCCATAGTGACCAACCCACCATTGGTAGAGTCGTACCCTCTCCCAGAGCCCGTCTCCCGGTCATGGAACTCCCAGTCCCACTCCACTCACGCGTGTATCATCATCTGCACAGTAGGAAGGTAACACCGCTCTAGACCCCGTACTGCCTGACACAACAAGCGCACTTCAACTCTTCTCTCTTGCCGAGTGACTCCTTCCCCAGTGATGTTCAACCAGGCACTACCACAAGGTCAGTCAGTATGAGATCTAACAAGCAGTGACACTGATACCCACCTAGAACAACATGTCTAGTCATTAGCGAGGTGGACGCCGGTCTTCATTTCGTGATGGGCTCCTCGGCCTGAGGTGGACCTCTCGACAACTCGGACATTTTCTCCCGCCGCACTTGGGACAGTCAGCGTGAATGGCAAGCGGATTGGCCTCGTTGCACTGGCAGCATAGCCAGGCATTGACAGGGCCAACTCTCTTCTTCTTTTCCGGCATTCCGTAGGAGATATGGTCAGTCTGTTGACAGCCAAATGTGATTTCAAGTAATATCAGAAGCCCACAACGAGTTTTTGAGTTCTGCTGAAGGAATGTGATCGGATATGGGAACGAAAAGGGGTGGGAGTGCGTTTAAATCATTTTTTCGGAGCCATGGGTCTGCCGTTGGACTGGATTCCCTCATTCACACGGTCCGCCTTCGTGCAGAGACTTGCAAACCATAGCCCACCTAGAATCCGCCTGATTGTCTGATTCGAAGGACCACAAACCTGATTTGGTACCAACTTACCCAGTGGTACTGTAGGAAAGCTTTCGGGGTACTTTTGATAACGCCCAATTGGCAGGTAGAGGGGAATCAGCGCGCGAGACGCGACCGTCATCATGCCAAAGAGAAGCCCGCTGCCAAAAGGTCAAGTCCTCCACAGGGCAACCATCGGATGCATGAAGGTATTTTTGAGTCGTGATATCTGGCCAACGAGTTGCCACCTTGACATGTGGACCCACACGCAAGAAATCATTGTTCACTGCTTGTCAACATATGACAATTCATCCTCTTGCTTACTGTGGCTTGGACAATCTCTAACTCGGCGGCGGACGACCCAAGGCGAACTCGGATTCTAGGACACTGTTTCCGATGTTGTCGTCCGTATAGCTTCCTCATTCTTCCTTTCTGTCGCCACCATGGTGAACATTCAGTAGTGGTTGCCTCATCTTAGGCTCTGCACAAGCCCCGCAAGGCGAAGGTGAAGCGCTGAATATTTCAGAGTTCTTTTGCCCGGTCTAGAGATATCTTTGATGTCTCAAACTAAATCAGATCGCAGCGTATTTGACTCACCCGGCTGATGATTGGCCATGGAATGAATATTGGTGGATTTTGATTGGCCTAATACAAAAATCCGATATACCAGGCAGCATATCTTCCAGTGGGCTTCAGCGCCAATGGAGGCCAAGGCCACAATTGGCAGCGAACAAAGGTACCTGTGTTCTGTGGGCCTTGTAGCCAACCCCTGGAGCCCCCACCGACCGCCCATTTATCAGGCTTGCAGGACGTTGTCGACTTCGGATGTCACGAATCGGTCCTTTTGCTCCCAGGGCTGCAGGAGAGAAGGAACTCAAGCACAGAATAGCCTTTCACTCCGAGGAATCTGGTCAATTGTTCCTCGAGTGCACGTTGACAGGACACACGAATCTGCCCTGCGTATTACGACAGGGCCTAGTGATCCTGCAACGCCGATTCACCCGGGAACGGTGACAGCGATCATTGATGAGATGATTGGATGAGCAAGCACAGCATCGCGTTATGTTTGAATACCTAGGTACTGATGGGTGATAAGAGTAGGAGAGAGAGGTTGCCTCGTTCAGGGTTGATTCAGGCAGTGATTTTGAAGCGTGGAGGTCAAAACAAAAGATCCTCTCTCCCCAAGGCTTGGCAGGTCCCGTAGACAAAACTCCCCCACGGCAGGCATTCTCCCCTTTTTGTTGGTCCTACTGCCAGTGTGATACCTGCTACAAAGATCCCTGACCATCGTCACAAAAGACTTTCACAAGATTCGGCACATGTCATCTTGCATTGCTACACGCATATCCTGTTGTGTACATGTAGCACTTACTACAGGTGACTTTGGCACTTGGCACAAAGCAGAATCCACATATCCGCCTGTGTTTCATTCTTCCTGCAAGGCTGAGAACCTGGAAGATGACACTGGCCTCTGTGGTCTCACTCAACAGATGCTCAATTATTCCGTTTCACAGGATGCGACGCTGATAGTATACAAGGTAATTGCCTCAAATGAGATTCTGCCTTGGGCCTCAGAGTGTAGCATAGCCGCCCGAGACGGAAAATGCCTACAAGGCTTTACCACTAGCAAGTCAGGGTAATCATATCGGGTGGCGAAGCAGGACAGTCTTGCGTCTGATACTTACTGCAAAGTTTCTGGTGCATCGACACAGTAAGGTCCTCCGATATTTACCTCTCTCGACTGACTCTCTTCCGATCCCAACCAGGGGGGGTTGAGAGTCGAGCCAACAATCCTTCTTGGGGCTTTTGAATCCCACGGCAGATGCCGTATTGCCCCACGAGCAAAGAATGACGCTCTCTCTCTATTGCATCCATGGCCCTAGGACGTAGATATGTGATCTTGTGACCTTAGACCAAGGGTTGCCAGGAGTAGAGATTCTCGGGTGGAGTCAATACTCAGCCTTGTATGCCATGCCCATGCGCCCCGTTTCAGCTCCAGTTATAGCTTCGACTGATCATCATCATCAAACAGAGACCCTGTATCTGATGATCGTGTATGTCTACGTTTGTCAGCGGTGAGCGTGGGCTGCAGAGTCCTTGTAGAGTAGCATAACTCTCGCCAAGTATCCTACATCTGCATCGACTCGCCGCTCGAGGTGTCCAACGGGAGCCCAAGCTGTCAATCGAAACAGGTTTTGGACATCTTATATCATATAGTAGTAGCATGCTTCATTTCGGAAGTTTGCTAGTAGGGGTGTAGACCATATAATGTGGAACAATCTGGTCAAAGTAGTGGCAACCAGTGCCCTGGATACAATGAATCAACGCTAGCGGGACAAAAGAACGACAAACCCATCCGCAAACCCCATCGTCATACCTCGGCCTCTTGTAGACACCTAGCCATGCAAGAGCACGTGTGCTTGAAGTAGATCAGACCCCAAAGGCTCACTCGTCACACTCTTTGCCTCCCTCACTTCTTTACATTTTCGACCCTGCAGTAACCGCAACGCATTTTGTGGCAATTGGAGCAGTAGTCGTTGATCTTGACTTTCATCGGCCCATTCCCACAGTGATGGCAATACCACACTTGATAACTCGCGGTAGGGCAGACATGGAATGGGATGAAAGGGGTGGGAGTTGAACGCGGTGCGACCACTTGAGGCGTGTCCACTTCTTGATGAGCTCTTTCTTCTGCCGGATGTCTGTCTGGGACCTCTAAGGCCGAGATATGGTGCCCAAGCTGTCCATAGTATGTATCAGAGGTTTGTTTGATGCTACCACACGTCAGCTCAGGAGCGAGACAGATCTTAAACCGCGTAAACTCACCACATGGCGCCGGTTGTACTTTGTCTCTTAGTTCTGCAGGATCAATGATGAAGATGATAGTTGAGAATCGAAGATAGTATAGGAAGGATGGAGTCTGGAATTAGGGGATGACCGGCATTTTATCTCACAAAAAGTCTCAACAGTAACTCGAAATTGTTCGTAAATCTTGGGCGCTCATATGAGCCTTCTGAGGCAGTGCGCCGAAGCACGAGAACAAGTCAGTACTCACGCAGATTCGACATTTTCACGGCTTTGATCTCATCCAGTATGAGGTGTTTCCCATTGCATCTATCCACTGGAGTTTCATCATTCCCATGGACATGGGTGGCGGAGGGACATCCACAGAGTAATGAAAACAATGCAACAAATCTCAAGGTGGATCCACAACAGGTCACAGGTCATTTCTCAGACGCAAGTTGTTGACATGAGCGTGCTTGCTGTATCATGAGTATCACTGCTTGGAGCTGCGGATCCTTGGGTGTGTTGGAGCGCAGCGTGAAGCATTCCATTTGCCGCGCCTGCCCTCGCCTCGATAACAAGGACTACGTGAGATTTGTGGCGTAGGCTCCTGGAAGGGGTGTTGTTTCGCCGCCGCGGCCAACAGTTGCTGGTTCAGAGCATGACAGAGAGAAGTGGTGACGATGTCTGCGGCCAACTGTGTTTGCCTTGTAGGGCCGCAGAGGCAACCTTCCTTGTCCGTCTCATCACAGAAACAATCGATGTTGGTCATATTCCACAAACACTGCCCATTTGTATCGTTCGAGGCAGCACTCCTCGTAATTGGGCGTACTGGATTTCAAGGTGAAGCATTGTCCTGCCAATCGTACAGATCTGAAGTAGACTCAGTATGATCAAGGCGACGATAGAGCTAAGGGACGAAAAGGTGCTCTCAGCGCCTGTCTCGGAGAGCATTGTCTAAGCCTCGCAGTGGCAAGTGTCTACCTCGGAGGCGGACCGTCATTCAACGGCAATCCTGAACGTGCGTAGAAGCCACGATCTGAGGCCCACCGAGACTGAGGCGCATTTGCGAAACAGTAAACGAGCTTCAAGTCAGAAGCACGCAGTTATGGGTGATGTACTTCTCTGCTTCTTCCCAGGGAACTTACCAAGCTTAGACCGGCGTCTAAAAGCCTCGTACGGGCGCGAAGTGGTAAAGCATCATGTCCTCGGTATGGGAGGTTTCTACAAAGATTCTTGTCGTTGAAACTGAGAAGACCCGCTGACGTGATAGCGCCAAGACCAAACACCTGCCGCCCTAAGTGCGGTCGTCCAACATCAGCCTCGCAGTGCCGCAGCCTCATCGCCCAGTCCCACGGCCATCATTGGTGATTTTCCAGTCTGTTCGATATTGAGAAACGCAACCAATGCGCTATGATTAACACTCCCGGTGGAAGTCCCGGTAGCTAACTGTTTGGCAGGCGTTGGAGAGATCTAGGCGACATAGCAGCCGCACCCTGCACCAATCGCAGACTGCCTCATTCCGCTCGAGCCTCACGCTTCCTCCACACTCTTTGGCACCCCGGCGAGGGAGTTCATGGTACCGTATGCAGAATTTTGCTCTGCGCGGTATACCTGCGCTGGAAAGAGATATAATGACTACGGAGAGGTTGCGATCATGTCCATCCTTGAACCCTGGGTGTCGCTCAAGACCAAATCAAGATGGCTCGTCTATGTTATTGCGAAGATGTTCTAGGTAAATGTACCGCGTCGACAAATACGATGCCGTCTCAAGAGAATAGGTCCAGTTGCTTGATATTGGAAGGAATGACTGTATCATTCAACACGTCGCCAAGAATCAAGTGTTCATTTTCGCTCCCATACTTCTCCCTTCGTGTGGAGGTCGAGACAAGCATCTCGAACACATGGCCAAGCCGGGCGCACAAGGACTAGGTCTCTGGTCATTATCAGTCATTCCGCTTGCGGAGAACCGTGATCTGCTACCCATGAACCGACGAATCTCAATCATTCAACAGTCTTGGATGAATTGCCCGCTGCCAAGTGCTAAGGGAGAGCATAGACATGCCTCCACCAGCACTGTGCACAAATGAGCGGCAATAACAGGTATGTGAGTGTAACCCTTTTTTGTGACGGCGGGCTGCATCCATGATTGCAGGATCTGAAACAATCCTGGTCTCATTCTGCATGGTGTATAGTAGACCCTGTCAGCACACGAGACCGGTTCCTGGGGATTACTTGCACTACAGCATCTTCTGATTGGAGAACTTGATAAAGGCCTACTTACCACGGCAGATCATATCCTTGGCTGCTAGGATCTTGCTGTTGGGCCCGTCAGGATCTATCAGTCCCCCGAGCCGGCCATGGCAGATGTTCCCCACGTCAGCTTATTAGTGCCTATGAATGCCAAAACCTGGAGCGGTGCTGCTTACCCCCTGAATCTCCATTGCCGTCTGGCCCCAACCCAACGAGACAATCCAAATCATGTCCATGCGTGCAATTGGCAATCATTCTTTCTGCACGCAAGCACTGGTAGGACAATACGTGACCTGTCATTCCTATCACCCTTCATCAATCTCCCTTTCCTGGATCGATTTTGCAACCCATCTGTCGATAACGTCCCGCCACTGTGCCTCTTAAGAGGGAATCCCCTGTTGATATTGCAACGTCTCATACATATAAGTGAAGACCAGCGGTCTTCAGTGAGCGCTGCCGGGAGCCTTCGAGTTCCAGCAAACGTATTACCAGAGTTTGAAATAATACTATACTAGTATTGAGTTGTGAGTCCTGCTCGGTCGGCCATCGTCTCTCTGTCCTGTATTCTTTTGTCTCCGTCCAATCCCGGGAGGCCGACTGGCACTTCATAAGCTTGTGAAGCCAGGCCCGGTACAGCCATGGTCTGCTACTCACAACTAGTTTCGACGCGACGAAGTATGTCCAATAGTATGAGCTGCCGTTGTATCCTACAAGGCTGAAACATTCAGCCTTGTAGTACGGACAATCAAAACACTTTGTAGCGCATTCGTGTGGGGACGGGACAAGCTACACTCGGCCGGTTTGGCTGCGCTTTTCTTTCTCTGCAGCATCAGACTGTGATATTCGCAGGTGCTGTCTTGCATGGGTGTGCGTCAATTGCATAGGGCAGGTATCTCCTTATGGAGTTATCAGGCGCCGGCCAGGCTCTGGTCGAGCTCTGCGCTCCGACTCTCCGGGCATAACAGATGGTCCAAGATTAAACACGACAAGGGAAAAGCCGATGCTGCGAAAAGCAAAGCGAAAACGATGTTGTCTCATGAGGTGATCACTGCCTCTAGACGTATGGCCCCCCAAGACCAAAAACAGCTTCTGGATGAACACCGCGAATGACTGACGTGTGCACAGTTGGCGGCCCGGATCCCGCCTTCAACTCGAGACTGGCTTCCGCAATCGCCAATGCGAAAAAGGGTCAGCTTTCCAAGGCCTCGATCGAACACGCCATCGCAAGGGGCCAGGGGAAGTCTCCAAGCGGGCTGGCTCTCGAAACCGTCATGATCGAATGCATGCTGCCGCATGGAGTCGCAGCCATGATTGAATGCCAGACGGATAATAGGAAGAGGACAATCTCAGACCTCCGTAATATAATCAACAAAGCAGGTGGTACGACTACTCCTACGGCATTCTTGTTTGAAAAGAAAGGCAGGATCTTGTTCGAAGAGCAGGGCAAACTCGGGGTGGATGATATCTTGGAGGAAGCCATTGATGCTGGTGCTCTTGACATTTCCTTCGAGGACAACAGACTGTCTGTGGAGACCGCGCCTGCCGATGTAATGGATGTTGCACGGAGACTTCAAGATCAGTTTGGTCTACGAGCAGAAAAGGCGGAAGTCGTATACGTTCCCAACGAAGACTCCCTGGTGAAATTAACACCGGAACAAGAAGAGGAGCTGGATCGCATCTTGGACTCGATAGAAGAGGATACGAGTGTCCAAGAGCTGTACATCAATGCAGTGTCATAATGATACAAGATTATGCACAGATCCTGCTCCACGTAGTCCGACCTGCCTGTCCCTATGTCCTTTAGTATTCTCACATGCTTCTATCCCATCCTCTTCAATCGTAAACACGGGAATCGAGACTGCGGATATTTTACGGTGGAGCAAATTATACGGCGGAGCATGCAACCGCCAAGAACAATCAACACCTGTTCTCGCAACAGATGAACAGACCAAAGAATGGTCGCCTCCAGAGATTGTCTCTGATTATGGACTGACAGACTAAACACGTGCTCGACCACACTTGAGCTGGCTCAATCACTGACGGCAGGAAACCCTCCATGTTGCGCATCGCTGGCAGCACACCAATATGGAGCCCGGAGGCACAATCGCAACATGGCAACAGGCCTTTGAAGAGTATCGCATTCCCGCAACTCGGGCGATCGAGAAACAATTGCGCGCAAGCGTGACGCGCGATAAAGAGAAGTTACGCGCACTTGTCGGGTAGGTCAACTCTTCTTCCGGGTTGCAGCCCCTTTTCCCATGATGACCTGGCAATGCCAGCTGAGAGACTTGGTCACGTGAGCTCTTCGCGCTGACGGTGTTCACAGGGGGAGCTATCGCGAGTTACTGGCCACAGCGGAAGCAATCGTGGCCTTGGACGCGAAAACAAAGGCAGCGGAGGAACACATTTCGACCATCAGTCATAATTGTCGCCCGCCGCCACATGACTTGTCTGCTCGACCTCCTTCCTCCAACAAGGCCGCACTAGCCCAACTACGACTGTTACAGCGATGTTGCACGACATCGGCAACAGCCTTGCGGGCCCAGAATATTTTGCAATGTGCCCAGTTGATTGTTATTTCTCGCTTGCTGTTGAAGTCCTTGGGGGATCAGCAGGGACTGGCGCGGAGCCTAGAGATCTTGACAAACAAAATCAGCCTACTACGACGCCGACTTCTTCGACAGGTGGATGCTAAACTACTGAACCCTCTCTCTACACGCTCGGATGTTCTCGACTCTCTCTGTTCTTATTGTCTGGTCACTAGTGTCTCCTCGGAAGATGCCCTGGCATATTTCCGCCAGCTCAGACTCGACAAGATCCGGCGACAGTTGACGAAGTCTGGTGATCGATATACGATTTGCGACGCTCTTCGATATCAGATAGAGTCTTTGCAGACATTCAAGTCCTTGACAGGACGCCCTATCGCCGACGCAATGAACAATCTCCAGAGAAGACCGATTTTGGCGGATGCCACCATCAAAGAACTCGAGCTGTTAGACCTCGACACCGTTTGGTCACTACTACCCGTTGAGATTCATACTTTTGTCCCTTACTTCAAACGAATTACTTTGTCTCCGGAAGAGATGCGATCTAGATTGGAGGCATGGTCTGTCGAAGCATCCCGAGTGCTGTCCGCCGCACTAGACAGTCACCTCTCGAACATGACTAATGTCACAGACGTCTTAGAATTCAGGAAAGAACTCTATACGATTCTACTGCCTTCATACTTCTCTGTTCCTGCAAGTGCAGACATTGCAGCACAGATCAGACACTGCCTCAATCAACGGTTAACCGCCATATGTCAGACGCAAGGCTCACGGCTGAATGATATTACGAAATTATTGCTGGAAGGAACAAATGCAGAAGACTCCGCCAAGTCATTATGGGATGCTGATTTGGCTCAAGCAAGCTTGAGCAATGGAGGTTCCAGATTCATCAAGCAGGTCAAAAATCGACATGCCGGCCTCAATCGAGTGTTGTCGAAGGCTGCACGGATGCTGGACGCATGGATATTGTCTGTTAACGCCACTCAAAATCAAATCGATGAACTGCCGAAGATACGTTGGCGGGACATCGTGGAAGAGCCGGAGGAAGAACAAGAAGATGATGCTTCAAGGCTGATCAGAGGCCTTTCCGAAACGGACAGGGAGGCCTATAGCAGGGAGCTGCAAGAAGCACTGCGCGTATCTTTGTCGGAATATGAGAAGAGCATGGTGGAGGCTGCATCCCTGATAGCTGATGATGCGTCCAGTGTTTACAGAGCCGTGACACTCCTACGCTCGATACGAACATCCCTTGTGGCATTACAACGAGCCTTTCCGGATGACACACGTTTCGACGATCTAGACGCCATTGTGCCAAAGTTACATGAGGTTGTCGCCAACGAGATTGCTCGCCAACTGTCTCAATCGACTCGACAGGGCAGAAAGTCGGACAAATTGATCGAGGCTGCATTGCCGGAAAAGATGCCTTCCCCTGCAGCTTTTTCAACATTACGACGACTATGCCAGATCATGCTTGACATTGGTGGTACCGACCTATGGTCTCCTCCTGCTGTGCACGCCATGAAGAAGGCTATTCGCCACCAGGTCTCTGATGCTGGACAGAAATCGAACTACGCCAGAAACGAGTTTGATGAAGCCTATCTAGGCGCTGCACTAGGACATGTCCTCCCGGAACATTCTTCGAAAGACGCAGGTTCTGATATGACTGCCCGAGCCGCGGCCGAGTATTGGAAAAGGACAAAGTCGTTGTTCGGCGTGCTTGGCTAGGCATCACTCCAAATGATGTGACGATAGTTGGACCTCACGAGTCAATACTTGTGGTTTGGTATAGTGATAGTGTTGAATACACTTTCCGAGGTCGGAGACACTAGGGGCTTACCCGATTTCAAATTGAGATCGAGCCTTGAACCGGTGCGCTACTCGTAGCACGTAGTAGTTGCTACGTACTTACAGCCGGAGGTATTATTTACAGTACCTAGACACCCTGCTACTACGTACCAGTATAATAGTACGCGGTTCAATAGGCTTCAAGGTTAAGGTAGATTAAGCCTGATAAGCTTAAACAACCTTAAAAATAAGCTTAACAAGAGGACCATACACGGATAAGTGCAGTGAGTCTCCCCGTCTTCCACCTCCTGTTTCTATCTCCTGAGAACTCCCAGTCAATCACCCACTGTATTAGGTGATCTCATGGCCTACCGACAGCTCGCCATACAATATTACAAGATATAATTCCAGCATTATAGGGTGGTCTTCCCATTTGTTGGCTTTCTCTAAGTCCGTCCATACATTCCCCTTATTCCCCTTATACGGTCGGCCGGTCGGTCTCTTGACGCTTCAGCTGATCCAGGCCATTTCTCGCCGCCAAACTTCCTCTCGCACCGAGCACTGATTCAATGACTGCGTCTAATATACTGATAGAGCTTTCCCTTTCTTCTACCAGCATGATATGAATCCGGGTGTTCTCTTACATCATCTTATCGCTAGCTGTGTGCGTGTCTCGTCTCGGATGTCTCTGGGGCACGAAGCATCGAGGTGTACCTAGATGTTCACCACATAGCTCTCGGCAAGATGTTGCCTGTGGAACTGCAGCCGATGTTATCGGGAAGCTCACGAAATGCAACAAGAGTCGAAGAGACGCCATCCATCCTGCCCGTCGAAAATCACGAGCTCTGGGTTGGTCAGAACTACGATCCTACCACTGCACTCTTATCAGGTTTTACCAAGGAGGCAACACAACCGGCAAACCTCCCTGAGGGTTCGGCCGTGGCTGGCAAGTCATTGAGACAGCACAAGGCGCAACCGCTAATGCGGCTATCAGAGATCAAACCCAATGTCCTCACGGACATGATTGATGATCATCTCAGGCCTACGGAGGAGGAGCTCAAGACTCTCCCTCGAGTTGCTGACGAGATTCCATGGCGGGTGTACACTGTTGCTTTTGTGGAACTTTGCGAACGCTTCTCCTACTACGGCACTCAGATCTTGTTCCAGAACTTCATCCAGCGAAGACTCCTGACACCGACCGGCCGGGCTCCCAACCCTGGCGGTGACACAGACAACAATCCCGGGGCTTTGGGTCAAGGGCAGCAAATCGCCACGTCGCTCGGCACTTTCTTCTCCTTCTGGTGCTACGCACTCCCGCTTCTGGGAGCGTGGATGGCCGATACATATCTTGGAAGGTCAGTGGGGGATAATGCTGGATTTGGTCCGTCCTCAATCTGACGCCGGTCTACCAGATACAAGACGATCATGATTTCCATCGCCTGTGCCATAGTCGGCCACGTTATTCTGACAGTGAGCGCCGCGCCATCTGTCCTGGAGAACACCCACGGTGCACTGATCGCCTTCATCGTGGCCATCATCATCTTCGGCCTGGGAACTGGTGGGTTCAAACCTAATATCTCGCCACTCATCGCGGAGCAGATCGTTGGAGAGCACCTGCGAGTTTCGACGAACAAACGGGGCGAGCGGGTCATCGTCGACCCTGCCCAGACGTCCGCTCGCATCTACAACTGGTTCTATCTCTTCATCAACATTGGCGCGCTCACGGGCCAGCTATCCATGTCATATGCAGCCCTCTACGTGGGCTACTATCTCGCATTTCTGTTACCGACCTTGATGTTCCTGCTCTGTCCTATCGTTCTTATCGCTTTCAAGAAGAACTATCGACTCACTGCGCCGCAGGGCTCTGTCCTGGGCCCTGCGATCAAGTTACTCTGGCACGCCACCAAGGGCCGGTGGTCTCTGAACCCGGTGCGCACCGTCAAGAACTTGCGCCGCGCCTCCTTCTGGGACGACGTGAAGCCGTCGCACATCCCACCAAGCCGGCGTCCCGAATGGATGACCTTCGACGACGCCTGGGTGGACGAAATGCGCCGCGGCTTCAAAGCCTGCTCCGTGTTTCTCTGGTATCCGCTGTACTGGATCGCCAGCAACCAGATCAACAACAATCTCACGTCGCAAGCGGATACGATGCGCCACGCAGGCCTGCCACCGGAGATAGTCAGCAACATGGACCCGCTGGCGTTGATCATCCTGATCCCCATCTGCGATCTGGGCATCTACCCGGCCCTACGCCGGGCAGGGATCCAATTCACGCCGATCAAGAAGATCACGCTGGGCTTCTGGACCGCCGCGGCGGCCATGGTCTATGCGAGCGTCTTGCAGAACTATATCTACAACCACAACGACTGTGGACGGTATCCAAGCGCGGGTCTTCCAGACGGAACAGATTGTCCGCCGGCACGAATCAGCATCTGGGCCCAGACCGGCATATATGTCCTCGTTGCGATCAGCGAGATCCTGGCGTCCATCACGAGTCTCGAGTACGCCTTCACCAAGGCGCCCAAGAACATGCGCTCCATGGTCCAGGCGTTCGCGCTGTTCATGACCGCGGTCGCCAACGCCATTGGGGAAGGCTTGATTGCTTTGTCCACCGATCCGCTGCTGGTCTGGAATTACGCGAGTATGGCGCTCATCACCTTTGTGGCGGGCTGTCTGTTCTTGGTGTCGCATAGGCATCTCGACGCTGAAGAGGACGCGCTCAATCAACTTCCTGCAGGCCAAGTCGGCCGTGGTCGTGCTGCCGCCCTGCAGCCTCTCGGTGGCGGTCGCCTCTCTCGCACTGCGAGTGTTTCGAATCTTAGCGAGGCCAGTGCTGGGTCGGAAGACAGGATGCTGGCTGATAAAGAATGACACGGCTGGAGAAATCATGGCGGGCGCCCGTCAGCTAAGAGAGAACAGGTGGGACATAGAAAGGGGCCATGACGTTCATATACTACAAAATCATGGCCTTGAACTGGAATCTGACATTGGCGTTTGGTTTGCCTACAATGGGAAGAGGAGCACGGCCTGGAGTATGACTGTTCAAGTTTAGACTATGCAATGTCGCCCACGCACGACGCTGGCGTCGCCGCGGTATGAGACTGGGGCACAAGTCAACCCCGAGTATAGGAGTTGCATGTTTTGTCGAGTTTTTGTATTTGTGGCATGGCATTAGAGGAACATGGTTTATGGACAAGTTTCATCACTCTTTGCCGATGATGGTTCCATAACATGCCCTGCACAAAATATCCGTTGCGTGGCTGATTGATCCTCTCTTCAGCATGATAAGACGGGTCCTGGCGAAGCTTGATACCGAGTCCAACCAGTAGTGCTGAATTGACCGCCATTGGAAACCGAGTTCAACCAAAACGTACGGCCGGGACTAGCTCGTACCGGCCTCCTACCACACGACTGCGTGGGGGAATCGTGCTGGGCAGTACCACGCCCTTCGGTAACGCTCTCAAGACTTCATGCCAGCAGAACCCTTATTGTCTCAGAACTCTCCGAACGCGGACAGCGCAAACATGAGTCCAAAACTGATCTTGAATGCGACATTGTCATTGATCGCGCTGCGCAGGTTAACGTTCTTCACATTTCGCTGCAGACGGTCGACCGGGATGAAATTGTAGCCTTTCCGGGCAGCATACTATAGAGACATGAGGGCGTCAGTCTTGAGTCTAGATGATGCATAACCGTAAAGTCTGTGTCTCCCCTCTCTTCCGAACGAATGGGTGTTACGGCCAATGGATGATGGAATGCAAAATGCATATCAATACTGACCTGCCAAACCACAATTCCCAATCCAAGCACTAATGTCAAACTCCTCGAGAATGCTGACAACAACACGCCGGCGCCCAGTCCCAATATGGCGCCCAAGCTGATTTGTTTCACGGCAGCAGGATTGAGCGTCTTGCCGTCCTTTGTGAGTGGGGTCTTTGCATCGCGTGAGTGTGTGTATGATGCTGAGCTACTGCTACTGAATGGTGCGGCCTGTGAACTTGAAGGTTGAGGCGAGTAGGGGGATGTATCTAATCGCGTGATGGGACGTGGTTGGAGGAATGGGATGGACAAGGAGAGGCCGAATGCCACCAGGATGGGACGTTTGAGGAGGGCAGACTGCGGTCGTGCTTGTGCCCGTATTCGTGCTTGTGGGATCGATGTTGATATGGATTTGGACAGTGGAGAATGGGAGAAGAGGGACGGTCGGATGGCTGAGCGGAGGAACATGTCAGGGAAGGTAGGTGTTGCTGTTGTGGTTGTTGTTGAGGGAGGATGCCGGTATCGTGCTGAGGATGTGTTGAATTCGGTGTCGCTGGACTATCTGCACAGCAGGTGTAGAATGATGCCTAATTTAAATGTACTCAAGTCAACCACCGAAGAGAAACAGTATACAGAGAGATAAGGTAGTATGGTCTGTCTGTCAGTCGAGGTGTTGAAAGGGTTCTGTGACTGCGCAATGAAGAGATGATGTCATTCTTCTGGCGGGCAGTTTTGCACCGCAGCTGCGAAACACGAACAAACATCCAGCTGTCAACCTTCAACTCTCACCAATCCATTCACTCAATTCATTATTCACTCCGCCTCCGCAATCTTGTATCAAGCTCCATATTGGCTTACGAAAATCTTTGCAAGCAATATGTCTACTATGATTGACTGACCCATGGCATCCAATCGTGTTCTCGTTCCCGATCATTTCGGCCCAGACAGACCTCCACCGAAGACTTGATCCGGGCATCCCAGACAGCCAGAATGGTCCCCCGGATGCAGCACGCCGCACGCGTCGACTTTGCTTGACCCCGGCTATTGATGGGACCCTACCTCTGCCCCGAGATGGCTATTGGCTGGTGCAGGCCCCGTCAAGCCTTCGTGAGCCGAGATACAGGGGATGCTTGGGATAACTTCATCTGGGGAAGAAGGGGGTATTTCCGTGCCCCAGAAAATGCTAAACCAGTTGTCTTATATGTATCCCTGGAAAGAATATAGGTCTCTATACATTATTGACGATCCAATTCACCTCTTTGCCAGCTTTCTCGGCTTCTTTCTTACTACACGTTAGGACTCATTGGTGCAAGCAGTCGACTAACGCTCCTCAGACAGCATGGCAGATCCACAAGCGACGAATGGTGTCCCACATGTCTCAACACCAGTGATAGAAACACCGCTTCTCATCGTCGGAGCAGGTCCGGCAGGAGCTTCATTGGCATGTTTTCTCTCCTATCCGCCATACTCGATGACGGGTATCATGATCTCCGCAGCTTCCACGACATCGCAAACTCCCCGGGCACACATCACCAATCCTGCGGCATTTGAATGCTTGAGAGATATCGGTCTGGAACAAACATGTCTGGATCAAGCGGTGCGAGGCGACTGCATGCTTCATACTCGGTGGTGTCACGACATGACCGGCGAAGAGTATGCGCGACTCTACTCGTGGGGCAACGACCCCAAACGTCGAGGAGACTATGAAGGCGCCAGCCCCTGCAACCACGTGGATCTTCCTCAAACCGTGTTTGAGCCGATCTTGGTCCAGAGAGCAGCCGCACAGGGATGGGACATCAGGTTCCGAACCAGCATTGTGGATTTCAAGAAAGAAGACGACGGGAAGATTCTCAGTCGTGTCCGAGATGGTTTGACTCAGGCCGAGTACCTGATTAGATCAGATTACCTGTTCGGTTGTGATGGCGCAAGAAGCCAAGTCCTGCGACAGCTCCAGATTCCTCTGATAAAGAAACCCGGCCAAGGGCTGGCACTGAATGTGCTGGTCAAAGTCGATTTGAGCGACTTTGTTGAAGCCCGCAAGGGCAACTTGCACTGGGTCTTTCAACCAGACAAAGAATATCCCGACTTTGCCTGGTGTGGTTTAATCAGGATGGTCAAGCCGTGGAATGAGTGAGTAACCCAAATAAACTGTGTTGCTGGATGTTTGGCTAACTTCTGTAGATGGATGTTTATCCTGTTGCCCAAACCAGGCACGGAGTGGAAAGAACCAACTCACGAGCAAACCCTACAGAGATGCAAGGAGATCGTCGGTCGAGATGACCTGCCTATAGAGATCCTCGACGTTTCCAAATGGTACATCAACGAAATCGTCGCCGAGTATTATTCCGATGGGAATGTCTTCTGTCTCGGCGATGCAGTACACAGACATCCCCCATTCAACGGCCTCGGGTCAAACACCTGCGTACAGGATGCTTTCAATCTGGCGTGGAAAATCAAGCACGTTTCCCAGGGACTGGCAGCCCCCTCCTTGCTCGAAAGCTTCAGCCAGGAGCGCCAGCCTGTGGGGCAGGGTGTGATCACCCGCGCAAACCAAGGTATTCGTGACCACGCGCCGGTGTGGAGGGAAATGGGCTTGATGGAGGAGACGGTCGAGCAGAGAATGAAGGTCATGAACAGTCTCAAGACCGCTTCGCCAGATGCACGAGCGAGGAGAAAGAGAGTGAGTGCCGCTATCGAAGGGACTAGCCACGAGTTCCACGCGATCGGCGTGGAGATGAACCAAAGGTATGAGTCGCCTGCGGTTTACCTCAACGACGAGATCAAGGCCGGCCGGACGCAACCTGAATGGCCAGAAGATGCAATTCTGTACCACAAAGTCACCACTTATCCGGGCCACAGGCTACCGCATGCCTGGCTGAACCAAGCGATGCCCTTGAAAAATCACACCTCGACCATCGATCTTGCGGGACACGGTCGGTTCTGTCTCATCACTGGCATCGGCGGCGAAAAGTGGATTGAGGCAGCCCAGAAGGTGGGAAAAGAGCTCGGTGTCGAAATACACAGTGAGAGTATCGGCTGGGGGCAGAAATGGGTCGATGTCTATCGTGATTGGTAAGTTTGTCATGCACTCAATCCCAATGGTTCCCAGTAGTACCCAACCATGCTGGCGATATATAACTAACGTCACTCCAGGGAACGAAGGAGAGAAATCGAGGAAGACGGCTGCGTCCTTGTCCGGCCTGATCGATTCGTGGCCTGGCGCTCCATGGAGCTACGGGACGACTGTGAGGAGAAACTAAGGACAGTCATGAAGAGTGTTCTCGGAAGGGAGTGATGTGAGGATGATTCGACCAGCGATTGTGAATACTGAATTTATATCTAGCTTCTGGCCTCAAAACTCCCTCGAGAATAGTCGACGTTTCCTTGTCGTTACGTTCGGCATCATGGATTGAAGCGGCAAAAATGAAGCCATCTAGATCTTGTTTTCGATCGTTCACCAGAACTTGAGGAGAAATCGCCATATACTCTGCGGCCTCAGCCATGGCATTGCACCAGAGGAGAACTTCCTCTTCCCGACAAAGTTTCAAGTTGTCACAAGTGCCTCTCGACCTTCAAAATACTAGACATATTTCCTTCCCGTAACTAAGATGGCCCTTGCTAAGACTCTCACTCTATCTGCCTATCACTCCGTGCTGGATGATCAGAGTGTCTTCTCAGTAACTTGGTGCGACATTCTGGTCAGGAGTCAAGGAGTTCTGGCATGTCACTTATCAACTTGGTACTCCTACGACAAAAACGAAGCTATGTTTTAGATCACTAACCTACATACTGCAGCCGAAATACTCCCCAATGAACTCTAGAAGTGGGCAGTTCCCAGTACTTTCGTCCACAGGTTATAATCTGGTCAACTTAAGACCCAGATCCTGCAAAAAATGGAACGGGGAACGAAAAGACCAAAAAGGAGAAAATGCCAAAAAGGAAATTTTGTTGCATCAGCCGCGAATCGAACGCGGGGCCCATGCAAGTTGAGAGCTGTTTAAGGCTTTTGGCAACTGGAAGTGGATATTAGTAACTGAGACTATCTGAAATTAGACCAGATGATTGACTTACGCATGGATTTTACCACTAAACCACTGATGCGGATCTTGGAGTTGATTTGTTGAAGATCATTTTGTATAATGAAAACATAATCATCCAAAAAAAAAGGGCTTGCTTAGTCAGCTTGCGCGTATCCCCCAGGAGTGTTCTCAACCGTACTCTGTATAGTCCCAGGTCAGATACGGGGAATTTGTTTACACAATTTCTTCAAGAGGTCGTTGGTTCATTTATAAGGTGCGTATCTAGGTGTGACAGTTCTATTCTATTCGAGTGGTACATGGTGGACAATGCCTGCGGACAGGAGTTGATTATGTTCGCTTTTAGTAACTATATAGTAACCCGGAGAGAGAGGGAGAGAGAGGGAGAGAGAGGGAGAGAGAGGGAGAGAGAAAGTACTTGATTTTGTGTCGTGTTACAGCATTAGTACGTCAATGATTGCATCACAGTGTCATCTGTCCCATCATCCTAATCTCACCTTCCTCCATAATCTCAGGCACTCCAACATATCAGCACCGGCTTTATTTCTCCCAGCAGTGGAATTCATAGATTCATGGACGACTGCGACAAGTGCGGCGGCAAAGCAGAAAGCCAGCTTATTCTCATACAGCCAGTTGACCTGGACCATTTTCATACCACCTGCCGTGGTCCAGGACATCCACTCATCCAGGATTTTGGCAATCTTGCGTGCTTCGCCTTCGTCGCTCTGGCTCTGGTCGACGACCATCAAGTACAACACAACCTCGGCGAGCTGATCAAGGGTCCACTCCCGGCCGACCTGGCCGTGTTCAATCAGCCAAACCAGACACGCCTCGGCGACAGCCTTGGTGCTCATCCGCGGACTGACAACCGCCTCCTGCATTCTGCGTTGGTCCCGCTCCTGTCTTGCAGCCAGCGAGGCCCTCATGTCATCATACGTGGCCATTCGTTCTGCAGCTTCTCGATTCATCTTGTGGATTCTCGCTTGTTCAGGCGGCATCGTGGCTTCCAGTCGCTCGGCGGCCTGTCGGGCTTGAAAGCGCTGGAGGTGCCGTTGCGACATGTTGGTGGCCGCGTCTCGGGAGGCACTTTCGCTCTCGGACGACCATTGTGGGGCCTCGGTTTCATCCATCAGGCCCAGAAGCACCATGACGCCGCACGGGATGGAATCTCTGCATACAAATGTTTGTATGTCTGCAGGCATTTCAAACGCCCACATGCCACCACTGGCCTGTTTGCGCGACAAGACCGCCGAGGCCGCGCACGTAAACCAGAGACACGCCGTTGATCGTTCAAAGGTACGAAACGGTTCACAGATGGAGCCGGTCTCGACATTCTTCGCTCCCAGCAAAGCCTTTGCACCCGGTTGTCTTCTGCGCGGAAGCGGAAGCTCGAGCTGTCCATGCTGTACTTGTTTGCCGCTTTCATCTGGTCAATCCTGGCCGGCAGGTCGTGCTCCTCTTCCTTTCTCTTCTCGCTCGCTTCCAGTAGTGCTGGCTGTTTCAGCCGTCCCCAACCGGGCGGGAGACTTGCAGCTCCTCTGACGTCCGATACAGATGACGTGTCCTTCGACCATTTGACCGTGAGACTGAGGATCCCATCGCTTTCGTCAGGCATACTTGTCCTCAGCACCCAATCGACATGTTTCCGAGGCTCTCCGGCCTCGCTGTCCGCTTTCTTCAGCAGGATTGTCCCGGCTGGCGTCCATGGACCGCTTGATTTCAGTTTCTCCCACCCCATGGAGTCAGGCACCGCGCCCCAGTCAAGCAAGAAATGGACAAGATCTGAAAAATCAATCTCGGCGGGTGGTTCGCGCAATTCATCTTCATATTGTATTCTGTATAGCTTGCGGCCAACCATCAGCCTTTTCCAGTGGAATGTCCTCCAACTGCCTCCTCGGAGAAACCCTCGCACCCGGCCTTCCTCAACCATGCTCAGTGTGCTCTCTGTCCGACCAAGCAGTCTGTGGTGTTCCTCCTCCGCGACTTGTCCTTCACTCGTAGCCACCCAGTAGTCAGGGGCATTCCGCTCCAGAGGCGCGATTGTATATTTTGGCAGTTTCACCTCAATCAAGTTGGTCATGGGGGACCCCCGGATCGTAAACCCGTCCTGGGTACGAGTCGCGCTGATAGGTCTGTGGCCATGCTGAACGAGAGAGAAGTAGATCCGTCGTTTGGTCACAAGCGTAAGCATGAACGTGTAGAATATCGGCAGGACACCCAGCACCGCCAGCGGCACCCCGATGTAAGTTATGATGTCTGTCGCGGAAGCCACTATTGTGACGGCGCACGACGAACTGAACGGCAACGAGCCCTGCTTCAGGCCGGAGCAAGGAGATGTCAGGGCCACCGGCACATTATGTAGGCCACGAGTCTCTCGTACCAACCCCGGGTTGCCTTATACTGCTTGCGTCGAGCGCGACAGGAGACTATGGCGCTACAGGCTCTCCCTGCCACAGTGCTCCATCGGGCGCAGTTTGGTCAGTCTGGGGTACTGAAAAGGGGTCAGGAAGGATGAAGTTAGTCCTTCTCTGGATGGATATCATGCTGTTTGTAGACCAGAGGCCTGATAATCGCTTAGTCAGTCAACCCACTAGGTTAGCACTGGTGATAGATCCAATCAAGTGCTTAGGTGTACGTAAAGCGGCAGCAGCTTCTGACTTCCGCGCTCTTCTCACTGTGCTTCAAGATGAACGTCTGTTCATCTTAGCCGCAGAGTTGACAAGATGATCCAACATGCCAGCAGCTCATCTTTTCATGGGTACATTCCGAAGCTCATTTGAGACCCGCGGAAAGATGGTGCCAGCTACAAGGACAGACAAGGACCTCACAAAGCTGCATCACCCTACGCCTGGCACCCTACTTCTCTGCGCTTTGTTTGCTGGCTAACACCCACCAAACAGTTCTAAGTCCGTCTCATAGGGTCGTAACATGATACAGACACTTCCTGATATCTCAGCCAGCGACATGTTCTGGTTCCTGCAGTGGCATATGATCTATCGGCGCATCCTACAATACAGCATTCTTGGGTCCGCAACCTTGCGTGGCAATGAAGTATACTTAGGATCTGGAGGCGGCATTATGTGTTTGCACTGAACCAATAGCTTCTGGTGAATGAACATCAACTCTGGTCACCCACGTCCTTCCTGGCTTTGGAGAAGACAGCGACTGAGTCAAAGGAGGGATGCATTATCGCTGTTGGCTATACGCCGGTCGTCTTATCAAGTGTGGTAAGGATATGCGTTCCGATTCTCTGCCGTTGCGGCATCTGCTCTGGGGACGGTATATATGACGAGCGAACCTTGTTGTTCGGTCCGAGCACCTCTTAGAGTGGTCGCCGGTATGGTCGCCTTTCCTGCAGGAGCCCCTTTCCACGTCCGAGGGCTGTCCCAGTCCTAACTCTTTTTCATCGTCCAGTTAACACTTCAAATAACGCACAATGCTTTCGAGATGAACATCCCTGGTCAGGATATCTGGTTCCTACTCTGACAGCAGGTGAGAATGACCATCTCAACAGGCTGGTTCATACCTCACCAATGTCCTGCAGTATTGTCCTTGCAATGCAACAGGCCGGACTTGACGCTTGAGTTTAAGTCTGAAAGGACAAAGAAACGCCACCATATGTGTGTGGCTGGCTGCTGGCTGCGCCGAGCATGACAACTCGCTTTCCCATCGGCTCAAATATCATATAAATATGAAATACTGCGAAGCTTATCAGAATGGCCTGAGAGTATGGGAAGGGCTTCCCTTGTCAAGAATACACGTTCGAAATGCGACCTTGCTGCGCGCTGTTGCTGGTCGCCGCCCTGTCGAACTCGTCAAGCCCTCTCTACATCTCGAATCCCTACCCAACATTGCTACTTCTGGAATCTTATGAAGCATCTTGGCGACATTGTGTCTGGTCTGCTCCCACGACGATCTTTGCTTGGACACCCTTCACAGCGAGAGTGAAGACGGCTTCCCCATCATCAAGGTATGCTCTGAGATCAAGCCGCGATGGTGATTATTGCTGCCTCGAGCGTCGGGATCACCTCTGAGATCAGCCGGCGAAGGTGAATACCACTGCCTCCTACACTATGGCTTCCGCCTGATCTTCAGATGGACGACAGTGAAGTACACTCCCTCACTCGGGCAGGTGTCCTTGGTAACCGCCTTGAGCAAGAAGTGAAGTCGACTGCCTTTTTGGTGAAGATGCTCGCTGGACTTTCAATATGTGAATGTTCGTGTTGATGCAGTTGATCTGACTGCCCATCTGGGCGTATATCTACCTTCTCCATCACGCATCTTCTTCCATACATTTTCCTCCCCTTCCATCATCATCAACTCCCACTCAAACATCCAGCATAAGACTTCCTCATACCCAAGATCGATCCTGCCCACATCACCTTCATCAAGCTCTTTCGAAACTATCTCTCAAGTACTCCCAAATCTCAAGCAGGAAGCCCTCCTACAAGAACATCAACAATAAGAACAGATCCAGAACGTGCTTGAACCATCAATATGGGCTTCAAGGACTTCTTCAGCAAGTTGGGCATGACCCAAGACGCGGTAAGACCCTGCACTCCTCAATGATCCTAGCCTCGTCTCCTAACACGACTACAGCACAAGGCCCAAGTCAACGACAGCCAGAGCACTGTAGCCACTCAGGCCCCTAGTTCTCGCACATCAGATGACGACCTTCCATACCCTCCACGGCTGCGTATCATCCAAGGGGTGGCGGCTACCCCAGTCAAGATCACAAGCCCTGCGTTCGCCCAAGATGCCTTCACAACCCCGTCTCAAGTCAACACAACATTGCTTGGGCGGAAGTTGAGTGAGGCGCTCCCTTTCCCCAAAAAGAACAAGCGCAGACAATTGTCGGCCAAGCAGGCTCTGGAACAAATGCATGGAAGATTATCACCATTTGTTAGTCCTCCTACAGTGTCGAAGGTGCCAGCCAATTTCCAACCACTTCCACAGCAAGTAGAGGCAACGGTGGAAGCTTCCAAGTCAAGTAAGCATTATCTTTCGTTCCCAATGACAACCTCCTAACAGCCGAATAGCCAATGACATAGACTCGGTCCCATATGTGGCACAACCTCAAAACGCTGTTGTAGACTCTCCTGCCAACTTGGCCAAGGCATGCGGCGAACGCGCAAACAGTGCCACGATCGATGCAATCGAGGATCAAGACGATGAAGCCTCCCTGACTACAATTGAAGAGCCGTTAGTCTGGGTCTCAGAGACTGCAGAAAACTTCTTGAATACCGGTGCAGGACCAGCAGCTCCCTCTTTCGCAGAGAAGCAGGACCAAAGCAAAAAGGTTCCAACTCTCGGGTTTGACGTCGTTGCTGAACAATCCGAGGGCAGCACTAGCTCCAGCAGTGGCCCCTCGGAGACAACGTCAAGCCCAGCACAGACAGCAAACGTTTCGACGCCTTTCACTCCTGCTGAAACGGGCAATCCATCCACACTGTATCAACAGTGCACTCCGCTGGATGCAGTTGCTGAAGAAGGAATCAACAATGAAGCATCTCCTCGAGAGGGGCTGGATTCACCTTGCCCTATGCCGCGTCCATTGACAACCATCATTAGGACGACATGCGATATTCCTCCGGTCGAGGAGCATCATGAACATGGATTTCACTTTCATGTTCATGCAAACATTGCTCCAGTCGAAGAGGAGTCGCATGAAGATGATGGTCAGGCGGACATGCAACAACTTCAAGACGCTTTGAGCCAGAAAGAGTCGCTCAACCAGGGCTTACGACTGCAGTTGCTGGAACAGGAGGAGGAAGTCGCTAGACTTCAGAAACAGCTTCAGGCCACGCAACGAGAGCGTGACCTCTATGAGGCTGAGCAAGATGCGTCTGTGGAGGAAATGCAAAAGCTTCACAAAGCCATCGCCGTCAAAGACAAACAGATCTCGGAAGAGAGTACCAAAGCAAACGATGTTCTCCGCCAGCTGCAAAATGCTCGAAGCAGCATCGGCCTCGGGTCTGGCGAGCTCCTTGCTGAACAAGACCAAGCTCGTCAGCAAGCGCAGGCTGAATTTCACCGCGCCCAGACCCTGCAAACCATCGCCAACGCAGTGACGGCGGAGAGACCGAATTTGGCGCAACGCATTGCTCATATTGAAGCAATTGCCAACATGAACGCCCAGCGACATGAAGCTGAGGCTATGGAGCTGCGTGCCAAAGTTGACCACATGCGTAATGCCGGCATGATCCTGGAGCAACAGCTCAACTACCTTGTTGGCCTGAAAGATACTGCAGAGGCCCGTGTTGAAGAACTCGAGGTGCGAGTTCAGTCTCTTCTTCAAGATGTGACGGCGAAGTGGCTGGAAAATCCAGTTGACGCAGAAATGGAAGGATTGGTAAATCCTGGTACGCAGAAGCCGAATGAGCTTCATGATGTCAAACAAGCTTTCGAACTGTCGCAGGCAAAGCTTATGGCAGTCGCAGAGGTCAACCAGGACCTGCACGACACTGCGGCAGAACGCGAGAAGGAGCTGACGGAGCTCCGCCAGAATAATGAGCTGCTGAAAGACAAAGCAGCGAGACTCTCGTCAAGTTTCGAGATCTGGATGTCGAAGCTTGACAACTGGATGCAGACAATTCCTGGGATCGTCAAGATGCATGACGAGATTGAAGAGATTCCTGGACTCAAGGAACTTCTCGAAGAGTCCGTCTTCCACGAACAGTGCATCGCCAAGGAATTGAGAGACAAGGGTGATCTGGTGTCCCAGCTCGAAGCCAAGATCCTGAAGCTGGAGCGCAAGCATGGCGCCGAAATTGAGGCGCTCGAACGGCATGCAAGTGAGGTCCAAAAGGCAAAGGCTCGCCTTGACACGGATAACTACGAACTCGCTTGTCACACGGAAGATGCGCGAAAGGAGTCGGAGGCTCTGAAAGTGCAGCTGGCTCAGTGCGAGGACGAAGTCCAGCAGTGGAAAGCACAGTGCCTAGAGCAGGCCTATGGAGATACTGTGGAGATTATAGAGGCACAGCAAAAGGCCCACATCAAGCACTATACCGACCAGGTCGAGGCCTTACAAAACCGCTGCGATTTATTCTTCCGCGCCAAGGAACGTGCAGAAGGAGATTGGTCAACCTTCAGAGTTGTGGTCGGGGAACAGATGGCTGGTGTCGCTGACTTGGGCGCGGAGCGCGACTGGTATCAGCAGCAAGTGGAAGCCTTGCGACAACGATTCGAGCATGAGCTGCTGGTCTGGCCGTTGAAAATCCCATATCAACCGGCGCATTCGCATCTGTCGGCAGAGGAGAAGGAGGCCGTGATCGCTGGAGAGGACCGCGTGATTGCGAAAATCACCGGATATCTGACAGGCCGATCTGCTGCTCGTCCTCGAAATGTCCAAGTGCTCGAAGTTTGGGAAGGATTCGTTGCATGGGCGTTGGGCAAGGCGGAGGATGATACAACAGGGAAAGGGAAAGGGACGGCGAGGGCCGAGCTTCAGCCTGAGCTGCCAACAATGACGCCGCTCCCGCCACCAAATCAACCTCAACAGGCATAAGGTAGTGTTGAGGTAGAAGGTCTGGAAGGAGAAGGTGACTCAAGTTGGGTCACCGAGGACGAGGACGAGGACGAATGTGTGGCCGGCCCATCCAACCAAGGGTCTGCGGAGGTTATGGAATGGAGCAGGGGAAGTTCAATCCTCTTCTGAAGGACTGAATAGACAATAGGTGGTGGGTTCGGTTATGGAAAAGTTTGTACATTGGAGGATGGCGTTTGGGAAGTGGAGTGATGGTCAGTCCGTGTGGTTCACTGTGGGAAGGTATCGGTTGGGTTTTTGCATTGTTGCACTTAGTTTACAAGTTGTGCTACTATTGTTGTGAGGGCTTGGCCAGGTCAAAACGGAGACCTTCTGCAGTATAACAGTATATGGAGTTGGATGGTATCAGCACGGCATGTTATGATGAATCGATATCCTGCTTGCTTTACGCCGTGGGTAGTCTTCTTCAATTTCCGAAAAGGAGAGCCAGCCTTGTCAATCATTGATTGCATGCCGCTATAACGGCCTGTTCCGCTGAGTTTTAAGCGGTCAAGGGGCAGGATTATTTTCCCAATCTCGGTGGCAGGGCCCTTATGGGTTTGGGCACTGGGAAACGATGGGAAAACTGGCACGAACAGGCCCTTGTCGCCCAAGGTGCCGCCCTAGAAAAAGACTTGAATTCCAAGCACTTGTTGCCTACTACCTAGGTACCTGATGTAGGTAGAAATACTAGGTCTGTAAGGTATGTAATCAATATCTTGTTAAGCGGGGGGCCCACCCGATTTAACAATTTAACGTCATAAATAGGGTCTTAGTGCCCAGAGAGCCGTCTAGTATATATATTATTAACCTGAAATACCAACAAAAAAGACACCAGCAGACAACGCATCCTCTGTGGCGCAATTGGCTAGCGCGTCTGACTGTTAATTGTACAAAAATCAGGAGGTTGGTGGTTCGAGCCCACCCGGAGGAGGTCTTTTCTTTTTTGGTCAGCGACTTTATTCGTCCTATTTTTCTTTGCATATGCAGTGGGTGGTGCGCTGCAAGTGAAAAGTGGAACGAAAGGGTGCTAGCAGACTTGGCACCACAGGAAGATCCGGCGGTGTAACAATATGAGATGAGGCCTGCAACAGTCGGCACACACAGCCTGAGCGATAGTCATTGCGGTCAGACTTACCTGTCACGGCTCGGGATGAACCCCCAGGCCCAGGCAATTAGGGCAAGAGTGTTGAAAGCGGTGAGAAGATACACCTGCATAGCTATTCAGGCAAGTTTGGCAAGCATTGCAGGCTCTGGCTGGTGAATCCGAGCAGTCTGCGTGGCGATCACTACAAATATGGGACACAGCACATTCTACGAGAAAGGTATTCCATGTGAACCAACGCTTACGCGAACTGCACTAGGTATCCATGCCAGTATGATATGATCCTCCCCTGTGGCTATGCATACATGAATGCCATAGTAAAATGCTCCCTTTGAACAAGTGCCTAAAGCCCGGCCACTCGCCTGCGCCTCAACCAGCACCGAGGCCAGATCCTAACGCCTTCACTCCCCCCTACTGGGCCATCTCCGTCGTCGTGACTGTCTCCGTGACTGTGACCTGAGACTGGGCGGGATCGGTATTTGTCGAAGCTGAAAGTGATACAGCTTGCTCGAGGCCTCACACCCACGAGTCCTCGAGGGAAGAAGAAGACTGACGCCACGGCGGGAAGAATTCCTGCTGTAGGAGCTCGAAGTATTGTCAAAGCGGCGAGGAGGTCTTGATGCATACAATAAATCGATCAGGTGCTGAAAAGCTCCACGAAAGCATGAGTTCAATACGTAGTCAGCACAAGTAATGAGGTTCGTGTCCCACCAGCAGCGAAGGTGATCTCAATCCCAGGGGTGAGTGAGCACAGAGCGGCGTCACCCAGATCCCCAATCAAGGTGGCAGGGCTGAGGAGGCCGTCATGGGTCTTGGCAACCTGCGCAGTTGTCACAGTGTCCTCACGCTCGGTGTGAAATGCTGCTATGCTCCAACAACTTGAAGTCCATAGCTCCCAGGGGGATACTTCTCTTCCACTGCCAGCTTGTTCTGTTCCTTCGTTTCTGCCTCTTGAGCAGGTCCTCTCACCTCTTCTTGTTTCTCTTCAAGTTCTCCCCCCTCAACCCCTGTAAATACAGGGAACCCTCAAAGCTGTTCCACCCTGCGCAACCCACGCAGCAACCATGAGCGGTCGTGCGTCAACATTCCCCCACGGTTGTTGCCAGTCCTCGAAATGCTAACCATGCCACAGTCCGTTTCCTTGACCTCATCAAACCCTTCACGCCCCTCCTGCCGGAGGTGGCAGCCCCGGAGTCGAAGGTTCCCTTCAACCAGAAGTTGATGTGGACAGGAGTAAGAGAACAATGATCGCACGACGCGTGCACAGGACGGCAAGGGACTGACATTGGGGATAGTGTACGCTGCTCATCTTTTTGGTCATGAGCCAGATGCCTCTGTATGGCATCGTCTCATCTGATACCTCCGATCCCATCTACTGGCTGCGTATGATGTTGGCCAGTAACAGGGGAACTTTGATGGAATTGGGAACGACGCCCATCATCTCCTCGGGGATGGTTTTCCAGGTACGGCATAACGAGAACGATTTCGACGCGCTCGAGCTGACGCGACAATTCTAGTTGCTTGCCGGTACCCACCTGATTGATGTCAACCTCGACCTCAAGTCCGATCGCGAACTCTACCAGACCGCGCAGAAGTTGTTCGCCATTATCCTGTCCTTCGGCCAAGCCTGCGTTTTCGTCCTCACTGGTCTCTATGGCCAACCAAGCGATCTCGGTGCCGGTATCTGTCTCCTCTTGATCGTCCAGCTGGTCATCGCTGGCTTGGTCGTGATTCTCCTCGATGAGTTGCTACAAAAGGGATATGGTCTTGGATCGGGCATTTCGCTGTTCATCGCGACAAACATCTGCGAGTCGATCGTGTGGAAGGCATTTTCTCCCACCACCGTCGACACTGGTCGTGGCAAGGAGTTTGAAGGCGCGGTCATTGCTCTTTTCCATTTGCTCGTCACTTGGCCAGACAAGACTCGCGCGCTTCATGAAGCTTTCTACCGACAACACCTTCCGAACATCATGAACCTTCTTGCTACATTGGCAGTCTTCGCTGCTGTCATCTACCTCCAGGGTTTCCGCGTGGAGATTCCTGTCAAGTCCTCACGCCAGCGTGGTATGCGCGGTTCGTACCCGGTGCGCCTGTTCTATACCTCCAACATGCCGATTATGCTGCAATCCGCTCTGGCGTCCAACATCTTCATGATCAGTCAGATGCTCTACACTCGCTTCTCGGACAATCTCTTGGTCAAGATGATCGGCACTTGGGAACCAAGAGAGGGATCTTCCCAGCTTTATGCTTCTGGTGGAATTGCCTACTACATGTCTCCTCCTCTCAGCTTCCGCGACGCACTCGTCGATCCTATCCACACGGTCATCTACATCACATTCATCATTGTAACCTGCGCCGTCTTCTCCAAGACTTGGATCGAAGTGTCTGGTTCGGCCCCACGTGACGTGGCCAAACAACTTAAGGAGCAGGGTCTCGTCATGGCGGGTCATCGTGAGCAGAGCATGTACAAGGAGTTGAAACGTGTCATCCCCACTGCTGCAGCATTCGGCGGTGCTTGCATTGGAGCCCTCTCGGTTGCCAGCGACATGCTTGGAGCTTTGGGAAGTGGAACAGGTATTCTGTTGGCCGTGACCATCATCTACGGCTATTTCGAGATTGCGGCCAAAGAGGGTGATTTCGGCGGCAATCTCAAAGGCTTGATTGCTTAGATGTGATGTGCTGGAGCGCTTTTGCGCCAAGTCAGCATCTAGAACAGCAGCGAGTACTTGAACAGCGGAAAGGGGTCGGTCGGTCATAGGTCATGAAACAAAAAGTGTGCCTTTTCTGCATAGCATGGGAATATCACACTCTTGGAGGCAGGGACATTGAACGGTTGGGTGGTGATCTCTGTACAGGAGCTACATGCAAAACTGTATATTTTGTTTTGCAGACGAGACCCAAATAGCAAGGATTTCAGCTGTCAAGGCATCACGTTGTTTGCTCCAGACCACACAGCTTCGTCCCTGTCTAGCAGCAGCACATGTACTTTTGGCGCGTGTGTGGTCGTTACATGTATCCTTGCGTCTCAGGCTGCGTTACTCGACACCAACATTGCTTCAAGCGCCCAGGCACCCAGATAAACCAGAAACCAGCTCCTGTGAACACATGTCTTCTCCTCCGGAGTCTATTTCGAAATCACCTTCATCATGTCCAGCCTTCCAGTCACAGTCACAGGGTAGCTACCTCCTCACGTTCTATAATCTCCATTGATCGTAACGTATTCATGGCTGAAATCACAGAACCAGTAATTGGCCTCCTCTTGTCCCGTACCGAGATCGACTTCGATATGCAGATCCTCATCCTCCAACAGGCGTGCAGCACGCTCTTCATCGACAGATTCAGGTTCGCCATTGACCAACAGCTTCAGCACGCCTTCGTCCTTTGACTTCGAGTTCGGCGCCGGCACGAAGCTGACGTTCGTCTTGGTCGGGACCACGGCGTCGGGCGAGATGTCGGGCGTATACCCGATGGCGCAGAGGATGCGGCCCCAGTTGGCGTCTTTGCCGTACAGCGCGGTCTTGACGAGCGGGGAGCGGGCGATGGTGGAGGCGATTGCGCGGGCGTCGTGGTGGCTGGGCGCGTGGCGGACGGTGACTTGGACGAATTTGGTGGCGCCCTCGCCGTCACGCACGACCAGTTGCGCGAGCCGCTGGGCGAAGGACGTCAGGATGGAGGACATGGCGTCGTAGTCTTCCTTGGAAGAAGCCTCCTCGGTGATCAGTGAGGGCGTGGTGTTCTGGGGTGCTGCTGCTGCTGCTGCCGCGCCGTTCGCAAGGATCGCGACGGTGTCGTTGGTCGACGTGTCGCCGTCAATGGAGATACAGTTGAACGACTGGTTGACGGCGGTGGTGAGGAGGGATTTCAGGGCCGAGGCTCCGATGGGGGCGTCGGTGCAGAGGATGCCCAACAGCGTCGCCATGTTCGGGTGGATCATTCCGGCGCCTTTGGTCATTCCTGCCAGACGGTATTCGATCCCTCGGTGCTGCGTCGACGGGAGGGTGAATGTGGTCGAGAGTAGTTTCGGGAAGGTGTCGGTCGTGCAGATGGCTTTCGCGGTCGTCAGCCACGCGGTGTGCGAGTCGTCTAGGTTGGCGTACGCCGTGGGGATCTTGGCCAGGATCTTCTGGATGGGCAGCCGTTGTCCGATCACCCCGGTCGACATGACTAGGCTGTTGGGGCCGAGATTGTCGGCGTCGGATCCAGATGACGGTTGGGAGTGCTGAAACTGCGCACTGGCTGTCTCGGCCATGGCTTTAGCGTCGTCGAGCCCGCCGGCACCGGTCACGGCGTTGGCGCATCCAGAATTGATGATGATGCTGCGTAGACCGGTGCCGCCGCGCTTCTCGAGCACGCTGCGGCTCACTTGCACGGGCGCCGCTTGGAACTTGTTCGTCGTGAACACGGCCGCGCCGAAGGCGGGACGGTCGGACGCAATCAGGGCGAGGTCCGGGTGGGACTTGTTGGCCGGTTTCACGCCCACGTGTGTCCCGCTCACTTTGAACCCTTTGGGATACGTCCCTGACGTTGGGATGTATTGCTGTTTCGATGCCGGGATGGACGAGTCCACTGGCGCCGAGTAGTGTCGGATACAGTTGCGGATGAAGGACCGAGAGGGTGACATGGTCGGAGGTGGCATGGTGACGGTCAGGCTGAGGCTGGGTCTGATGGTCGGGATGGGACTGCTGTAGACAAGAGAAGTATATATGTGCGATACACTCAATGAACCCTCTGAGTCGACTGTTGGGTTTGGGTACAGTGTGTATTTCTCTCGATGCCGTTCCGGTACAACCCCCCGTTGATCCTGCGGATGGGTTTGGTCTTGTGGCCGCCGCCGGTCGCAAACGGTTTGTCTCGTAGCCGCTGAGCCTCCAGACGTCTCGTTCCCTTCTCTAGCGACCACGCAGCGTCTTGTCGCACAGGTTTCAAGTCTCGAGCTCTTCGCGGGTTCAAACGAAGCCGATACGGACAGGACAGTAGATTGCTGATGTCCTCTCCCCCCCGGGCCGTAAGAGTGCGATTCAGCTCTCGTCGGTAGCACTTTTCATACAAATGAACGCCTTAGAGTAGGAAGTAGTAAATGAGGATGAGAGAGGTTTGACTGGCCTCTGAGTGAGTCACTGGCAGAGAGAAAGAAGTTCGATCGATTCAAGTTCGTCGTGCAGAAGAAAGCTTTGCGGTGAAAGGCGCAACCAATCAACGGCTCCGATTTGCGGAGAGAGAATTGAACACGATGCCTGTCGCAGAAGTGTAACAGTACTGCTAATACTACTACTACCTTAGTATCGTTGCTACTGCCATGAAGGTGTTTGTTGATGTTCATATGTTCATATCAGTGGTCAATAAGCCCACCCACTGAGAGCTGGGCTTCTTTTCCTCAACCATGGCCAAACGAAAACAGCCAGAACCGTCCCCTGAAGTTGAAGTCAGCGGAACCCCCTCGAAGCGCCGTCGCACCAGAACCTCAGAGACAGCGCCCACAAATGGAGTTCACGATGGCGATGAGGATTACAGTCTCAATGGCCTCGTATCGACGAAAGAGACTACACCCAATAAACAGAGAACTCCTTCCAAAGCAAAAAGAAAGTCTGCCGCCGATACACTACTAGACGAAGAAGAGCAGGCAGACGAAGGCAGCCCAACCCCCAAAGCGAATGGTCGAACATTGTTCTCAACTGCAAGAAGGACCAAGGCCAAAGCCAAAGCCACTGCTGGGAAAACAACACCCTCCAGGTTCAGAGCAGATCGATCGGCGAAGAGGAAAAGCGCACGCGCTCTAGCCGAGTTGCAGGACGAAGACGATTGGGATGGACAGGTTGCTCTAGCGAAGGAGATTCTTGCTGCTGGAGAAGACGGGACCGAAGATGACGATGAGGATGAAGATAACCCCGCCGGGGCTATAGATGGAGTCGCAGACAGAGACACTACAGAGCAGACGACCGAGCCAGAAGATACTACGACAACCACTCCGGTCAAAACACCCGGGAAACGTGGACGACCCAAGGGCGCAAAGAACAAACGATCGCCCACGCCAGAAGGCGATATCGCGCCTGAAGAGCGGTATTTCTTCCAGAACCGCGCAGGGCCGCCGCAGATCTCGAGCAACAAGTTCGCCTCGGTCAAGCTTCTCAACCACGATGAGTATTTCGAGCAGATCAAGAAAGCAAAAGACACACACGAGCGCGATAGGGCGCAGTTGATGAAGCTGCACGCCCGATCGTTCGCGCAGTGGTCGTTCGAGCTGGACCAAGGGTTCGGGCTGTGTTTGTATGGATATGGGTGTAAGAGAGGGCTCACCAGCAAATTCGCCGAGTGGTTGTACAAACACAATCATCAACGGGCGACATATGGGATTCAGGATACAGCGCTCTCTCTACTGACCCGTCCTCCACGTATCGTCGTGGTCAATGGATACACGCCGAAACTGAACGTGCGCGGGATATTGAACACCATTGCTGCGGCTGTCACGAATACGTCAGATGACGACGGGGATGACTCTGACGATGATGAAGAAGAGGACGACGAGGGCGGTCAGCGTCGAAATCAGAATGAGCGCATCAACCACCATCGCAAGCGTCTGCGTCTGGTCGGCCAACCGCATGAAATGCTCGACACTCTACTTGCCTGTCTCACAAACACAGCGTCCGCAGATGACGCCATTAGTGGTGGTGATGGTGGTGGTGATGGTGGTAGTGATGGTGATCGTGATGGTACCAACAACATCAACCTCAAGAAGAACAAGAACAAAAACAAAACAACCACCAATCCGAACCCCATCAGAACTGACTTAATCATCTTCATCAATTCCATCGACGCCCCTCCGCTCCGTCGGCCAGGGATTCAATCCCTCCTAGCCCGGCTCGCCGGCCACCCTCAAATCCAATTCCTCGCCACGGCAGACACCCCGACGTTTCCTTCACTCTGGAACTCGACGCTGCTCGACCAATTCCGCTTCGTGTTCCACGACTGCACGACCTTTGCGCCGTACACCGCCGAAATCAGCGTCGTGGACGAAGTGCACGAGCTGCTGGGCCGCAAACGCCTACGGTCCGGCGGCAAAGAGGGGATCGGGTTCGTTCTGAAATCTCTCCCGGAGAACGCGAGGAATTTGTACCGGTTGTTACTGTGTGAGATTATGGAGATTTTGACCGATGGAGAAGGAGGAGAAGGAGTCGGAGGTCAGGGTCACGGAACTCGCCATACAACGAACGGTACTCATGACCATGACCACGACGGCTACAGCTACAATCACAACGACCACAACAACGAGATTGATGACGAAGACAATGACAACAACGACGACGATGATGACGGCACAACAAGAAACAATCACCAAAAGTCGTCGAGAAAGACGAAGAAGGCGTCAACAAGACATGAAACATCTGCAGAGCAGGTCGGCGTCGAATACCGTACGCTGTACCAGAAGGCGTCGGAGGAGTTCATCTGTTCCAGCAGTATGAATTTCCAGTTTCTGTTGAAAGAGTTCCATGACCATCAGATGATCACGAGTCGTCGGGACGCCGGGGGGATGGAGGTGTTGAGTGTTCCGCTGGAGAGGGGGGAGATGGAGGCCGTCCTCGAGGATTTGGTTGTTTGAGTGTGGAACCCTGGAGAGACGCGAAGCAGAAGAAGCAGAAGCAGAAGCAAAAATGTCGTTGATCTGGACAAGGGACGCCTAGGAAATGCCATTGTCCGGATTGCACCAGGAGACAGAGACCAACAGTCTTGTTGGGGAGAGATGGGCAGAAGTATCATCCTCGTCGGAATAGCTGGTAGAAGAGCCACGAGCACGAACCGAACCAGTACCATTTTCAGACCAGATATCAAATGCATTGAATGCGAGATAGATTCGAGTGTCAGTTTCAAGTCTATACATGCAAGCCAATGCCCACTGCAACTGCAACTGCAACTGCAAAAACAATTGAAACTGATAGAACCAGAGACCAACATCGAAGACTGGAGAGAAACGCCAACCTATGCCCCCCAAGTCTTTTTTGGTCCTTGATCGAAATTCCTGCTTTTCTGTTGCACACCTTTTGCGTCTCCTCTCGCTTTTCGAGTGACTGTTCATTTCCCGGGGGTTTCTGGTCTCTCGGTCCATTCCAACATCATAAATCCAATGAGACAGAAAGGCATTTACCATCCCCTACCGGCCATCTTCTCCGTAGGAGCCATGGTACCGCAGTTGATGCCGACCATAGCCTCGCCCAGACCCTCACTGCACTCGGCGAGGACCTTCGCATCCTGATAATGGGTGGTGGCCTGGACGATGGCCTTGGCGCGCTTCGCGGCATTGCCGGACTTGAAGATGCCGCTGCCGACAAAGACGCCGTCGCAACCCAGCTGCATCATCAGCGCGGCGTCGGCGGGCGTGGCGATGCCGCCGGCGGCGAAGTTGACCACGGGCAACCGACCCAGCTCGGCGGTCTGCTTGAGCAGGACGGGATCACAGCCGATCTCGCGGGCCAGAGCCCTCAAGGCGCCCTCGCCTTCTTGCAGGGCGGCCTGGGCGCGGGCGATATCCCGCTTGACGGTGCGCATGTGCTTGACGGCCTCGACGACGTCGCCGGTGCCAGCCTCGCCCTTGGTGCGGATCATGGCGGCGCCCTCGGCGATGCGGCGCAGGGCCTCGCCCAGGTTCCGGCAGCCGCAGACAAAGGGGACGCGGAACCCACTCTTTTCCACGTGGTACGTGTCGTCCGCGGGCGTCAGCACCTCGCTCTCGTCGATGTAGTCGATCCCCAGGGCCTCGAGGATCTGGCATTCGACAAAATGGCCGATGCGGGCTTTGGCCATCACGGGGATTGTCACGGCGGCTTGGATCTCGCGGATCAGGTGCGGGTCCGACATGCGCGCCACACCACCGTCTTTGCGGATGTCTGCTGGCACCCGCTCCAACGCCATCACCGCGCAGGCGCCCGCTTCCTCGGCGATGCGCGCTTGTTCCGCGTTGACCACGTCCATGATCACCCCGCCCTTGAGCATCTGTGCGAGACCGGCTTTGACGGCGAACGTGGGCACCGAGGGGGTAGTGCCGTTGGTGGCGGAGGAGGTGGTGATGGTCGACATGGTGCTGTTGTCGTTCATGACCATATTGCGATTTGGGTATGAGGAGGAGGAGGAGAGGAGGGGGAAGGTCTAGGTGGTCGAAGTGGGCGAAATGGAGGTGAAGGCGAAGACTGTCCCGGTGGCGACGTGGGAAGGGTTTTGTGTGAATTGTACTCCTCAAGCGTTGTTGAAGCAGACAATGACTTGTGTAGGTACTGTCTTGCGGAGGAAGTGGGTTTAAAAACCAAAGAAGATGGAGAGAGGAACTTGAGGATAGAAGTCGTTGAGTCACCAGAGAGAAAGTCTCCAGTAAACAGAGAAGAGGGTCTTTTTAATTTAGTGGTCCGTCCGACTATCGAAGACGGAGGTGAAAGTCCGTACGAGGCCAGACCGGAAAGGGACAAGACTTGAGATTGTAGTGATTGAGTAAGGCAACAAACCCCGAGTGTCGAATAGTATATATACTATTAGAACCACTCTGCCTAGAGTTGGTGGACTGTCTACTCTGTATTTACTGACTTGTAAACTGCGCCCTTGGACAATTGCCAAAGGGCGAAAGGGTGGAAAAAGGGTGATTTTTTCCATCTTCTCCCCGCGCCGCCAAATGCTAGTAAGTAATTGGAGTTCAATCCAAGTTTCCCGACGGGGAATCGTATTACTAGAACTTCGTATCTCTCGGCCTTCTTATCGAGATAAGATAAGATAACAACTAAATACTTGATGGGGTAAAAACACCTCGGACCTTGATATCAGACTTCCATTCGTCCACTACCTCTCCTCCTCCGTCTCTTCATGCGTCGACCGCGACAGTAGACCGTCAGTAGTCATCTGTATTCTGATAGACCCTATTCCGGGTCAGGATAGGTTGACACTACGAGGGATTCGAGACAAAGACAGAAGCCCGGGCCTGGCTCCTCCAACTTCCATCTCCACTCCCATGCTCGTTGTCGGCGATAGATTGACTCCCCCTTCCATCCATACAACCCTCGGCCGTGTGACCAGTGCTTTGAGCTCCTCCATGCGTTGCTCACGCTCGCTATGTCATTGTGACCTCGATCCCATCATGGCGCTGACAACCATGTGACTGACCTCCTTTCGCGCTCCACATGCCCCATTCCAGAATGGACAAGGCCTCCATCGTCGCGAGTCCTCCATCACCCTCATTGTCAGCTCCCGACCTTCCCGAGGATGTGTTCCTGTTGATCTTGACCCACCTAGCGGCATGGGACGTCGTCAGCTGCCAGCGAGTGTCCAAGGCATGGCGGACCGCATACACCAAGCCCGAGTACCTTCGGATTGTATTGCAGCAGTACCCACACACCCGAGAAATCCGGGACCTGCCTCCAGGGGCTCTGCACTTCCGCTCTTCGCAGGGTGGTCGGGTCGACTGGCAACACATCGTTGTCACCGTGGCCTCACGCCATCAGAGTTTCGTCACAGGCACCGCCAGAACGGTGTGCAGATATCCCATGGCCGACGTCGAACAATCGGGCCACTGGTTCCCCGTTGGACAATGGCGTTACCATGAGAGTCAGCCGGGAGGTCGTTTGTATAGCCAGCCTGCTGCCATGCATCCCGGGAGGACCAGCTCGGGACCGTTCCTGTTCAGACCCACCTTGTGGTCATACGACGATGGTCTTCTCGTGTATGCTCCTGCTCAACGCAGTCAAGACGATTCCGTCCCCTCCTCCCCATTCCTGACTCTTCTGGACATCGCCACTGGCGAGAGGTATCCCGTCCCGTTCGACATCCGCGGTAAGATCATTCGCAATCTCCGCCTGAGGGACCGCACTTTGGTGCTCGAATGGGCGGAGAAGGATCCCTATCACAATCTCGATGCCGTGGAACAGGTCAACCGGCATTTCGCAAGCTGCTTCGACATCAGTCGGGGGAAGAACCCGCAATCTTGGGCGGTGGCATGGCGATCAGAGTGGAAGATGCACTTTCTAGGATTGCCGCTCAACTCCCATTCCCGCTTCTTGTCCACCCACAACTCCACCCACTATGCGGTGTACTTCTGGCAGCCCAATCGCAGCATGTATGCCGGCGGCGAGGAGATGCCCATAGAATCACTAGGGGTGTGGGACATTTCTAACCCTTCCTCATACCAACCCTCTACTGATCCCTCGGGAAAGTCCCGTCCGCCAGAGAAGGAGGGTCCATATATCGTCTCGAGATTCTTGTTCACCGACATGGACTTCTTCGGGGTGAGGCAATATGCGAGCGTTTCTCTCATGTCTCTCAGTCTCCACTCGGCATCGTTGTCGCTTACTGTGCGGGAAAATGTCGGCGTGGCCGGACAGGGCTATTTTGACCCAGCCGAGAGGCTGTGGTGTGCAAAAACAACCACATTCCCTTTTCTTGGCCAAGGTCCTCGGCTGTACAGGGAATGGGACGGCACTCTGCCACCATATCGCGGGCATTGTAGCATGGAAAGCGCCGAGGTCGAGGACAGCGAGAGGTGGTTCGTCCCAATCATGGATGTGATCGACGTAGATGCCGGCGTCAGGATGAGTCTGGTGGAGACCTGTATCTCCAGCCAAAGCGTGCAGAATCAGTTGGTGATCAGGATGAGGTTCGAGGCGGCAGGTCAAAACGACGGAGAGGATGTCGGTCCAGGTTGGGTGACGCTCGAAGACCGCTTGACTCGGGAGGTAGGTTCAAGGGGACGCATCGCCGGCGACGAGAGATGGTTGATCGGGCAAAATGAACACATGGAGATTGTGGTATTGAACTTTTGATCCTATAACCTTGCAAGGGGAGAACCGGCTTCAGGGGCGTATTCGGACTCGGGGAGGACGCTGGCGATATTGAGCAAGTGTCAAGGAATGACAAAGAGACGACTCAGACGAGATCGCGGGGCCTCGAGACCAGTCCTTCGGCCGAGAAGGAATAGAGAGGGCCGTGCATGAGTACGTATTGGATTAGAACTGTGATTCTATTGCGCAGGTCTGGTGGGCGGGAGTTGGAGTCGTGCTTGTTGATAGACAACGCAGGTGAGAAGGATGAGAAATATTTGGACACGGCAGCGTCATGCCTAAGCATTCCATCCACAGGCAGGCCAAGGTGCCTGGGTGACCTGTCCTTCTGGGCTCCTTAGGCATCCTTCCAGCTCGAAAACCCCCCAGGCACAGGACCTAGAGTATCACTCCAGATATAGGCCTTGATGCCCGGAACATCGCCTAAGAGTTTCATCTTAGGCACCTCTTGTCAGGCTCTTTAGGCTTCTTCATACCTAAACTCCCACCCACCAGGTCTCACGTCCTTGCGCGCCCACACCCCCTAAAAACACACTTCACCCATCCCTCCCGGTTTCTCGACAACCCATTTGAGGCTTGCAAAGGTCCAGTACGCCCACTCAGAGGTCTCAGAAACAACATTCTTCGTCGGACAAGTCGCTTTCTTCTCCATTCCCAAGCACCAGGCCCGAGAGATGATGAAAAAACCGAATGAATGAGGTTTTTCTTCAATGAGCGACTTGATATGTTGTGAATATTGGTTTTGTAGATTGAGATTGTGGTAGAGTGAGAGCTTTTGGATTTGAAGTTGGAGGGTTGTGTAGATTGAAGACTTGTAGATATTGAAGGGCATTGTAGATAAAGGGTTTTAGATGGTGTTCCAAGATAATTTGGTGTCAGAGTGAGTGAGTGACATTGATTGATGGTGGTGGTAGTGATGGTAATAGTAAGAGGTGCTTGATGGATTGGATGCTGGGGAGGGAGTGTTGTGCTAGATTGTTCTTGGGAGATCGTATATGGGATGTCAGGGAGCAGATGGAGGAAGAGGCTGTGGATATAGAGGCCGGCCTAGATGGAGAGGATTTGTATATGAGATATCGTGAGTCGTAAGTTCATCAGGTGGTTGCTCATAAGGTCATGATTTCATAAGGTCATTGCTTCAACAAGTGATGGTGTCATAAGTGTGTAGATATGTGTTGAGATTGAGGGACAATGGACAGGCATTGTTGCCCTAGTAGCGAGCGACAGCAGCGAAGGAGGGTGAAGCAGAATTGTAGAGTTTGATGAAATGGCTGGAGATGGTCGCCGTTGTTGGCACCGATATGTGTTTGTAGATTGTCATGCTCTCGATTTGACGAGGCGTTTGAGGAGAGATGGTGGTTGAGATTCCATGGTAGATTGTTCAGATGGCATTGAAGCATTTGGTTGGCAGGATCAGCGAGTGACAGTAGCGATTTAAGGTGGCCAGAACGGCAGAGTTCGGTGGAAGTGTAGAAGCTGGTAGATTGTGGTGTTGAGAGACTTTGGTTGAGATGGATGAATAGATCCAATGGTAGATGGTTTGTATTTGATAGTGAGGTTGAGGTGTTCAGAGACAGCGGTGCTTGACCGTGGATAGGATTGATGAGAGTGCCCAAGGTGTCATTTTACCAGTTGGATGAGGCATTGAGGTTGAGGTATTGATAGTTGAGGTATTGATAGTTGAGGTATTGATAGTTGAGGTATTGATAGTTGAGGTATTGATAGTTGAGGTATTGATAGTTGA